>NC_022009.1:105724688-105755574 GCF_000317375.1 Microtus ochrogaster
TTCTCTGGGATTGTGATTTGTAGGCTGGTTTTCTTTACTTTATGTTTAAAAACAACTTGTGGGTGAGTACATATAATAATTGTCTTTTTGGGTCTGGGTTACTTCACCCAATATGATGTTTTCTGGCTCCATCCATTTGCCTGTAAATTTCAAGATGTCGTTATTTTTTCTGCTGTATAGTAGTCCATTGTGTAAATGTACCGCATTTTCCTTATTCATTCTTGAGTTGAGGGGCATTACTGACTTGTTTGACATGGCTTTCTCAGCTTGTGTTCTTCTAACACATAGGACCACCTGCTCAAGGATGACACCACCCACAGAGAGATGGGCCCTCTGACATCAAATCTTAATTGACAAAATGCCCTGCAGGGCTTGTCTCTAGGCCAAGCTGGTGGAGGTATTATCTCAGTCCAGGATCCCTCTTCTCAGATATCTTGAGTTTGTATCAAGTTGACAAACAGAGCAAAACCAACCAGGACAGTGTGGCATGGTTCATTACGTGTCCTGGAGTCCCAGAGGGAGTTTCTTCTGGGGAGGCATCCAGAGAACCAGATTCTTAGGGAGGCAGGACATGGCTGTGTTTGATATGGACTCATGTCCCCTAGCATTGCTGTGACATCACCCTACAGACTTCAGAAGTCACAAGCCGCCCAAATTCATGGAGTAATCATGCGGGCCCCACTGCACAGGAGGAGTGTCAGTTAATATAGAGCTGTATTTTGAAGGCTTCAGAATCTGTGCTGGGGCCAGACTCTCAATTGCAGATTCCACTTCCAGCCTCTCAAACAGTATCACAACATTTGACTACAGGCTCAGGCCCACAGTCCCCAGAAATGTGATGTGAATAGTTTATGCTGAAGATGTTGTGGTAGAAAAGAAGTTGAGAAGTATTTCTCTTAACTGTTCAATTATGCTGCCCTTAAGAGGATGTTATAAAATTATTGCATGCATGTCTGACAAATGTAGCTTCAAAAAAACCAATATGTGGCATATTAATATATAATATGTAACAGCACAGAGTCGTTCAGTGGGTCCTTATTAAATAAAGTTTTAAAATTTAGTATTTGAGCCTTCCATTATATCCTGTTACACAGCTGAGCGTAGTGATTTTGTAATGCTAACTCTTCCCTCTTTCGCATTTAGCACACTTTCACAAATCACAGGGCTCCCGTGAGTCCCAGAAAAGGCAGCATAGAGAACCTATTGTTTCAGGCTCCTCCAGACACTACATTTCTCATAAATAATTTCCACTCTACTGCAGCGTGGAAGATTAGAGGCTGGTGACCTCCTGGCTGGATCATTTTAACTATTTGACCAGAAAGTGACTTATAGTCACCTGTACCAGGCTTTTTTTTTAGGAGGGGGGGTACCAACCAGCTCCCAAATTATGACATGGAGACTTATTATTAGTTATGAATTCTTGGCCTAGCTTAGGCTTGTATCTGGCTAGCGCTTTTAACTTAAACTAACATGTTCCTGTTTTTTTTTTTAAATCTACCTTTTGCCGAGGGACTTTTTACCTTTTCTTTTTGTATGTTCTCCTTTTCCTGATGTCTTTATGTCTTTCTGTCTGCTGTGTCTGCTGGCTTCTGGTCACAGGTGTGCCCCCCTCTTTCTCCTCATTCTCTTCTCCTTTTCTTCTCTCCTCTTCTCTCATTCTTCTCCAGTCTAGATTTGTCCTCCTATTTATTCTCTGTCTGCCAGGCCCACCTATCCCTTCTCTGCCTAGGTATTGGACATTCAACTCTATTAGACCAATCAGATGCCTTAGGCAGGCAAGGTGAAATAAATGCAACATGTCTTTACCTAATTAAACACATTTTCTTGCACAGTTAAACAAATGCAGCATAAACAAAGTAACACAGCTTTACACAGTTAAAGTAATAGTCCACAGCATAAACAATGTAACACATCTTTGCCTAGTTAATGTAATATTCCTCAACAGTCACCTTTTCTGAATCTAAGTAAGTTTGTATTTTCTTGGATGTATGTATGAATGCTGAACGTTCAACCATTTAAACTCATGCTAGTTCTTGGTTCAAATTTAACAATCTCTAAATAACACAGTTCTAAATAAGACCATGGCCCAAAGGATCATCCCATGGACAGGAGTTGGCCTAGAGCACATGCTGATAATGAAAGAAAAGTCTTATATTAGGGCTTTTGTTATTTAGCCAACAGATTTAGTAGCCTGCTTTGATTTCTAATGAATGTGTCTTTGAGTTAAAACAAAGCATTCATTTGTGTGACTCTTTGCATTCTCAAAACAATACTTCTTTTTTTTTTTTACCCCCTGAAATCAACTGGTTAGATTTCTTTAATTCTTATCATGTACAGCATTATTGTAATGGTTTTCCAGAAGCCTATAAATGAATTTGATCATAGAGGGTTAACATAGCCAAGTCCCACATTTTAGGGCTCCACATGATCCTGTGAAAGAACAGTAGAAAATGTTGGAAAGTGAAATATTTTAAATAGCCTCCTGAAATAAGAAGACTAAATATAGGGGTCACATTTTATTTCCAGGTACCCCACAACACCATCATAGGGCACAGACCTTTGCAGAAAGGCTGAAGGCTCAAGTGGCTCTGGCCAAATTACCAGGTGATTTCACGGGAATGGAAATACACAATAATTGGTATTTAAAGCATAACACAAGTTGCTCAATATGCTGTCGAGGGCTGCTATGAAGGTTGTGAAACACATGGACCATTTATAACATTCTGTTATTTATGCATGTACATGAACATATATGAACAAATCACAGAAGCAGGGGGGCAAGGCTGATTCAGAAGAGCAGCAGCCGAGATATGCTTTCCTCCTCTGTTTTATTGGCTATGAACCCAAATTTTCCTATCTATATCTTTTCTACTTCTTTTTATAATTTTTATTTAAATACTATTTCTATTAATTCTTTGAGAATTTTACATAGTCTGTTTTGATATCTTCATCCCATTCCATTTCACTCCTACCGCCTTACCCTACCCCCAATGTCATGTCCCCCCCCTTTTTTGGAACCCTATGGATAGAGTCCAATTTGTGACACCGGAATACTCCTGGGCGTGGGATCATCTTCTAGAGCATGATTGGCCTCACAGTGTCAGACCTTAAAACAACAACAACAACAACCCTTTGACTTTGCCTCTCCCAGCAACTCTCCAGAACTCCTCAACCAGAGGTGGCACTTTGCACCCACCCCTCCCCTCTCCATGCTGGCTTTGCTTCCATTGATCTTGTATAGGTCTGGTACATGATGTCCCGACTGCTATGAGCTCATACATGCAGCTGCCCTATGTATCTAGAAATCACTATTTTGTTGTAGCCATCACTGTCTCTAGCTCTTACAGTCCTTATGTCCCACTTTCTGAAATGTTCTCTGAGAGTTGGGGAAGAAGAGGAGTGATACAGATGTCCCGTTCAGGGATGAGCATCCAGCAGACTCCTCTTCTCTGCATAGTGACCAGTTGTGGGTCTCTGTATTCATTGCTGTATAGGTCAGGGTTCAGGGAACACTGAGGCCATACATCAATATCTTCTCTGAATTTTCGAAGAAGATTTTGATAATTAGAAAGTCAGCTTAAATTTACTTTGCATTTTGCAATAATAGAAAGGAAGAATAAGCACAAAAGACAAACAAACAAACAAAAACCCCAAGTCTTGGGCATCTGAATGGGTGCTGAATTCTGGAGGCTGGATTCTACTTTATTAACCTAGTATTGCTGCTGTTACTAGGAAACCATTCTTCATAGTTTAGCATTTTATTATGAAAAATGAAGTATCCAATTATTGCTTAGATATTTTGATGTGTGGTTTAGCCTTTATGCTTTCTTAAATGTTTTGTGATGAATTTGGTGACATATTTTATTTCTTTTCAGAATGATTTATATTGACCTTCCCAAAGCTGTTTTACATTTCAGACAGTTTGTCTGTGACTTTAAAAATGTCTGTGAATTTGTTTCAGAACCAAGGAATTTCTCCAGCAAGTCCCCTCACTAGTCCTAAGGTCACAGTCTTGCCTCTTCCCTCTTGCTGCTGTGACATTATTTGTTAATGAATCCCAGCTGAATGTCTCTGAAGAAAACCCACATGATCCCTAAATCATTCACGGTGTTAAGTGCAAAATTATCTGTTATAACTGACTCACAGTGATTTATTTTTCTTATAAAATAGTGCACCATTGGGAAACAATATGAATGTGTTAATTTTCTTATGACCTGAAGTTTCCTATAACATACCTTATATATGACTGTCCCCCAAGCTAAGTTCAACCATCCTGGGAAGTTCATCTGTGCACACTGACGAAAGGATCATACTAGCTGGACCGGTTGGCTATTTACATCCCTTAAGAGACTCTTACCTGAGAATCTCATTGCTCACTATCACCTGTTGTATACAATTCTGTCTTAATTGCAAGCGGCCTTAATTGCAAGGATTAGAATGTATAGCTGAGGAACACGAGGGGAGAGGGGTCCATTTATGCAGCCCTGGGGAAGCCCCTGTCTCTGCTGGGTGAAGGCTTTTCAGGACCAGCCTGTTTGTGAGGGAGGAGGACCCACCACCCTGCACCACCCTTCATATGTGCTCTGTGAGGAAGCCCAATTAACTCAGTGGTTCCCTAAGGTGAATTCTGGTTGAACGGTACCCGGATTTGCCAATGGGACCTTTTGAGAAAGGGTAGATATTGATAATGATGTCTCCTCTTGGGAAGAACTTTTAGCAACAGCATTACAGATGAATGTCTAGACTTTTGCAAAAAGTCTGTTCAGTGTGTGGAGGATAAAATTATAGTAATATAGTGATGATAATGTTTGGGATGTTTTAGACTGGGTGGCTGTACTTGATGAATTATCTCATTTGGTTTAATGCTCACATTAAACCAACAAATTATTAGATGGTACTATTATTTCCACTCTTAGAAGAAAATGGATGTTTGACAATTTCCAGCGTAATTACTAACCTCAGACAACAGGTAAGTAGAAGAATTTGAATTTGGATGGAGTTGTTCTGATTTGATCTGTACAAGTCCGGTGTCCTTACTCAGAGCTCTACTGTCTCCAACACAGGCTTGCTCATTTGTATTGTTGGAGACCAAGGAATGTTTCTTTCTGCAGACACTTTATTTTAGTATTTGTTTTCAATAGATGGTAATTAAAACAGACTCAATCAAAATATTGTCTCCCTACCTGCAGAAATCTCGATCTGAAGTATTTCAGTCAGTACTCTTAAGGGGCTTTGCATTCAAATTCTGGGAGTCTTAATCTTCCAGCATCTGATAGTGAAGATGTTTTGTGGAAGCTTTGCCTTCCATAAACAGATGATGTGTTTTGATATTTGTTTGTTTGGCTTCAAGGTCCAGTCATTGTAAATACTGTCACTTAATAACCTTTCTGAAGAATCCTAAAAGGTATAAATTTTGCTCTGTTCCTATAAGCTTATATGCACAATCCCTCAACTTCTGCCTTGTACTTTCCACATTTGGAACTGTATCAAGCCTTTAAAAACAGGCTGTGTCACAACAGGAGCAGGAGCAAAGCCGTCTCTGTCAGCCTGTGGATCAAGGTTTACAATCAGTCTTGAATTTGGTGATCTGGCTTTTATTTGTCATATTTGTTTTTGAAAAAAAAACACATTGATTTAAAAAAAAAACCAAAGTAATGTTTTTTGTGTATTTTTCCCCAGATGACTGGGATTAAGAGCTCTTTGGAAGCTCATCAGGACGGTTTGGTAATAGAGAGACTCTGATAGTGAGGAGACACTCTGAACCCTGTTCCTTGCTGCTATACTGCATAAGCATAAAGAACTGAGGCAAGAGTGTATTTGTTTGTTTGTTTGCTTGCTTATAGTTTTAGGAAAGATTTCCAAAAGGAGTTTAAAAAAATTAAATTGGGAGCCACTGATATAACATTTTCATTAGCAATATAGAAAGGGGTAGTCCTCGGGTTTCTGGTGTGGTGATGAAACACCATGACCAAAAGCAACGTGGAGAAGACAGGATTTGTTTCAGTTTACAGCTTGTGTCTCATTGTCCAGTGAAGTCAGGGCAGGAAGTCAAGTCAGGAACCTAGAGGCAGGAACTGAAGCAGAGACCATGGAGGAATGCTGCTTACTGCTTGCTCCTCATGGCTTGTTCAGCCTACTTCCTTATAGAACCTAGGACCACCAGCCCAGGGGTGGCACCACCCACAGTGGGCTAGACCTCCCATACCAATCAAGAAAATTCATTAAAGGCTTGTCCACAGGCCAGTTTGTTGGGGATTTTTCTCAACTGAGATTTCCTTTCCCACATGCCTCTAATTTATCTCAAGTAGACATAGAACCAGCCAGCATGGGGTGCTATTACAAGCCTTACTGAAATCAAGTGTACATGTAGGAAGGTGAGGTCAAGTGCACAAATATTTTCTATACATAGTAGAGTCCTTTGGCTTCTTAATCCTGGCCAACCAGGCCATGCAACTGAGAAAGGGGTCTGGTAGAGCAAGTTTGTGCAACACACACGTGTCATGTTTATCTAGGAAACGGGTCAGAGAAGACTTCAGTGCACAGTTACTAAACACTTGATGTTTAGTTAATTGATTCTACAAATATTTTGAAACAACTAGTAAGCACCAATCACTGAAATACTCATTTATGGACAAACTTAATGTTTGATTGTTTTTAAAACCCCTGGATTTTGGAGTGGTTCAATAATGTACATACAGAAAATTCCAAAAGATTTGGGTACCTAGAAATGAGTATTTTCATAATAACGTTCTAAATGTGGCCTTTGTTATGAAATTGGGCTACAGCCAGAAGCTGAAAGAACCTTGGGGAAAACAGCAGCAAAATCCCGGAATGCTTTAAGAGAAGTGGAAGCAGAATCCAGGGGAAGCTGGTAGGGTGATGGAGAGCAAATACACCACATGAAGAGTTGTGCTTTCCCGCGCTGCTGGTAGCTGAAAATTGAAAATTACTTAGATTGGAAACTAAGAGAAAACAAAATAACCATGAAAAGAAAATCATAACAAGCCCTACAAAACCAATAATAATAATAATAACAAACTTACAAATGAAACCAAACCAAAACATATTTGTTGGCTTCTGGGGAAAAACATATCCATTTTTTTTTAACCTTCAGTGTTTGCAGAGAAAGTCCTAGCTTTCAACACAGCTTCTTACACCCAATGCCACTCACTGTCTTCAACAGACCATTGGTTAGGTATGATCAGATGATCATGTAAGTGATCAGGCGAAGAGATCAAATTACATGATGGACACCGTAGTTCTTGCCTGTAATACCAGTACCCTGGAAACTGAAACAGGAGAAGTTAAGTTCAAGGCCAGCCTAGGCCTTGTGAAGACACCCTCTCTAAAACCAGGAAGAAGTTGTTTGTTCCTGTATTTCCAAAAGTAACTAAAAGCTAAGAAGTTAGGAAAAATAGTTCTTATATATGGCTAAATGTCTTCTGACCTTGGTCCCGCTTGAACGCTGTCAGGTTTCTTTCAGACGCTGAAATACTCTACCTCGTGGTGGAGGTGTTCAAACAGTAAGTGAGGAACTATGACTGACGTGGCAGAAGTGAAGATTTCTAAAGAGACATTTGTAATTATCATATGGTGATTACTCAATGTAATTATCAGACTATTGAAACAATGGATCCAAAGAAATGAGAATTTCCCCAGGAATCTCATCTGGGGAGAGGGAAAAGCCTCCCACCAGAGCAGGGCTTGTCTGCTGGGAAGAGATTTCACACAGCAGCTCTAACAACCTGTCAGACCACTTTATAGGATGAGCCTGAAGCCCAGACAAGGACAGGTTGACTGTGGGCAGACCCACACCTTGACTGGGCTGCTTATATGTGCATATCCTTGGCTTTCTAGTTAAATTTTGATTTTGATCTTATGTCAGGACCCTGAAGGTGAGAGTTGCTGGGTTTGGGCGGTCTCTTTGTCCTTCTTCCCAAGGTAGACACATTGAATCTCTCTCTCTCTCTCTCTCTCTCTCTCTCTCTCTCTCTCTCTCTCTCTCTCTCCTTCCCTCTCTCCCTTCCTCTGTCCCTACTATTAGTAAGATAGGAAGGAAAGAAAGAAGGATAGGAAAGGAAAGAGAGAGAGAGAGACAGAGAGAGACAGAAAGAGACAGAGAGAGAGAAAGATGAAGAGCCAGCACTAGTTATACAAAGAAACAAGATAGCACATGCTCCCACCATTCCTGACAGGGACAGGAATAGTCTGAGGGGCTGGAGAATAAAAGACACAGCTAGGTGAGACTGTCTGATTACTTTTCTGAATCTCCCCTCAGAACACCATGGGTGTTCTGGCTTATTTCTCTTTCCTGCCCTGTCTCTGTATTCTTACTGCAGTTTCAAATAAATGTTGCAGACACTGGAGACCTAGCTTTTGCTTCAATTTAATTTAATTGATGAGTTTGGAAACTTCAGCTGATAAGAAACATTTTCAATCCAAATTGCCACTAGATTATTTTATATTATATCCCTAGAATTCATGTGTCATGCTGAATCCATGATAGAATTCATGGCTCCTGTTATGTGTGAAGGCCGTTTTCTAAATAGAGGGAGAGGAGAGACTGTGGGTGGATCTTTAAAGGGCTGCCTTTTGCAGGCACCTGGTTCTTTCTGTTTGCTTGTCTGTTTTTGAGCTATTTTTTCTTTCATTGAAAATAGGATTTTTTTTTCATACACTACAGTTTGATCATGGTTCCCCTCCCCCAACTCTTTCCAGCTCCTCTCTACCACCCCTCCCATCTAGAGCCACACCTTTTCTGTCTCTCATTAGAAAACAGTCATCTCAGAAATAATATAATAAAACAAGATAAAATAAAACCAAAACAAACAAAATGAAATAGGACAAAACAAACAAACAAACGTAAGAAAAAGAGCCAAAGAAAAGCCATGAGAAAAGCATATAGATGCAGAGACACACACATTTGCACACACAGGATTCCCATAAAACACCAAACCAGAAGTCAAAATAAATACACAGAGGACTTGTAAGGTTAAGAAGAAACCTGTATGCTGACAACACAGTGTGAGACACAGAACCCCCAACAGCATCATTCATTCTGTGCTGACGGTCTACCGCTGGGCATGGGGCTGACCTTTAAGTGGGGTTTGGTTCTCCGGTGAGATTCCCATGGAGAAACCTAATTTTTCATTTGCAAGTAGTTATTGTCAATTGGAGATAGCTTCTGGGCTAGGGATGAGAGCATGTGCCCACTTCTCTCAGCTCTAGGACTCCATCTGGTGCAGACCCGTGCAGCTTCTGTGCATGCTGCAACAGTCTCTGTGAGTTCCTATGTGTCCAGAAGGCCTTGCTTCCTTGTGTCCTTCATCCCTTCTGGCTCTGAAACTCTTTCTGACTCCTCTTCGTCAGAGTTCCCTGAACCTAGATTTGATGGAAGCATGCCTTCAGGGCTGTTTGTTCCATGGTCTCTCAATCTCTACACAAAGTCCAATTTTGTGTCTCTGTATTTGTTCCTGTCTACTGGAGGCGGCGGCGGCTCTGTTGATGTCTGAGCCACACACTGATCTGTGAGTAGAGCAGAATGCCATTAGGAGTACTTTTAGTGCTGAGTTCCCGTTGCCTTAGCAGAACAGTAGTAATTGGTTTTGGCTCTCACGGTGTAGCCTGGACTGGTCTGGAGCTTCTATGTAGACCAGGCTGGCCTTGAACTCAGAGATTTCCTGCTGAAATTAAAGGTGTGCTTTACTACACCTGACCAGTGGCACCTTGTTCTTAAAGATAGCCATAAGCAAAACACAGCACAACAGCAAAACAACTGCAGGCTCTTTGTTAAACCTCTGAGGTGATATAAATAAGAAAATGATTAACCACTTTTAAAAAATAAATATCAAGGGGTTTGGAGTAAAAGGGAGTAATCTCACCTTCATCAAAACACCAAACAGACAAACAAAACCCAAAGTGAAAACGTTTTCTGAGCCACACCACTGCTTTCAGGTTCTTCTTCAAAAGGTGACTTGTTTATTTTTAGCTATACATAAATGTGTTTATGTGCACATGAGTGCGATGCCTGTGGAGGCCAAAAGATGGCATCAGGAACTCTGGAACTGAAGTTCCAGGCAGTTGTGAGCTGCCCAATATGGTGCTGGGAACAGACTCTGGTCTTCTGCTAGTGCAGTGTGTGCTCTTAGCTGCTGATCCATCTCTACAAGTCCTTAGTTCTTTCGGTTACTTTAGCACTGGGCACTGTTTCTACGTAGCCCTGGCTTACAGAGCATCTCTGTCCTTCATGCTCTCCTTTATGATGGTAGAGTCTTTGTTTGACCAGAACCCCTCCCTACCTGTGCACTTGCTTTTGAAATGTCGTGTTGGCATAAGGTTCTGCAGAATCAACCTGATAAGAATGACCTGTCACTGACTGTCACCCTTAATGATCCATCTTCCACCACCTCCCAACAGCTCCCAATGAGCCTGCTTTTCTCCTCAAATAGTCCCTTATGCTGATTTGGCCAGAATCTCGTTTGCCAGATTGTCCTAATCCCTGCCCCTGCTTCTTGATGGTAAACCCCACTTGCTCATTCTGGACTCAGCCTGGATCCACTCTCTGTGTTCTAGAATTCTATCTGTAGACCACCAGTCATGCCATGATGATCCTGATTGAAGCCTGCCTTACTATGCTGTACCGTGGGATAATTTTTTTTTCTTATTGAACAGACTTGCAATCGTCTGTGTTACTATTTTTTATCATTTTAAAAATGAAATCATGATTCACACATCCGGCAGCTTTCTGTCTTGAAGATGTCTCACCAGCTAAACAGACCTCTGGCCCCAGGGCAATTGCCATTACGCAGAAATCGAAATACAAGGCCTTGAAAAGCAAGTGTGGGCTGTGTCTTCCACAGTCACCGAAGCTGTCGCAAGGAATAAGGATGGCAATGCCAGAGTGGTTTGTAGGTTACAAATGCCTTATAGAAGGAGTCATTGAGATAAACTGATCTCAACAAGGCTTGGGAAGTCAGGCAAGATCTGTGTACTTTGGCCCCAACTCTACACATGCTAATATTGAAAATGTCTATTAAACGTGAGGACAATCACCATTGTGATGTCCATTATATTAAATGAATTAAGTCGGTGGCATTTGCTGAAAAAGCACTGAAAGATAATATCCCATTTCTAAAGTATATTAGAGACTTAGGGTCCTTCTGCCTCACTGCTATCTGTGCCCCTCAGCAGGACAGGCCATATGTGTGGCCATATTTGGTCATATTCCTCCCCAGGGACTATAAGGGTTGGGCCATGGCCAATGTGAACACTAGGCTCAGGACTCATACATATGATCCAAGACTTGAATGAACCATCTAGTCTGGAAAGACATGCCAAAGCAATCTGATTTTTCCCTTCTGGACCTGAAACAGAGAAACCTAGTAACGTGTACCCCTACCTTCATCACCCCATCCTTCACAGTAGATACAACAGTAAAGAACCCTGTGTTGACTGTTAGATGACAGCTTATGTGTCTACATGTATATCCCTATCTCTATATATGGTATAGATACTTTTCAGCCACAAAAGAATAACAAAATCTCATAATTTGTGACAATATGGATGAACCCAGAGGACGTTATATCACGTGAAAGAAGACAGGCACAGCAAAGTCTTGTATGATCTCACTTCCTTTGAATCTTCAAAAGTCAAACTCCTAGGATCAGAATAGGATGGTGATTGCACAGGCCTAGAGGAGAAGGGTGTGGAGAGATGTAGTCACAAGTTCTGTAGACCCAGCTCAAAGCCTAGGGTAGCAATCTGTGTACTAGGTAATTTGATTAGGGTTTTCATTACAAAATATTTATGTAGGTCAAATCATGGCATGCTATACTTTGGCAATCTTTATTTGTGAACTAAGTACCGTGTGTGTGTGTGTGTGTGTGTGTGTGTGTGTGTGAATAACAGCAGGAAGTAGCTTTAATTAAAATTTGAGGGCCTGGTGAGGAGGCTGCCATGTATAGCTATATTTAAGATGGGTAAGCAGAAAAGAATGACGAATGTGCCCGGGAGCATGGAAGTGGAGAGAGACAGAGAGAGGACGACTCTTCCTCATGCTTGCCTGAACTCTTCCTGTCCTTTGACCCAGATTTTTCTTTCTTGGCTTCCAATAACAATAATATACTGAATTTAAAACAAATTCTCTCTCTATAAGAGTCAAGGTTTTAAAGTAGTTTATATAAGCCTTAAATGAAATAGAAAGGTTAAGGGTATGTTGATGGTATTATTGCTAACAGCTGGGGGTACAGTCAGGCATGCATAGTTGTTAAGCGCCCTCCTGTACTGAATTCTGTTTTCCTAAGACCTTTTCAGTATTTACTAGGAACCTCCTGAAGGCCTCTGAGTGGTTCCCAACTTGTGAATTCTAAGGAATGGCATTGCACTCACAGGAAGGGCTTGGCGCCACCTTCAATTCAAGTCATGCTTTGCTAATGGACATTGATTGCGCTTTCCTTGGTTCTCAGTTAATACTTTCAAGCAAAGCCTGAAGCAACATTGTATACATTACCATGCAGAGAGCTTTACAGTTACATCAAGAGCAGACTCCTCCTCCGCTGGAGTTGGAGAAACCTGCTTGTCTTAGGGAGACAGCATCTACCCTAAAGTATTTGTGTGGAAAACCACAAGTGCTTCATGTCACTTTCATTATAGCGCAATCCACTTTATAATTACCCTATTTTACAATTAAGTTGGGAAAAATAAGGACCCTCATACCACTGGAATGAACCAAATCTATAAGGAAATTTTCATCCACAAGAAATTTATTCCAAAGTATGTTTCCTTAGAATTCTGACATATTTGAATCAAAGATTTTAGAATACCAAAGGCACTGTCAGTTATCACGGAGGAGCACATTTAAAAATATTTTCCAATTCTGTGATCACAAAAGGAATTTGACATACATTTTAAAACTGCCAGCTTAACGTTGAGTGGTTATTGCTGAGGATAAAATACATCATATTTTAAAACGATGGAGTTTGTTATAAAATCAATTTTGCCATTGCCTTTTGGGTATTGTGAATACAAAGATGGCATTAAACTAAAGGATTTATGTAATCTTTATAAAGAATTCTGCAGTAAGCCAGATAGGTGATTTTTGTGTGGCGTGCATGCCAAGTGCATGACTACAGAGCTTTGTAAGTGGACAGCAGAATCGTTCTGTTGATGAATCCTATCTTACCCGTTCTTATTAACTGTCCTCAAATTGATGTGGATGGTGAATATCTATGATCTATGAGGCAAGAGTGGCTTAGGACTCACTATGACTACATCCTCCATTGTGTACATCGGGACCACCTTCTTGGGTGTTGGGTGTTTATTATTAATTAAATCAGCACTGACAATCACTTGTAAGTTTAGCATTTGGGAGGTAAAAATAGGCGAACCAGGGGTTCAGAGTCATCCTTAGCTACATCATAAATTTTAGGCCAGCCTAGGCTACATGGAAATTTATCTCAAACCAAACTATGCCAAACCTATTAAGTTAAAGTTCATTCTATTATACAGACTGTTACTTCTATTTTTGGGGGGCGGGGAGGGGAGGAACCTAAAGTGAATCTTCACAGTTTTATCTACTACAAATAAAAGATTTTCTGTGTAAGTAGTATTGCCTTTCCTGGGAGAATTTTCTGGTGCAAGATAAGAACAAGCATTCTTTATTCCACCTGCTTGCTGCCTTCCATGGTGTACTTGTTAAGCCACAGAACTGGGGGCAACAGGGGGCTGCTCATAAGCAGAAGGTGACAGTGGTGGACAGTAGCATCGGCAATTAGACATTTGACACAGTGTGTGTGTGTGTGTGTGCATGGGGGGCTGCTCATAAGCAGAAGGTGACAGTGGTGGACAGTAGCATCGGCAATTAGACATTTGACACAAAGGTTTTGGAAGAATGAAACAGATAGAACTGTGCTGAGAAATACACCAGAGTGGAAGGCACTTTATCTCAAACATGTGCACAAGTCTGAAGTGGAGAACTGTCCCTTCTCGAGAATGCTCCTCACTCAGAGCCTATAGACGTGAGCAAAGTTACAAGGAGGTACTTGCAACTGTGGTCTATCATGTAAAGGAAAATTCTAGAAGGAGATGTCCTGCTCTTTTCTATTTGACTTTTGTTTATCTTTCAACCAACCACACAAAGAGTCCCTGGCCTTGTGTGTTCAACCTTCATACAGAACTCAGAATTTCACTTCACAGAAATGATTTACTGTCTGGAGATGCAGGATTGATGCCACCACACCAGGACCTGGCTCTCACCATGTTGGTCCAAGGGGCTGGACTGTACAGGCTGTGGCGGCATTTGGACATAGTCCATTGCCCATGGTGCCTCATCTCTGAGCACACAGATGAAACATTGTCTACTCCAAAAGGAAAACAGACTTTTGTGCTTATAGAGAACACCCACCCCAGCTACCTGCATCCATAAATATGAGTAGTTACCACAGGGTTGGCAGGTACGCAGCACAAATAATAATCTAAAAACCTTTGTCTGAGATGGTTTCTGGGTATATATACCTAGAATGGCTGGGTTATAACTCATGATTGGTCCTCTTGCTTCAACCTTGGAGTGCTGGGATTAAAGTATAAAATCAGTGCCCTGCCCCTTAGCTCCCTGTGGATTGCTCATTTGTGCATTGCAGAATTCCAACTTAAGATTGATCAGCAAAATTTCTACTTGGAGAGAAAATGTCTCAGTATGGAAACTTCTTTAGGAATTGGAAACACTGGGTGTGATTAGAGAAGGTTGCTATGGTTGCTACCATGGGTAAACAAGGAAAGTTAGAACACTTGTTCCCTGGAGTGTGCTGCTTGGTTAGAGGGTTCTTCTCAGGAAATCTGGGCCTTCCCCCTCTTCAGAGATTTGTCAGTAAAATCACAGGTGCATAAAGACTGAGAATTCGTAATTTTCATCTGCTCCCTGGGGACTTAGAGCTGAGGCAGGCCTGAGAAGCAATTGTTCTCGTCTCAGCTGCAACGTATGAGCATACAGAGATACGGGGAGGGCAGAACAAAGCAGTCTGCACCATACCAGAATCCTGACTATCTCAGAACGCGTCCTTCAGCTGAGGAAGCACAGTGGACATCCTCGGAGTTCTTTCCCAGGTGGGATCCCAAGTGTCTCTCCATGTCATCAGGTGAGGATGGTACCAAGGCTGTGTCAGGGTCATTGCTGCCTACCACCCATGAGGTTAGAAAGGCTTCCTTCTGCTTCCTAAAATAGGCAGCAGTGTACAGCAGGTAACTGCTCTTAGCCGGGTGAGAGCGAGCGTTTATGCTCTATTGATTAAATTCACATTTGAGCTCTCAGTCATAAAGTAATCTAGGGATTGAAAATGGAGGTTCCAAGTTAATTTTGTGGTCTGTCCTAGCCAAGTAAGGCCTGAAATAATGTTCTGTATTCATGGAACCATTAACAAACCATAGAAAATGTGTTTTAGTTGTTTCTCTCTTTGGCCTTTGCCCTCCCAGGCTTTTGACAAAAAAAAAAAAGATTAAAAAAAAAAACAACAAAAAACAAAAACAGGAGGAATATTTACAAATTCACAAATTCTTGATCTTGTTTCTTAGATACAACTCAAGAATTAATTATTTAGGATATGTATATATGTTTTAAAACATGAATATATATATATGTGTGTGTGTGTGTGTGTGTGTGTGTGTGTGTGCGTTTTAAAATCATGCTTAGCCTGACTCACGCATTTAAATTTTTTTTCTCATGAAGGATCTACATTTTGTCTGTCACTTAGCAACAGGCTTGGAGTAATAATGGAAGGGGTATTAATACAAAATAGTCTCTTGGTCTCCATCATTTTCCCACATGGAAGGCTCCCTCTTCTAATATCCACACTATAAAATTGTCTCCGGCAAGTGGATTCTTCAATGTCAAAATCTCCTGTATCTCTTTCTTGAATCTCTGGTGTTTGTTTCATACTTTTGCTTCCTAGACTTTATTTACTTATTTGTTGAACAGAATTAGAGGCTCCCATTTTCAGAGCAGGCCCTGTGCAGGGTGTTAACCCTGCTTATTTATTGGTTTCATGAGGTTACATCTTAGAATCAAAATCAGTGAGCCAGAGCGTCTGTGGTCCTGATGTGAGGCAATAAGAGATTCGCAGCATCACCTACAAGTTATTCTGGCCAGAATTGCTTGGCTGAAACAAATCCAGCTTTTAGCTCTGGCTTCCAGCTTGCAGAAAATACCGTGGGAAGAAAAAAAGAAGATTTAAGTGCTACCACGAAGAACAATAAGCTCCACGAGGCAGGCTATTTGGCAGGAGGCCTGGCCTGGATTTATATGTAACAATTCAATGTTATAGAAGTCTTAATATATTGGGAGAAGGAATTATCATTGTCTATAAAGATGCTTAGGTGACACAGCAGATGAAAGCTGTGTGCGATTCTTGGTTGAAGCCCATTAAGAGCAAATAAGCTGTTTAAGATTTTTTGGGAATAATTAGAGAAATTCGAATATGAAATTGGAATACCCAAGGAGATGTGGCCAAACATCTCTTCACCCCCAGACAGGGTACTCATGACAGACCAAGCAAATGATTCCCCTAGGTTAGCTTAGTGAACCAGTGAGTTTATTGTGGCTTTGTATAGGATAATAACGAAGGGGTTATTTACAGGAGCATGGGTGATTCAAAGACAGTGCAGCACTCAGAAGCTCCGCCCAGCATGGGTAACGACTCCTACAAGTCACATCCCTGGAGCTTCCTGTACAACTACAGGCAGCTCTGTCAGCCATGCAGTCTCCTTTCCCAGGAGTCATTATGGGTCATGTGAACTTGGGGAGGGGGCTTGTGAATAAATGTTCTGAGGCTCAAGACCTTCCTGAGACTTATTACTTTGTGGGCCTTAAAAATTGTTGTTATTTATTTCTATTATTGTGTAGATACATGTATATGTATGAGGTGGTAGTGGTGATGGTGACGGTGGTGCAGCGGTGTGTGTGTGCATGTGTGTGTGTGTGTGTGTGTGCATGTGTGTGTGTGTTACAAAGCACAAGTTGAAGGCAGAAGTAAATTTTTAGGAGTTGAGCAGCTCAAAAGCATCTGTGACTCCCGTTCTAGGGGACCTAATGCTTTCATGTGGCCTCAGCTGGTGCTGTACTCATGACACACATACCCAATTTAAATTTAAAGTAATATAAATTTTAAAAATCTTCAAGGAATAATTCAAAGGCATCCTCAAATAAGGCAGTAAAAAAACAACAAAATTACTCTCCCAGAAAAACATTTTATTCTTGCCAACAAATCCCATTTCTGCATATTTTAACTAAAGTTTTCTCATTCTAGTTTCTAGTTCTTTTAACCACTTTGACTTATCCACTGAACATTTTAGAACTCGGCTGAGCTTTCTCTTCACCTGTGCCTCTATCATTAGATGAAGTGGCTTTGACAGCCATAAGGACAGATGCCCACTCCACAGGCCTCTGGGCTTCTTCACTGACTTGTCTCAGTCCTTTCTCTCTGTCCACCCACACCCCAACTTCCTTTGAAAGCCACCCCTCCAGTTTCAGTTTCCAGCAGCACATGCTTGGCCTCCATATCTTAGCTGTGCCACTTGCCCTGTTCTTGCCCTGGTGCTAGGGATGCCCCGTCCCATCTCTTCCTGTTGACTTTCCTATCCCCACCACTGCTGTAACTGGACCCTCCATTCTCTGGACACTGCCTTTCCTGCCCCTCAGATCCCTCACCTATTCCATCTTCCCTTCATATTACTTGTTTGATAAAATCCATACCTGGATTAAACGAAAGTCTCGTCCCTGGCTCACCATGGCTGGAGGAAGCAGCCAGCCTGCCAAGTGGTGTTTTAAGGCTCTAACCGCAAACCTCAAGTGAGCCCTGGAGAGTGTCTAGCGGTTCTACTCTTCCACAACCTTCAAAACCACTTCCCCTTTTCTCTTAGCCGAGCAGCTTGACTCTCATCTTACTGAGAAGATACCCATCAGCAGAAAGCCTGATGTCTTCCACTGCAAGTCAGCTCTTCTCTTCCCTTCCTCTTGAGTACAGCCTTCAGAGACAATCTTGTCTGCTCTTTTTTCTGGCCAGCTCCCCTTTGAGCATTGGGATAAATCCTCTAGCCACACCAAGAGCTTTAGTGTTGTGACTTTCTTTTCCCCTATGTGTCAACATTTCCCAATAAACTAGATCAGCAACCGAAGGCCATAGCTGGTAGGAAGCACTTGGTCCTGTTTCTGGGTTCTATAAAAACCTTCCTGTAACTTCTTAAAGCCCTTATTTACAGTCAATCAACCAATCAACCAGTTAGAGAACATGGTAATATTTGCTCTCTCCTACCCAGTTTCAGAAGAAAAGAAAAATATCACAAGTAAATTTAGAGTTCCCTTTTCCCTTGCCTGTATTACTCCCACTTCCCGACTCCCTTGTGGGGGTAGATGTTTTCAATATTCAGCATCTCTTTTTAAAGAGGGGTGAATAAAACTCTGAGTGCTGTGTGAGAATTCTGATGAACGCAGTTGACAGGACCCCGGAGGAGGCCTGGCTCCTGTTGCATGGCTCAAGACAAGCCTGTTACCTTCGAGTTTCCCTTGGGGAGGAACAAAATATTTTCACCCTATACGTAGAACATGGATTGCTTGATATAATTGACATTAAATGGTTTACTATTAATTCTCTTACTATTAAATGAATTATTTAAGAGGCTTCCTCTGTTCTCCTAGTGCACACAGTTGAAATCTTTTCCTCCTTAATGGAGAAACTATCAAAGAAAACATTCGAGGGAAGTACGAGAAATGCCACGCAGCCTCCTTGAGCAAATAAAATGGCGATACTATTAGGATTCACCTGTGTGTTGTGACAAGCATTTCCCAAGGTATCTTTGTTCAAAAGAAAGTACATCCTGACTGATATAGGCAAGGAGCTTAGATAGGTTACTTTGTTGCCCCTACCCCCATCCTCCATGAGGACCCAAATGTATGGAGCATTAGAACTGTATTCACTAACGCACAGTCCAGCCTTCTTCTGTTTCACTACTCTATTGAAGAATATTGAATTTGACCTGCGTTTGGACTAAATAGGGAAATGTGTCATTTTTATTATTTCACTGTTTAAGAGTAAGCAACACCTAGCATAATTCTGACATTTAACCAAGAGATGATCTGTAAGGGTTACTGGGATGTGGTGTTAGACACAGTTTCCAAGGCTTGTCCATCTCCACACTTCCCCAGGTGCTTAGTTAAAAGGATTTCAGATATAATGTAAGGGATACACACACACACACACACACACACACACACACACACACACACACACAATAAAAAGAAGAACGACATGCAAAAGAAGATATCATAAAGCTCTCAGTGAGAAATTAGCTGTAGGGAAATTAAGGCTTTTGAGAAGCAGTGGATGTATTTTAATCTCCTCTTTGATGGAAAGAATCAGTCAATACTAGACACTGAGATTCCCTAAGTGTTTGAGGATTTTTTTTTTCTTTTTCTCTGCTTACTGGGAATATATTGGAACAGAGCAGTTGTGGCATCTTGCTTGTTCTTTGAGAACAGAATACTTAATACCACATTTCAAAAGCAGGAAAGAGACTGAGATTTCCCCTCTCTAGTAGCACAGAGCAGAGACTGGAATCCAGTGAACAAGGGTTATGTTACTCTGGTAGGAGAATCAATATGTATGCATTAGTGGATCTCGTTTTTTTGGAAAAATGCATTTGTATTATCTTATGTGTGTATGTTCATGAATGCAGGTGCCCTCAGAGGCCAGAAGAGGGCATCACATCCTCCTAGACTACAGTTTCTTGTGGTTGTAGGTCACTCTTGGAGGTGCTGGGAGTGAAATTCAGAAATTCTACAGGAGAAGCTGGTGATCTTAACAGGGCCATCTCTCCAGCCCATTTGTTTGTTTCTTTACCAGATACTATGCAAAGTGTTGAGTTGTGAAACAAAGGGAACTCTGTATTCCTTGGTCTCACCTTTTGCATCTGTTTAGATTGAAACCCAGTGTTTGCCCCTTCTCCTGTTTCTGTTTCCCTTATGAACCTTTGTGCCTCGTTCACCTCCACTGGCATGGAAGATAGTGCACACACAGTGCTCCTGTCAGCACCTGTATAGTAGGTGTTTCTGCATATTGACTGTTGACATCACTGGCATCATCACCACCGTCTTCCTTCAGATTCTCTGGTCTGAACTTTGACACAGGGCTTGTATATTCAGGTAGTGAGTATCAGGGTTTGTATATTTAGGCAATGAACAACAACAATAACAAAATCCCACTGTAGCTTGCCACTAAGACCAACATTCAGGAACTATTGATGAGTAAAATGAAAAACAGATTCTAGTATTCTCCACCCTTTCACAAAATTGCTTTAGGAAACAATCCCCCCTCATCTGCCCTTGTCCCTGCGATCCGTCCTCCAAAAACAAACGATAAAATTGGAAAGAGAAAAACAAAAAAAGAAAACTACAACAAAAAAGAAAGGAAAGGAAAATCTTGTCATGGAAGCTGTAGTGTGACACACTGAATGGATAGCTTGTGGAACATATGTGTAAATGTGGAACATATGTGTAAATGCGGAACATACGTGTAAATGTGGAACATATGTGTAAATGCGGAACATACGTGTAAATGCGGAACATATGTGTAAATGCGGAACATATGTGTAAATGTGGGGTTTGATGGGGAGAGTCCAGTGGAAAAGATTATGCTCCTAAAAATGCAAATAGGAAATAGTTCAAAAACGATCTTAACTCTGTAGGAAGAGAGATTATCATTGAACACTGGCTCACTGTTGAGGAGTGGGATGAGCACTCGGCATGGACTTTCTTTTTCAGGATTTATTCTAGATGATAGGAACATAGATGCAAACGTTCATAACAAGGAGATTTGTCAGTGGGCTCGTCATATGGCTGGTCCTAAAATTTCTCTTCCTGTTCTACACTTCATATTTTTGTTTTTGTTTGTTTGTTTTGCTTGCTTTTGTTTTTTTGTTTGTTTGTTTTGCTTTGGGTTTGTTTTGCTTTGGAGCCTGTCCTGGAGCTAGCTCTTTTAGGCCAGGCTGGCCTCAAACTCACAGAGATCCGCCTGCCTCTGCCTCCTGAGAGCTGGGATTAAAGGCATGTGCCACCACCGCCTGGCAAGACTGAAATTCTTGAAGAATGAGCTGAATGTATCTCCCCCAACTATACCTCTTGTTTATCTCTATGCATTATGCTGAACATAATGGTTTGGGTGCTCATGGATAATCTCTACCTTCTCCCCCAGGGTGCTTGGAACTTTGTGTCTTTGCTGTTTTTTTTTTTTTATTTCTGCCTCTCCAAGCAGATTGTAAATATCACAGATCATCAACCTCATCCTTCTCATTCTTCTTTGTATCTTCAGTGTTGAGCACAGTGTTCTGCAATCAGTAAGAGTGTGCTGACTGTTGACTAGCAAAGAAGGCAGAGGAATTACAAGAGAAGCAAGAGTTACAGGAGGAGATTCCTTGAGATGCAAGGCAGTCAGAGTCCCTTTTTATTTCTATAATCTTTTATTAAGAATATGTTTGTGAACTTCTCTATTTGAGGTCAACACTATATGATAAATGTAAAGTGTGCATGCCCTGGTAGTAATAATGGGATCCTTAATAGGTTAATGTTTTTCTAAGGCCTGTTAAATATTTCCACATACAGTGTTTAAAAACTTATTCTAAAGCAATCAGCTAATGTATATAGGTAAATGCTTAGCTTGATGGTGTTACATTACAATTTTAATAGCCTCTGCTGTGCTCATCCTGTAGGTGTTCAGCCACTCTTTATTGATGGAGTAAATACGCTAAACTTTGGCAATGGAAGTGTGTATCTTTGTAGATCATTGTAGACAGTTATTCATTGTGAAATAGGTTTCAAGCAATATTTACATAAGCTGCACATAGTCTTAGCTGTGAAGAAACTATTCTCATTGTTTAACAGAACATGCTCTATCAGATACTATGTGCTCCGATCATATTAAATTTTTGTTTTGTTTGGAGCATAGTAGAAGCTGATTATTTTAAAATGAGTCTATAGTGAAGTAAGCCATTTCTTCTAAGAATCAATACCATTTTTAGTTTGTGCTTGTAGGAAAGAAAGTCTTTGTAAATAATCAAACAAAAACACTAGCAATAGAGCTGGATATAAAAGAGGCATGGCTAGTCCAGAGCTTCAGGGTATCCTGTTGCCATTCCTAGAGATGATTCTGGAAACAGTGTGATGCCTGAGAGGTCAGGCATAGATTGTGGTGTTTCATAACCATGTACCTACCTAAGTGCAACCTTTCAGATCAACAAAGAATATCTACAAAATAACAAGACTCTATCCTGTTCTGTATAACTTACTGTGAACTTGTATTTAACATCTCTCAATCTTGTGTGTGCATAGAAATTCAGCATTTTTGGTTGACCCTGTTCAAAGTTCAAAGATGTCAGCCATCTTTTTTTTTCCTTCTGGTTTTTTGAGACAGGATTTCTCTGTGTCACATCCCTAGCTGTCCTGGAACTAGCTCTTATAGACCAGGTTGGCCTGGAACTCACAGAGATCAGCCTGTATCTGCCTCCCAAGTACTGGGATTAAAGGTGTGTGCCACCACCACCATGGCAAGGTTGACCATCTTTGCTACTTGCTCTACTCTTCAGAGTAGTCTTGCCCTTTTTGGGTTGAATTCAATCTACTTGCATTTATTTTCTTTACAAAACTCTCAGAAATGTCTCTGTTTTTGTTTGCTTCTTTATCTGTATTTTTTTTCCCTTCACAGAACATAGATTCCATGGCAGAGTGATCCATCATGTGTATCCTTCCATCTTGTACTAAACACTCATTTGATGCCAGAGAATGACTTCTGGCTATGTTTTCTAAAGAAATGGAAACAGGGATTCCCTCATATACATGGTCATAGCAACCTTATTCCAAGTACTAAAAAGCATTATCTATTAATGTATGAGTAATGGATAAAAATGATGTAAGAATAGGATATTTTTAGCCCTAAAAAAGAAGACTTTGCCATATGCTTCAATATATATGAAATTTGAAAACATTTTCTACATGAAGTAAAGCAGACACAAAAGGACAATGACTAAATTATCACATTGTATGAGGTTCTCAGAGAAGTCTGATTCAAAGAGACAGAAAGGTAGGTTTTTATATGCATCTTAACAAGGAGACAGGTTTAGTTAATCTCTGGTGGGGCAGACTCTATAGGGATCAGTCATTATGCTCTGAACAACTTGGGGAGAAAGCAATGGTGTACATATTATACACACATAATCAAAATCCACATGTGAACTGTGAGGTGAGGAAGGCTTTGCCATTCCTCCATGGGTTTGAGATTCTGGGGTCTTTGAAATGGACCCATCTGTATCAACAGCATGTCTCTTAGGACCTCACTCACTCGGGGCTTCATCCATATCCCCAGACTCCAAAGAAACCCTCCCTCACTTACGTTGCTTATGCCAGACATTTTGTCACAATGACAAAACCAAACTGAACCAAACGGAAAACTGGCCTCAGAGAAGTGGGTTGTCATTGTGTCTGAACCTAGCCATGTTGTTCTTAAGCCTTTGATTCTCGGAGGATTTGAAAGACTTAGAAGATGAGGAGTAAAGAGGCCACAGAATGCAGGGAGTAAAGCTTAACAGGTGTGTCTGTTGGGGTGCAGCAGATTGCAATGTCAACATAATCAGTGAAGACTTCTGAAAGCTCAGATGGAAACAAGAATTCCATGAGGAACAGGACAAGAGACCATCGATGGCTCAGTGGTTTTGAGCACCTACTATTCTTCCAGAGGACCCGGGTTCAATTCCCAGCACCCACATGGTGTCTCATAACCATCTGTAACTTCATTTCCAGGGGATCTGATAACCTTTTGTAGCCTCACAGCTCCAGGCTTGCACGTGGTACACACACATACATAGAAGCAGATTATTCATACATATGAAAAACTAAATTAAAAAGAAAAAGAGGAAAGTGAAAATCAGAGAAAAAAAGATCTAAAAGTCTTGTGGTTTGGTAAACAAAAAAAAAAAACAGCTATGAAGAGTTGGAGTCAAGGAAGGCATAGTTTTGAAGAGATCAGTGGTATTAGAAAGAAGCTATGGCCCAGCAATGGGATGTCTCAGAACTGGACAGAGATGACCCACCTTAGTCTCGTGATATGAAGTAAGAAACTCTTCTGTGAAACTCCCTTGAGAAATGGGTACCTGCAGAGTGCTCTGCTTATATAGGCTCCCTGGAATCTGTTAGATAAGATCGATTGCCCTGTGCTCAGTGGCCCAGGTGTGCAGAGGCCACTGTGACTGTGCATCAGAGGGGTCTGTTCTTGCTCCAACTGGCAGCACCAGACAGTGGCATCATGCACATGATGTGACCACGACAGTGTCTTCGTTGGGATCAAGTCCTAGTACATAGTGACATCTTTGGAAACTTGATCTGGGTCTCCAAATGACATGTGTTATAACTGTGTTTGGTACCAAATACAAAGGAGAAATAAAAAAATGTTATTTATCTGTTCTCACAGAAATAAGTGTTATAGCCTTACATTTAAAGCCGTCTTTTATTGTCAGGATCAATATGTGTTATAATTGAAGGGTTCTTGTCTCCATACAAATTAATAATGCAATGTGTTTTAACTTTGTGAACACATAAGAGGAGAATTACAAAACATTAGAAGCAGCTGATTTATTAAAGGCCAGAGAAAACAATAGTTGTCTGATATACTGCCAAGCAATGCTTTGAAAAGGCAATGGCTTATCTCTTTGATTTAAGGGTAAACTCAAATTACTTATTAAAATTATCTGATATACTGAATGAAATGGTAACTATGGCTTCTATAGTTTATCTTGTTTTTTTAAAGCTATATCTAATGTGTATGAGTGTTCACTCACATTTATGTGTGTGTACCATACATGTACCTACAGAGGCCAGAAAAGGTATCAGATACCCTGTAACTGGAAGTACCAGAGGTTATGACTCACTATGGGTGCTGGGAACCAAGCCTGTGTCCTCTGCAAGAGTAGACAGTGCTGTTAACTGTGGAGAACCTCCCAGCCCCAAGTTCATCTTTCTAGTTCATCTTTCTAGTTCCTCATTAGTAAACATTTATGTGAGAGGAATTTCAAATTGACTTTCTAATTTATCATCCTCTTTAGTTTACTTCTAGCATGGCTCCCCAAACAATTTAAGGACAGTAGACAAAATACATTTCCCCAGAATCCTTTGCAACGAGGACTCTACACAGCAGTCATATAACTTAGGCCTGACAGATGCCTTATGATGAGATGACCCCTTTTGGGGGATTGTGCAGTCTTTTTGTGGTCAAGATTTGGAAGGAAGTAGTATGGATGGTACAGAATCTTTTGCTAAATTTGATGATATAATATTTGACTCTTCATGGATAACTCTGATGAAGAAGCTGCAGATGATAATGTTACCAGTCTAAGGAAACAGAAGTGAGATTTAGGTAGAGCTGTCCATTACAGCAACTGAGGGTTCTATTCACTGAGACTAGTTAGTTGAGGGGCATCCAAGCTATACAACATGGCTCCTCCTGAATTTTGTAGTCATCAGAACCTTGAAATAATTTTCTTCTTGTTTAAATGGCTGCATTGCATATTTCTAAAAATAGTGGATACTGAGGCCAATAGCTATGGTAGATACTATAGATACAAAACTGGATTCATGCTCAATTCTTTTTTTTTTTTTTTTTTGGATTTTCGAGACAGGGTTTCTCCGTAGCTTTTTGGTTCCTGTCCTGGAACTAGCTCTTGAAGACCAGGCTGGCCTCGAGCTCACAGAGATCCGCCTGCCTCTGCCTCCCGAGTGCTGGGATTAAAGGTGTGCGCCACCACCGCCCGGCTTCATGCTCAATTCTTATTTGCTATGATTTAATCCCAAACAACTCTGCAGTCATATAGAGAAGGGCAACAACAGCCATCTAAATAAACAACAGTGCATTTTAATAGACAGAGGCCCATTAATGTTTCATGAAATAAAACCCTGATAATGAATAGTCTAGGAGAATAATCGGATCAGGGATGATTGACTAGAAAACAAGTGAATTTCTTTGGATCTTTATGTCTGAGGCCAGTCAAGGCAATATAGTGAGACCCTGTCTCAAACAAACTCATACAGATCCACCTGTCTTTGCCTCCTAAGTGGTGGCATTAAAAGCATGTGCCACCATATCCAGCCATGGATCTTTAGAAACATCTAATTGCAGAAAGTGGACAGAATATTCAATTAGAAGGAGAGTGCTCAGATTATAGTGTGATACAGCAGCATGGTCCTTCAGCAAAGTACAAAGGTTTTGCTATTTAAGTGAGGTGTAGAATTGATAAAGGGGATGAACCAGGGCAATAGAGGAGCCTTCTACCCTATACCTGGATGTTTAGATTTGAGGATTTTTTATATGTTTATATAAATATATATATAGTTCATATATATATATATGAACTATAACTTGGGCAGCCAAGAAGATTGGGGTTTGGGTACCACTAAAAGCAGAATGCAGGAAAGATTTTAAAGGCTGTTGAAATCACCTAAGAGAAGTAATGGGGTTGTGGAAAAAGAGATGGAGAGAAAAAGATGTATCAGAAGGGTACTTGATTGCTGGCCAATGGTGAGAACCTAATAAAGACTAGCTGAATAGGATGCAAAGACAAAGGCGTGTATGTGTGTGTGTGTGTGTGGGGGGGGGGTGATTGAGCATAACCAGGGTGCACTTAGCTCACTGAATAGGAGGAAAGTCGGTGGATGAACCATGTACCAAGGTGCTTGGTCTCTCTGTCTATTTGTGAGCACAAAGCATTTGGTAATCTAAGTTGTCAGTATATTCATTCATTCATTCACTTTCATCCATCAATTCACTCATTCATCCACCAAAGATTTATCTATAGTTTTAAAGCATTACTCATTATGTGTGTGTATATGTATGCCACAGTATACATGCTTCTAACAGGCTAGAGAACAAGTTAAATAAATTTTTTTTTTTTTGGTTTTTCGAGACAGGGTTTCTCTGTGGCTTTGGAGCCTGTCCTGGAACTAGCTCTGTAGACCAGGCTGGTCTCGAACTCACAGAGATCCGACTGCCTCTGCCTCCCGAGTGCTGGGATTAAAGGCGTGCGCCACCATCGCCCGGCCAAATAAATTATTTTATTTTATGTGTGTGGGTATTTTGTCTGAATGTATGTCTGTGTACCATGTTCATACCTGGTGCCTGAAGAGGCCAGAAGAGAGCAGATGGCTGTGAGCCACCATGTGTGTGAAAGAGATTGAATAGGTCCTCTGGAAAAGCAGCCATTGCTCATAACTGTGCCCTTTCCCCAACAACCTTTGGGAGTTGTTTCTGTCTTACCATGGGATCTGGGAATTAAACTTTACTGGTCAGGTTTATGAAGTGTTTTGTGCCTGCCAACATCTCTCCACCCTAACACATATGTACTGAGTATTGGTGTCGTTCTGGGTGCTGGGCAGGGTAGACTCCAGAGTGGATTAGGTAAGCGTCCTTAAGTTGGATTGAAGACACCAAAGAAGCCATGCAAAAATAATTAATTGCAGTATCAAAGAGCACTCTGATGTACAGCTCAGGACACTGTAGGACAGAAAAGGCTTAGCAACTGTGTGGCCAGGAAGGCTAGTGCTGTGTGTCGGGTAGTGAGGACAATACTTGCTTATATTTTTAAAATTTACCACATTGCCCAGATTCCATAAGTGCTATTGTCCCTATAGCTTTAAGACATCATGCTATGGTGTCATTGTGGAAAAACTGTCCCTGTGTAAGGAAAATCCTGCCCATTTGTTATCCCTCCTGGGCCCCTGGCAGTGAGCCCTCTGTTGAATTTTTAACCAGCAGATGTATCTCTGGACCACACCCTAAGTGGGAACAGTGAGGAAGATGGATTTGAGGTCCTATTTACACTTCTTAAGGGAAGAAAACTGGGCTCTGCTGACAACCAGTGCCATTAATCACTTTCTGTTGGATTTATTATGTGGTTTGGCTTGTTTTTCAATGGGGATTCTCTTCACCATTTGAAAGCGGACACTTTCTTCAGATAAAGGAAATGCTTTCAAGATTTACAGTGATACCAGCCATACTAATTTGCAGAGAAAAGCTTCATGGGTTGCTAGGAAGAACATTTATGGCCATAATTTGGCCCCGGCTATCATTTCCAAATGGCAGCATCTGCCTCCAGGTGTGCCCAATTAATCGAAGACTCTCAGAATAAAGTACAATATTTAATTGGTCCGGAGCAGTGTTTCTCAAACTATAGATTGCAACTCATTAGTGGCTTGTGGAATCAATTTACAGACTTGTGATGAGTGTTTTTTAGAAGGACTAGAACGGGAAAATTAGCAAAAACATCAGATGATATTGCATAAAGAATAGTTTCTTGCAAACTTGTTATTGTATTAATACATATATATTATAATACACATACATGTATTCAATGTCGTATATGTTTTATGGATGTAATGTGCATCACAGAAGTTTATATGCAGACATGTTGATGATTCTCATGTGCCTGTTTTAGCCCTCACTGCTCACATGCAGTCTCGAAGGAACAATCATATTACAGTATGGAGCTTGCTCCGGCCAAAGGTTAACTGTCAAAGATTAAAGAAGCTTTAAATGCATAGACATGGAAAATGCTCTAGCAAAAAAACCATTTCATTAATATCTTCCATTAATATGCCAACCTTAACTTATTTTTTATTGCTTAACATATTAAAACTATTAAAACTGTTTGTACACATAATCATTTAGCATGTTTTACCTACAAATGAGTTCTGGTAAAAAAGAAAAGAGTAAAGTTACCTTTATTTGGGTAAATCTGTATTTGACACATTAAAGATATCATACATCATTAACACATTCCAACTTTTCTATTTAGAGAAAGCTCCATTTCTTTTGATGTTTAAGTAATTTTGCATCAAATACATATCAAACACTGATTCATTTTTATAGACTCTTTTGTCTCATATGTAATAGTTAGCAGATATAAATACCATTGTTCTTTTATTTACAATGTTTTAGAAATATTAGCTCTTTAATACAATATACTGATATTTTTAATCTGAGCTTTCCATTCTTCTCTAGAAAGGTAATGTTAAAAGATAATGGGTCTGGTGCATGCCTTTAATCCCAGAATTCTGGAGGCCACAGCAGGTGAATCTCTGTGAGTTCAAGGCCAGCCTGGTCTATGAAACGAGTTCTGAGAAAGGTACGGTTGTTACACAGAGAAAACCTGACTTGAAAAACAACAACAAAAAATATAATGGATAATATTCTTTTCTAAGCAAAAAATGTCACATTAGGTGTGTTATGTATGCCACTGTGGCCTTACTCCAAGAGCTCCTGTTGTTCATTTTTTATAGTTTATTTAAATTACACCCCTTTTAAGAGCTAGCTTGATCCTTTTCCCTCTTCATTGTCAGTGTGAATTTCAGACTTTCAGTATAATGGTTAAATCTGATAAACAAGTAGAGGTTTCTGTATAAATGCCTAGAGTTTATTCAGCTACGAAGCACCTTCTTTGTTCCTGAGTGTGGTCACATGCTTCCTGGCTCACATGTAGTTCTTGAGTGTGGTCACATGCTTCCTGGCTCACATGTAGTTCAGAGGGGGTGACACCATTAATGTAGGACTTGTGCCTTTAGTGGAGCTAATTGGAAATGTGTGTGTAGTAGCTAATAAGGATAAGTTAGTCAGCTTTCCACCGCTGTAACAAAATACCTAAGACAATCAACTTATAATGAGGTTTATTTTGGAGGTTCCAGTCTGTGATTGGTTGGTTCCTTTTGCTCTGAGCTTGTGGTGAGGCAGTACATCGTGGTGGGAGTATGTGGTCGAGAAAAGCCTGTTACCTCATGTCAGAGAAGCAAAAAGTAAAAAAGGCGAATAATGCATGGTCCACAGTCTCTTTTGAATTCACATCCTCAATGACTTCAGAACTTTTCAGTAGGTCTTAAATATCCTCCTCAAGGTCCCCAGCACCTTCCTGTACCCCCACCTGGGAACTAATCCTTTAACACAGGGTCTTTTGTGGAAGCATATCCAAAACACTGCAGGTTGCATGCACAGCCTAGGCTGGGTCAGGCAGGATGAGATAACATGGGACACTGAGAAACCTTCCTTATGCAGCTCTGGAGTGAGAGGCTACCCATCATGGCGTTTGTTAGCCATTTGGACAGGAAACTGTTCTTGTCTGCACTACTTGACTGGACTTGCAGGACTCACAGAAAAATGACTGCTGAACTTGTCCTTCGGGGTTCCTGCTTCATGAAAGAGTCTGCCAGACATTCTGCAGGACACAGAAGAAAGTGACTGACAAACTGCCAATATAGGTGGAACTGTCTTTGAAATTTCCTGCTTCATGAAAATGTCTGCCAGACGCTATGGGCCTATAGGCTGAAGATGGATGTCTCAGTTTTACAGAAGAACTTTGGGTGACTGTCCAGGTAGCAAGATGTCTCTGTCAATTCTAGAGTCTTGGAAGTTGCTTACAATGCACTTCCTGTTTACTTAGGTAATATTATATCCTTCTGGAGTCTTTGATGGAACTGAAGAATAGTTATAATTATAGTTTTCCTTAGTTATGATAAAAGAGAAAGTAGATATAAATATTGTAACTGTAATTCTTGCTTGATACCTATTTTGTTCTACTTAATCTTGCTATGTTAAAGTTAAAATCTTCCTTTTTATTTAGACAGAAAATGGGAGATGATATAGGAGGTGATGTATGTTGTGAATATGTTTTATTGCCATTGGTTTAGTTATTAAAGAAGTTGCTTTCAGCCAATGTCTTAACAGAATATAGCCAGGGTGGAATATCTATATCTATATCTATATCTATATCTATATCTATATCTATATCTATATCTATATCTATATCATCTATATCTATATCT
>NC_022009.1:105755674-105770286 GCF_000317375.1 Microtus ochrogaster
ATAATTCTTGCTTGATAACTGTTTTGTGTATATAATTTTACTTTATTAAAGTTAAAACCTTTCTTTTTATTTAGACAGAAAATGGGAGATGATATAGGAGGTGATGTATGTTGTGAATATGTTTTATTGCCATTGGTTTAGTTATTAAAGAAGCTGCTTTCAGCCAATGTCTTAACAGAATATAGCCAGGCTGGAATATCTATATCTATATATCTATATCTATATCTATATCTATATCTATATCTATATCTATATCTATATCTATATCTATATAGAGAGTAGGCAAAGTCAGAGAATAGCCATTAGCTGCCATAGGAGACAGACTTCTCTGCTGGAGCCTGCCAAAATTTTGCCGGTAGAACACGACCTCATGGTGATGCACAGATTAATGGAGATGGGTTAGTTTAGGCTATAACTGCTAGCTAGAAATATGCTTAAGCTATTGGCCAAACAGTATTGTAATTAGTATAGTTTCTGTGTGGTTATTTTGAGTCTCAGCAGCCAGGAATAAATGAGCGGCCTTCAGAATTTGCTTTTATAAAAGAAATTAATTTCAGACCTAAATTAAATGGTCAGTGTAATAGGACTTTCTGTTTAGAAAATACTTAGTGCCTAAGAATTATGATTCCAAGTAACTCAGTGTGTTAATCGTTATTAATGGTATTATAAATATTAGCTTTGTGAAACGATTTTCTCTTTTGATCACATCTTTACTCCTGCTCAGTACTGCCAATGTCAAAAGGCATTTATGTATTTTAGTACTTTTGTTGGTCTGTTAAACCCTAGAGAGCTTAAAAGTCTGTATCTTTTCCTTAGTATTTAAGCTGCTGCTGCTTAGACGCTGCTGTGGTCTAAGGATGTCCCCTGAAGCCTGCGTAGTTGGAGCCTAACGTTCACATATTGGATGCATCTCTCCATGGATGTCATCAACGTTGTTGTGTTAGGAGTGGTTGTGTGTTTGTAGAAGTGTTTCTCCATTGCTCTTCTGCCACTGCCACGGGATGACTTACCAAGAAGGCCATGGAATGACTCGCCAAGGAGACTGCCACCAGGTAGATGATGGCACTTGGGCTTGAGATGCCCAACCTCCAGAGGGTGAGAAACACATATTCTTTCTAAATCACTCACTTATAAAAATTCTGTTAAAGAGGCACAAAACAGACTAAGACCCTACAAACACCCACCAATAACAATGCCACTCAAAAATAGGACAGATTTTTAAATCCATTCATTCGATTCTCTTCTACAATTTCAAAGACTGAAGATAATTAAGGCATTAGGTGTATTTTATTCCACATCATTTGGTGAGAATGCAGAAACAGCTGATTCTGGAGAGAAGACTTTTTTTTCAATAGCCAACTAATAAAACATCGTTGGATACACATTTCTCATTGAGCAGTACTCCCTCTGTGGCTTTTGCTGGTCAAGAACTGTGTTGCTGTATCTGCATTGATGAGAAGAGTGTGCCTTGTTCATTTCTATTCAGATTTTAGCTTTGCTATAAACCTTATTTGTATTCGATGCTATTTTTATTCCTGAATCTCTCATCTATTCTTTAGTCTACTGAACAAAACTAAAAACTATTTTTATAGCATAGAAGTCCTTTGAAAGTAAGAAACAGAGATCAATGTTAAATATTTGCACCGGGCTATAAAGTTAGAAGATATGATATGCTTTTGTTTGCTTGTGATAAAAAAATGTTTGCACTGTGCCCACAAGGAGTGGAACCCATAGACCAAAAGGATGAGATGCTAGAAAAGGCATCAGGAACACACATAAGCGTCCTTTAAAAGGTAACTGTGTGCAGGTTATTGTGAGTAAATAATCATATGCTCTATTGGGCTACTTTTGTGTGTCTTATCTGACTTGCCCTTGATTACAAGGCTGGGAAGCCAGATCCTTGTCATCTCTTGGGTGTTGCTAGTTTAACCAACTAGGATTTAACTCCAGGGAATTCTCAAAGTATATTTGGTGATAGAGCCAAACTGAAATGAGCTTTGTTGATGGGACCGATACTACACAAGCATATCTTTGAAAAGTATATCCTTCTACATGCACGTTTCTGAAAAAGTTATTTTGTACATACAAAATAGAATCAAGGTATTCTCAACTCATTTTCAGTCACAGCTGAAAATGGCTATTGTAATAAAACATCCCCATCCCCAGGCAAACAAATGGAGTTGTTATGATTGGTCCATCTCATCTATATGCATACTATCCCACATGACACCTCATCTCTATTCACCATCCAGGTTGTCAGTTTGACACACTGGGAAGAGAAAGAACCTCAGCCGAGTTATTTGCTCTTTTAAATTGGCCTATAGGGCATTGCCTTGATTGCGAATTGATGTAGGAGGGCCCAGCCCCCTGTAGGCAGTGCCATCCCTAGGCAGATGGCCCTGACCTGTGTAAGAAACATAGCTGAACAAGTCAGAAGCGGCAAGTCAGTGAGCAGCATCCCTTCCATGGCTTCTGCTTCAGTTTCTGCTTCCAGGTTCTTGCCTTGAGTTCCTGACTGGCTTCCCTTGGCGATGGATTGTAAACTGTAAGCCAATAAACCCTCTCCGCCATATGTTGCTTTTGGCTGTGGTGTTTATCACAGAAACGAAAAGTCAACTTCTGATAATCTTACAGAGAAGACTGTCCTCTTATTGTATTGAGAAAGTATTTAATGTGTATTACTGAATGGACCTACATTATTTTCTTTGTCCGGAAAGTGTTGGGAGCTCAATAGCAGAAAAGCAGGTGCTCTGAGAATCACCTGGCACAGCTCAGGCAACATAACCCCTGAAAGGACAATAGCGAACTGTGTATTGTGGGTCACACCTGTAATCCTAATAGTTGGGAGACTGAGGCAGGAGGCCTGTGAGTCTGAGGCAAACTTGGATTATATGGTGAGAAACCCTGTCTCGAAAATGAAACCTGACCAAGCCTTAGCAAAACGACAAACAGAACAAAGCCGAGAACTATCACAAAAGCTGAAATGCTGTATATAAAGATTCTACAGAAAAAAAAAACCTTCTGGGAATGACCTGACTTTAAGATGCTCATTTAATTTCATGGCTTGTATTTTATTTTATTGTTTAATAGACAGTGATGTAACCAAACTCTGCAGAGACCAAGTCCTCATTTAAGGCAGGAGAGAAATGCATTGCTTTGCCTGTTTAAATTAAGAGCTGAGAGTTTGCCAAAGGACAAGCCTAGGATTCCCCTGTAGCAATAAATACTGCTGTGAATTAAGGAAAAGAGCATTTCCTAAAGTGCATTTTCATAAACTGGAAGCAGACGCAATAGCATTAGTATGTGCTATGACTTCAAGAGGAACGCAATTGGAAGCACCGTGACACAGGGGACCGGAGATTACACCTGAAAAGGAGCCAAAGGGTCTAAGAGCTTTGTTGTAACAAGGGTGGTCACACTAGTCCGTGGCCCCTGTTTGTGTGATGTGTATGTAAAGAGAACACTTATGTGCCCAGCAGGAGTATCGCCTTTCTCTGACTTATGACGGACAGCTCACTGCTCAGACATTTTTGTTTGTTCTCAGGATCTGACAAGGACCATTTTAAAGTGCCTGGGAACCCAATGTACTTTTTGGTAACTAACCAATGCAATGCAAATGAGCACCCCAAATATTCCTGCCTGAGCGGAATTTAAGGCGTGTAGGTTGCCTGGAGAGCTTATTTGCATGCAAATCCCTTTGGTCTTCCTACTCTGCATTATGTCACTTGATAGCTAAATCTTAGTTCAGGGAATACAGCTGGGAGCATCCATGAGCATGATCTAGAATGCTCCCCATCTTTGCTACAGTGTTCTCACCACTTCCTTCTCCTGCAGGTAGGATTTTCAGAACAACACAGCTTTTGGGTTTCCTTGGAACACTGTTCTAACCTCCCCTTTATTTCCATCATATTTCCACAGCACATGCAAAACTCTAGAGCTTTTCCCATTTTCATGAAGGATGCTCCTTGCCACATATCCAGTGATCAGACCCGACACCCCATTAAAAATGAGGAACAATGAAAGACCACTCCTGTCCCACTGCTGTTATTTTTATTCATGTTTGTAGACAAATTTAGTTCAGGACCTTGTTTTATTCATCTGTGATCAAATGGGCATCTCCACCATGTTTCCGTGCAGTGGTCTCTGTTGCGCCACAGATGTTTCTTGTTGAAGACCAGGCGCTTCTTTCTAGAGGGGCTTGCTTACGCTTTCAGTAGAACATCAAAGTAAAATTGAAACTGTCCCAGACAAGGCGTAAGTTGCAACACTCATCAACTGAGTGAGACATTTCAGCAGTGTATCTTCTGATGGGACTTCATTCCCAACGTAATACGGCCGATGAGGTATTTGGCTGCTTTTATAGCTGGCAAACAGTTTGCATTGTGCCTTTTACTACAGTTTCTGCTACTTGCTTGCTTGGAGCTCATTATGTGTTGAGAAGCTACCATCAACAAATTAAGGGTTTTTCATACGCTTGACATGCTTTTCCGAACACTGAGAAGTGGCCTTCTGGCAGCTTAACTTGCCCATCTCGCTGGTAATACCTTACAGAGAGCTATAGATCTGAGAGCTGTAACTTGCCCACCTCACTGGTAATGCCTTACAGAGGTCTGTAGATTTGGGAGCTGAGTTATCTGAAGTGAGAGCACTTTCAGAATCATGGAAAAAATTTTTTGATGTGTATCTAAAATTGACAACTTTTTATGTTAAAAATAAAAATGTATTAATTGCAGGGAAATGAGAATAACATTGTAAGTTTTATACATAACAGCAATTTGACATTTTCTTTGGAATATGAGGGCAGTGGTAGAAAGAAGGTGGCAGAAGAAAAAGATCAAGTCTTTAAAATTATAAAGAACATCAATTCATCAACAAGAATTACACCAGCATAGCGAATTGAATATAGATTTTATGTTTTCTTAAAGCTCTACTAAATGACAGGAGAATAATATAAGAAGAGTGAGCCTAGGAAGACAAAAAGAGGCAGCTGCTGAGTGGAGATTCATTCAAAATTTGGCTCTCAGGAAGTTCAGGGAGCTAGTTCAGTGGCTGAGGCTTGTCCCTGCCTGTGGCTCAGGAAGCTGAAGCAGAAGGGCTGTTATAAAGCTGAGGCCAGCCAGTTCTGGGGTGATATTTCTTGTTGAAGACCAGGCGCCTTTTTCCTATAGGGGCTCATGTTTTCAGTAGAACATCAAAGTAAAATTGAAACTGTCCGAGACAAGGCGTAAGTTGCCACACTCAGCAACTGAGTGAGACATTTCAGAAGTATATCTTCTGATGGGACTTCATTCCCAAAGTAATGGGGCCAGTGAGGAGTTTGGCTGCTTTTATAGCTGGCAAAACACAATAATATGTTCCACTTAAAATAGTTTCAGATAACATATCTATAAATATAGCGATTAAACTTATTTTCAGGGGCTGGGGAGATGGCTCAGCCCATGCAGAGGTTCTGACTTCAATTCTCAGCACCCACATGATGGCTCACCATCTGTAACTCTAGTTTCTGGGGATCCAGGGCCTTTTAAAGGCCTCTACAGGTACTGCACACATGTGGTTGTCATTCGTACATACATACACACATACATATATATACATGAAAAGCACTCATATATATAAAACTGAAACGAATTAATAAAAATATACAGCAAGAATGCTAAAGGGCACATAAAGAATCAAGTAATATTTAGTGAGTTTGATGCAGGCCTTTAACCTCCGTGTGTTAATGAAAGGTACGAAAGCGATGTAAAACTTCAAAGGAAAGCACTGGATTCAAAGATGCTACATTCAAATCAAAGATGTTGGCACCCACTTAACGTTTTAAAATAGCTGAAATTATTGTTGCTAAGCTGTCAATAGGGAAACCAGCACAAAGATACAAATCAACAGAATTGTCATCAGCGGTAAGGATATAGGACTTTCTGAAGGAAGCTCCCATCAACAGATAAAGACTGAACTATTTCTGCACATAAGCTTGGAGTCACATGTTTACCATCAGGAAGGCTAATTCTCTTAGCCTTCTGCTTTGTCATGGCACCCATGAAACTTAAGTAATATTCAAATAAGCATAATTATCTGTAGTTCTTCTGTTTTCACTTACAAAAGAGAAATTCCTTGTGACTTTCCAGGGAAAACCTCTGGGGCTATCTTAGATATGCTTCCAAGGTATGAGGAATATGATCTCAACTTTGAAGTTTGGAAAGACAAGTATCAGAATCTATTGGGAGTTTTGAATTCTTGGTCAGGATGAAGTCAGCGGATACTACAGATAGTGTCTATACTATACTATATCTGACCATTTAGGATCATGATATTCCTACCTATCCAAGGAGCTATAATGTTTAATTTTAATCTGTATGGCTCAATGCTCAGATAGCTGGAAAACCATTAATTCTGTGCATGTTTGTGAGAGTGTTTACAGAAGGTATTAGCATTTTGTCAGCAAAGCCGGTGGTGTGGTTCCCATCCTAGCTCAAAGACCTTAGAGCCAGGAGGGCCTGTGAAGTAAGTCCTATCCTACTGAGTCCCAAGGGTAGAAAATGAGAAGCCACAGAGTCTCTGGATAGAGTAGGATGGATGGATGTTCCAGCTCAAATGGGGTCTAAGCTTATTCTCTCTCTTGATCATCTCCTTTTTTTTTTTTCTGGAAAACTCTGATAAATATAGGAGCTACCATTATTGGAAATAGTCTTACCTTGTTCCTAAAAAATAATTAAATAATAAAAACATAAGCTATAGAAGTTTGTCACCTTGGCAGATTAAATGGAAGATATATTCAAGTCCTTAGAACTGTCTGTATGAACCAAATAGTAATACAAGAAAGCTTGGCCATTTTAGAAGATAAGTCTAAACTTTAATTCTCCCCCAACATAATAGTTGATATTAGGGATTTCTTTTGAAAAATCTAATAAATAAGCCCATCAAACTATAGCCAAATTTAATCTCTGCAAATTTTCTGTCTGCATGTGTCCTTTTTCAGTGTAACCTTTCCAAGTGGCAAAATGAATACATGTATTTCTGTAGCTTAAAAAAGTAACTTCTCTATGCTATACAAAGAGAAGCAACAGAAAGCCAAAAGCTAAATTATGCTTAGTGATTCCTTCTTCCCCATTCTGTCTCACTTAGGAATGATTCAAATGGCCAGTGGATGCCCCTCAGTTCACTTGGGTTGTATCCATGAGTCCAGTCTCTGAGTTACTTAACAACCTTGGAAGATACCCATCCAGCATATCACAAAATGTAAATGTGATTGCAATAAATTGTGTTGCAAGATGATTTAATTTAGTTAAACACATATTTGCATTTTTCATAATCTTAAATATTTAGTAGAAGTAACGTTAGTTTATTCTATCAATAAACCTGCAGAAGCTTATGAACTGTGCACTGACGTAGAATAAAAATGTAGTCTTCTATGTTAATTAATGCTGATAACTCAGAGAAGACATAATTTGTTTTTATTAAACCAACAATAATAAATTAGACTCATTTGCAAAAGGCTTGCTGAATTATGTAAGCTGGAATTCTTAAAATATAAATTAGTTGCATTAAGAATTCTTTTTTTAGAACATTGAAATTATTGGAAGTTCAATTTCCTTCATATTTGCGAATTTTAAGACTGTTTTATTTTATAAACATTTATTTCTGGAAGTCAATCATGATAAAGATCTTTTAATTTAAGAGATTTTATAATCTAATTTACAAGATAAGAAAGTATTTGCATAATAATTCTAGGTCCTTTCTGAAATATATATGTACATCCATACATATATACATATACATATATATGTATACATATATATACATACATACATGCACACACAAACATACAGAGAAGACATAGAAATGTATTTGGATATTGGAAAAGAACCTTTTTTAACCTGAATTTTACAATTTTTGTATATAGATCAGACATAATTTTGTACTGAAATACAGAATTTATCAGTCTGAGGACTACTTCCCATTGGCTCTGAAATACTGAGTTGGTTTGACCACAGTATAGACAAATAGACAAAGAAATGCCCTGAACTTGTCTCTTTTTAGCACAGGTCAGCAAAGTGAATGCCATGGGCCGTAGAACATGCTGGCGCCAAGTAAGCTTCCTGTGATTTCAAAAGGGTCAAATGAAACAAGTCATTATTTGATGAGACCCTTCATGGTCCACAAATCCCAAAATGCTGCTTGCCTGTATTCCTCAGGGTCCTCCAAATGGTCTTGGGAGAATTTGGATTCTTATTTTACAAAATCACCTCCAAGAAGGGTATTCAGTTTTTGAAAGTTAGAATAAACCCCAAATCCCATGTGACGAACACACCAGTTTAGAAAGTTAAGACTTTTCATTTGTAAGAGCTTAGAGAGGAAAGGGGAAAGCTTCTTAACATTCAAGAGAGAGCCTGTCTGCACAATGTCTTGTTAATAGGAAAGAGGACTCTCTGCCCCACCTCCAAGGAAAGTAGAATGCTTGTGTTGGGCCTGGGTAGGCAACCTATGCTTGGGAGAAGTCAGAGGAAATAGACAGAGGAGAATCTTGGTGAGCACACAAACCTTGCACACTCTCAGCCCCATGAAGATGTGCCAGGTCTGCAAACCCTCTCCAGGGGGGCTGGATCCTACAGGATATCTGAGCAGAGGGCTCTGGAGAGCTGTCCTCCCGTACTCAATGAGTCTCCTTCCCGGAGATGGCTGGAATAGGTAAGAGCTCAGCACAATGGGACTTCAGATACTTGTAGACCCTTATTTAAACTTCCCTGGGTGGACACTCCTTTATACAAGATAGTGGAGCTATAAACACTGGTGGGTGACTGGGCATAATCCCAGAAAGAAGGTGAAGGCACAGACACAAAATGCACCTATAGTATCTAAGTAGTGTTGAACCAAAGCGAAAATTTCTCCCATCCCATCTCTGATAAAAATGAGGCTAGCCTCGAGGGATTGTTGCGGAGATTAAAAAAGAAAATAAATGAAATGCCCAGCACAGGGCCCCCTCAATAAATATTATTGGTAATGTTATTTAAATTAAATTTCTTGGTAGAGAGAGAGCTACATAGAAATTGGCACTTTGCTTACACTATAGGAAAACTGTCTTGGTTCATTGTATACTACAGAATACTCCTGAGACTGAATAGCACAATGTAAATTTTATTATGTAATATGAATTTTATTTATTTATTTATTGAAATGGGATCTTGCCGTGCAACCCAGGCTCGCCTTGAACTTGCAATCTTCTTCCTCAGTCTCTTTTATACTGGGATTATGGGCAGACACCATCACGGCTAGCTAAACTGAGTAATTTAAAATAAAATTTGTGGCCTTGGTACTCTACAGGGCATCATCAAGATGCTCATATCATCTAGAAGGACCTCCCTGTTCTGTCGTAACACCACAGAAGCATAACATGGTAGGCAGGCAGGAAGCAAGAATGAGAAACTGTCTCTTTTTTTGTGTGTTTGTTTTTGGTTTTCTCATACCAGGAGCGATCCCATAGAGTCCTGTTGGCCTGACCACAGTAGGAAATTCCCAGCTCCTAACACCGCAGCAGTGGCAATTGCATTCTAATATGAGTTTGTGAGAAACAAACCCTGAAATCTGAACAGAACCCTTCCTTGTTGCTTCAATCTGCAACCACTCAGTCCACATGGCTTATGTGGGAGGTAATAGGGTCAATGGAGTTGGTGGACCTTCGAAGGGATGCTGTTCTAAACTCAGAGGAAAAAAGTATACTTAAAAAGTATATAGAAACTACTACAAAATCAGTGTAATAAGAGACATAACTGTGTGAAGCAATAGTAAGAACTGCTTAGGGTAATTTCCTCTTTCTTATTTAATTTGACCCCTCAAAATTTCTTTTCTTTCCCTAAAACAGACTACAGATCATAACTTCATTGCTCTTACTAGATGACCTTCACAGCTTTTACTAAATCAGTCTTCTAAGGAAAGATGTTCTATGGACTGAACAGTTCCTATCCATTTGTGCAGAATATGCTTCATGGAGGAGCCATGAGACTCAACATCAACCTTTCATTTCCTCCTGGGTCACAGATGACCAGGTCATGAGAAATCACGCTGTGGCTTCTTAAGCGATACCACTGCAACATTGATGTTTAAGGGAGTCACGTATTTTATAGAGCTCTGTGGTGGTTTGAATGTAAATTGTCCCTCACAGGCAAGTGTATTTCAATACTAGTTCTCTGTTGGTGGTACTATTTGGGGACTTTATGGAACTTTTAAGATAGAAGCCTTGCTGAAGGAAGTATGTTCTGGGGCTGGGCTTTGAAAGTTTATAGCCTTGCCCACTTCCAGTTTCCACTCTGCTTCCTGTGTACAGTTGAGATGTGATCTCTCAGTTTCTGGCTTCTCCTTTCATGTGTTCCTGCCATAATGGACAACAGTCCTTTGGAACCATAAGCTGAAATAAAGTCTTCTTAATTTGCCTTTGGCCATGGGATTAAATTACAACAGCAGCAACAACAACAAAAGTAACTAATACAGTCACCATGCTGTGATTTAGGATGAAAACAACATTTTGATGGAAAACAGTATCATATATGGCATGCCTTTGCAGGCTGAGGCCAATGCTGAAGCCCATAAGCCTCTTGTTGCATGGGTTTGTGAAGTCTAGGAAATCCTCAACAGAGAATTGATCTGTAACTTCTATTTTCTCCAGAAGATTTTCCTGCCACCTGCAGACCTGCAGAAAAAAAAAATTCCTCTCATTCATAATTTGATTCCCTTACTCTTTAAAAATATTTGGGTTTTAAACATTTTCTTTGAACTGGTAATAATAAGTCTGCCTGTAGTTAAATCTACATTAGCTTGACCCATATTCAGAGCAATGTAGGCTCTTTTCAGAAAGATTACAATACATATCATGACTTTTTTGTTTTGGCTTTTGGAACAAGGTTTCTGTATGTAGCTTTGACTTTCCTGGAGCTCACTCTTGATACCAGGCTAGCCTTGAACTCAGAAATTTCCCTGCTTCTGGAGTGCTGGGATTAATGGCATCTACTGCCATGCCCAGCTGTATCATGACTTTCTCAGTAAAGGGGAGAAACTCAAACTGAGTGCAGCAAAGACAGCCTGAAGATAGAGTTACCGAAAAGTTTTCTGATTCCCAGAGTACCTAGTCTCAAGGGCTCAGTTCGTCATTGCCAGTCTCTATCCATTCTTAGAACAAAAGAGGGCACATGTTTGGAGGGTTGGCAAGGCTGGAGCTTGTGTCTGCCCCACCTGCTTTTGTAGGCACCCCTCCCAATTTACTTTGCTTTTCTATATGCCAGCATTGACTCATTGTTCACTCTTCTCCATCTCTTTTATGCTAGGTCCAAAACCAAGCTCTCATCTCAGCCAAGGAATGTATTGATCCTGAGTAAGTAAGTAACTATTAATTTTATGGTTTGGGCTCTAATGGACCCTTGGGGATAAGACTAGATTGTTTAAAGCATAGCTTCTCTGTTGTTCTGTAGCTCCGCAGAGGGCTGTTTAAATATTTACAAGCAAATGCAAGGCTGAGAGACCCGTAGCAGAGTGATGTGGTGGAAATGGTGCAGCAGCGGGACTGGCATTAGAATTCATGTTCCAGCCCTGGCACCAATTAGCCATGGGACTTGGGTAAAATCCAAGACGCACCATGACAGCAGAGGTTAAATTGGAGAGGGAAAAATTTTTCGAGATTATTGCAAAAATAGGAAAAATTCCTCAAGGTAGAAATGGAATTAAATGCCAATAAAGCATGGGCAAGTGGGATTAATAGCCAAGGAGTAGACAATTCCTTAGACAATTACTAAGAGGAAGTAGCATGATAAGAAAGATTCTAGTTCAGATGCTTTAATAGGATGACCATGAAGGAGGACAAGGTGATCAGACAAGCATAGAAGGTGGTATTTGAGATGGGGAGGGAGTACTTCCTGCTAACCTGAGAAAGTGTACTTTGCCAGGAAGTGCACAGAGGAGTTCAGAGATGGTTCAGAAGCATGACTACAGTTTCATAAAACAAAGGATCTTTGTTAGTCAATCACTCCATTATCTCCACAGGATGAGTAGGCTGTCTATCCCTATTCCTTTGACACAAGCTCTTGCAAGAATTTTGAGAAGGCTTTAGCTACCAGAGTAGAAAAACAACACAAGCCAACATCTTCATCATCCCAAATTTCTAGCTTGGGAGGCTGCAATCCCACAAGGCACTTCACTTAGTCTCAGACTTGTGAATCCGGTTTGTGCAGTAGAGAATCCAAAGGAATGAAACAGCTCACTCCCAAAGCACATCCTGAATCGGTCACTTTGCCAAGGTGGCAGGATAGAGAGGCACAGCTCCAGGTTGTCACCCTCAACCATGTGAGGAATTCCCTTAATCTTTTAGTGACGGGGACCCAGGATTTGTGACTTAACACAGAAATGAATTTCAGGACTATCTAGTGTGAAGCAGATTACAGTTTTACTAAAGATACCTTGGGCTGGAGAGATGGCTTGGCAGGTGAAAGGATTTGCTGTGCCAGCATGAGGATCTAAGTCTGGTCTCCTAACAGTCACATAGATGGGGGGTATGATCGTATGCTGGATAGTTTCATGTCCACTTGACACAGGCTAGCATCATCTGAGAGGAGGGAGTGCTCCCATATGATGGGGTTGTAAGAAAGCATATAAGGCACTTTCTTAATTAGTGATTGATGGGGGAGGGCCCAGCCTGTTGTGAGTGGTGTCATCCCTGGGCTGGTGGTCCCGGGTTCTATACAAAAGCAATTTGAGTAGGCCGTGGGTGCAAGTCAGTAAACAGTACCCCTCTGCATTGGCTTCTGCCTGCGGGTTCCTGCCTTTCTTCAGTTCCTGTCCTGACTTTCTTTGATAATGGATAGTGGTGTGGAAATGTAAGCCAAAGAAACTCTTTCCTCCGCAAGCTACTTTTGGTCTTGGTGTTTCATCACAGCAATAACAACCCTAACTAAGACATAAGTGTGGAGGTGGGAGAGTGGAGTGGTGAATGAGCTAGATCTTAGGACTGTGACCTCATTTCTGCATTACTTTCCCCCTTGTTAATAAAATTATTTGACTGTGTTGTTGTAGATAACAATGAGGCAAACAGCAAATGCATTCTTTTGTCTTTCTGTCAGAGCTAAGAAAAAGACTAGTCGCTTTATTTGAAAAAAAAAAAAGTCAGCCAACAAAGAAAGTGGTAGTAATAGACTTAATTACCTCTTCTAGGACTATTATTTGATGTCTATTTAAGGCTATTGCCTTTTATTTTAAATACTCTATGGTGTGCCTTATTTGCATATATTTGCATATGTCCGTATGAAATGTTTAATGGATGTCTTCAGCCAATTTCAGAGTTTACCTTTAGATTAACATACAGAGAACAAAAGAAGTGTAAAGGGTGAAGGGTTCTCCTACTGGGCAGATTCTGGAAAAGATGCCAGGGCCCTGGAAGCCTAGGACACCGTTTGTCCATGCCTGGATGGAGCAAGGCATATTGGCCAGCCTAATCCTCGGGCTCTTGTCTAATTGAATAGAGCCTTGGATAGAGCTAAGAAAGTATTGACTTTGGCTCTTTTTTACCATTAGAGGCAAGAGAGGCTTTTCGTATCTGCTTAATGAATGGACTAGTTACTTCACATCAGTATTTTTAGATTCGGAGTCTCCGGGGTCTATAAGCTGGAGTATGTGTGTAAAGTGTAAGAAGCTGCAGCACAGCCCCAAGGGAATTGTACACAGCTATGAAAAAACCTAGCAGACAAGAAGAGCCCCTCTTCTGGTTTCTTCGTGTCAGTGTGTACTAAGAAGTGAGTTATGGTAAAGGGACAGTCAGTCAAATTTCATGGAGAGGAGCTGGAGTTGGGTGAATATGGGAAAACTGAGAAAGATGTAGAAATGGGGTAAATAAAGATCAAATATTCTTGTTGCTGCACCCTCCAGGCTGTGTCTGCCTTTCCTTGGCTTTGGGCTAACCCTACTAGTTGTAGATAACCAGCTATATAAATGGCTTTATTAACGAACATACACAGAAAATCTGCCTTTTTAATGAAGAGACAATCTTGCCCCCACAGGTGGCATTTGCATCTGTTTGTAACTGAACACTTCTGCATTGCTGGTGCCAGCAATACTACTTTTGGGTATATATTCAAAGGATGCTTAATCGTGCCACAAAGACATGTGCTCAGCTATGTTCATAGCAGTTTTGTTTGTCATAGCCAGAACCTGAAAACAACCTAAATGCCCCTTTTCGACATTCTTCTAACCTACAATTGCACCACTCTTCAAATTTTATCTCGACACTCCTAGACTATATTGCTGGTTCTTTTATTGATTAATGCATAAATGAGTTTTTACTGTATCTCTACTTTACACTTATACAAAAATCAAGAATTTAACTTAATGATGCTTTTGACCCAAGGAAGTAGAGTTTCCAAGAAGGATCAGAAATTATATCCTAAGACATATTTAAGATTTTTTTTTGAAAAAGATTTCTTTATAAAATATAATTTTTAAATTCTGTGTGTATCTGTGGATATGTGCATGTAAATAAAGCCTGCAGAGACTGGAAGACGGCATCAGAGTCTCCTGGAGCTAGAGTCAGGGGATTGTGAATATTAAGTGGGTGCTGGCAAACAAAACAAAACAAAAAGACT
>NC_022009.1:105770552-105783797 GCF_000317375.1 Microtus ochrogaster
TCCATTAGATTGGTCTGTTGGCATGTCTATGGGACATTTTCTTGATGATACATAAGGGCCTAGTCCACTGTAGGTAGTGCCACCTTTGGGCAAGTGGTCCTGGGCTGTATAAGGAAGTTAGCTGAGGAGAAGCAAGAAGCAAGCCCATAAACTGTATTCCTGTATAGTGTCTGCTTCAGCTCCTGTCTTCGCTTCTATGGTGGTTTGCTTGATAATGGCACCCACAGGCTCATACATTTGAATGGTTAGTCACCAACTAGTTGAACTCTATAGGAAGGGATGTTGGAGGCAGCGTGCCACTGGGAATTGACTTAAAGGTTGCAAAAGCCCACTTCAGGCCCAGTTCCCCTACTCCTACTTGTTACCTTTGGATCAGGATGTAAAGCTCTCAGCTACTGTTCGAGCACCGTGCCTGCTTGCTCCTCACCATGATGATCATAAGCCCTAAAACTGTAAGCAAGCCACCAGTTAAATGCTTTCTTTTATAAGAGTTGCCTTGGTCATGGTGTCTCTTCACAGCAAGAGAATATTCCCTAAGATGACTTCCCTTGATGATGGATTATAACCTGTAAGCCAAACAAACCCTTGCCTTCCCCAAGACTCTTTGGGTTGGTATTTTATTGCAGTAATGTAAAAGGAAGCTAGAAAAGAAACTAGTCCTACAAAGAGGGAAATTGCTGTGTTGGACCTGTCTGTTTTGGAGGCTTGTGGGAACTCTGACATGGAAAAGCTATTGAGTGATCAGGGCATAAGGAACTTGGAAGATAATTCTGAGAGATGTGAAGAAGATGGAAGCCCGGCTTGTGAACTTTTAGAGGAAAGCAAAGACTACTAGGGCATCTGGGGAAGCGTTACTGATACAACTAATACTGGTCAGCTGGGGCGGAACAATCAGCCGCTATTAAGAAGAGACCAGCGTCACTGAGGTGAAAATTTCCAGGAAACATTTTCTCAGCGTCAGTACCCCGTGGCTCAGAGGATGCCATGGCTGCATCTCCAGCTGGCAACTGAACTGGATAATGTGTGGATGTGTCCCCTCGAGGTCTTCACTGCAACTTTACCAATGGCCTCTCCTGACCTCACACAATGACAGGTTTCAGTAGCTCTCTATGGCCCATTCAACCCTACCTTTTCCTTGCCACCAAAGCAGTGCTATCTTGAGAGCTATCTGTTGGCGGAACCCGCCCCATATTCCAACTATCTAGAGAACTAGGTGTGACTTCCTGACCAAGGAATCGTGACCTGACCGATTCTAACTTCCTGGCCGACGACCTCGCCACTGGCTGGAACCATCGCTGCAAGATTCCTTCCTGCCCATGCCCCTGCCCCCCACCTCATCCCCAAATTCCTCATCCAGGGGCTATATAAGCTGCACCCATGACGCTAATAAACGGAGGCTTTGACAAGAACTCTGCTTGGCCTTCTTCCTTTCTCCCGCCCATGTCTTTTCAGATAGTGCCTCTCCGGGACCCTGGAATAACTGACCAGCCAGGCAGGTTACAACCCTTAGACTAACTGACCCACCAAGGTGGTCTACACTCCAGGATTCTGGGGTGTCTAGGATGTTTAGTAAGGACAGCAGAAAGTATGGAGTGAAATCATTTTGAGCTGACCAATATGGGCTGAGTGTACTATAGATGGCAGAGCTGCAAAGTATGACTGCCAAAGGCTTTTTGAATCTAGAACACTGAGAGTCCCAGATTTCAGAAATTGAGTTACATGACTGGAATTTGGTTTCATTTAACTGGGGTGTTCTTTTGTGCCCTGCTTCTTGTCTGTCTGTCTGTCTTTCTCTCTCTCTCTCTCTCTTTTTAAAAAGATTTATTTTTATTTTATATGTATTGATGTTCTGCCTTCATGTATGTTTGTGCACTACATGGTGCACTAACCCCAGAGGGCATTGGGTCCTACAGACCTGGTATTAACACAATTTTGAGCCACCATGCAAATGCTTGGAATCCAAACTGGGTCCTCTGCCAGAGCAGCAAGTGTTCCTAACCACTGAACAATTTCTCCAGCCCCTGGTCCTTACCTCTTAGAATAAGAAAGTATTCAACTTGTTTTTTATTTTATAGGAGCCCAAGTTAACAGACTTTGGATGTTTTAAGTGTATAGTAAACTTTTCTACCCATTAAAATCTTTAAAGACTGGAACTTTTAAAACTGTATTTTATATTATGATATTAATGTGAGATTATGAGTACAACAAGAAAGAAAAAGGTAAGACAGTAATGTGTTTGTGTGTTGACAAGGAGTGGACTTAGGATGGCTTTTATTGGTTGTCTATTTGGCACGTCTGAGAAAAGGAGATCTCCACTGAAAAATGACTACCATCAAATTGGCCTGTGGGTATATCTGTATGACATGTTTTGGATTGCCAATTGATGGAGTAGTGCTTAGCATCCTAGCACACAGCAGGCAGTGCCACTCCTGGGTAGGTGGTCCTGGGCTGTGTAAAAAAGCTCCTGGGCAAGCTATGGAGAGCAAGCCCCGTAAGCAGACTTTCTTCATGACCTTTGCTTCAGTTCCTGTCTCCAGGTTCCTGTTTTGAGTTCCTGTCCTGACTTCCCTTGATGATGGACTGTAAACCAAATAGACCCTTTTCTCCCTGAGTTGGTTTTGGTCAGTTTATAACAGCAGAGGAAGTTTAACGAAGACAGAAAATGAGAAACCATCCAGTAATTTGTCTTTTTCAGTCTGGGTTACTTTACTTCATAATTTCTAGGTTTCCTCCATTTTCCTGAAGATGTCATAATTTTATTTTTCTTCATGGTGGAATATTATTTTATTTGTGCATATTATCACATTTTCATTATCCATTTATCTGTTGATGAACATCTATGTTGAGTATTTCTTTGTTACTGTGAACAGAGCAACAGTAGACACGGATGTGCAAATATCTCTGTGGTAGGATAGAAAGTCCTTTGGATATATTTATCCAGGAGAGATATAGAGGGGTCATATGGCAGTTCTATTTTTTATCTTGAGAAACATCAACAGAATGGAGGATCCAGATATAAATCTACACAGCCACAGCCACTTGATCTTTGACCAAAATGCCAAAATATACTCATAAAAAAGGGACAGCTTTTTTTTTTGATGAACGATACTGGGGAAACTGGCTATTTGCATTTTGAAGAAAGAAACTCTCATGCACGTAGAGCAAGCATTCTTACCTGACAACCCATCCTCCCAGGCCCTTGTCTTGATGATTCTGGACCACAGTCTGGGGTCTGACTCTGGCCTTGACTTCAGTTTGAGCTCTGGATGTTTTATTTTATCTCTGGCCTTTACTCTAGATCTGGCTTTATATCTGAATGTGCCTCTGAAAATGGGCTCCAACCTCCAGTTTCTGACACACCTGCTCTGAGTGAGAATTCATTCACACAGGCACTTGGTGTTCCCATGGTTTAGCTGGGCTTGACTTGAATAGGTGCTACGTGAGGTTCTGTCCTAAGGACAATTGATACTGTTCTATGGGTAGAGTATCTGTGTTAATACATTCCCCGCCCCAGGTGATATTCAGTTGCTGGCTTCACTACAGAGATGGGTATGTAGACAGGTAGGCAGATTTATTTCCAGGTTTTGTATAATTTTATCAATATAAGATACTTTGGTAGACAGACCTAGAAAACTTGCAGGGTCCTGAAAAATCCCAAAGTACAGATGGTAAAGATCTCTTCTCATGCATCCAACAAACATTATTTTCTCTTATGTATCATGGAGCCCTGGGGATCGCAGTGATGACCCAAACAGATGAAAATCCCTAAAGGGCCATAGAGTTCCTTGAGGGAGGGAGACACTGGCAGCATGTTCTGATGTTAGAGGTAAAGTTTATAAATATGTCAAGTGTATTAAAGGTGGGAAGGAGTAAAAAGAATCAAGCAGGGGAGGGATGTGTGGGGTGTTCGCATTCTTAAGACAGGTGGTCTAGAAACTGCTCATGGAAGTGACATTTCGGTAAATATCTGAAGGAGGTGAGGAAGGGGTCATAACTGTCCCCCAGATTCCTCCAAGGGAAGGATGTGGAGGGAAGACATCTCACAGCCAAGCATGGGTCTGACTGCTACCAGAGGCAGAGCTTTGGGCTTGTTGCCACTGCCGTTAGTGACTCTAAAGAAGTCTGGTAAAGTCTGATTGTGACTATAATCTGTAAAAAGTGGGGGCAGGGACATCTACATTTGTATCATGGCTTTATAACTCAAGCATCCCAATGAGAAGCCACCCATCAGATTCTTGTAGGGATTTGAAAGTGATGTAATGACAGGGATGCAAGTTCATGTCTTATTTAAGTTTTTTTTTTTTTAAAGTGCTAAAAAAAAGTACCTCAATCTACGATATGCTGAGGTCAGGTTGTGTCCTGCCCTAAATGTCCCTATCTTATGTAGAACAGTGTTTTTTCAGGCTTTGCCTTGCCCTGAGAAACTCCATATTATAAGCAGTATTCGAGTCTGTCTAGGGGTGCTTTCATCACAGGTGATGAAACAAACAGGTGGTCCTGGTTACATGTGCAATAATCGCAGCATCATGCATGGCACTCTCAGCTTCTGTCAGTGTTTTCTGGAATCTCTCTCCATCCTCCACAACCCTGCACTTTACTTCTGTAGCTCAACTTAACCCTGAGGCTCTGGTCCAACTTATAAACAAACAGCATGGCTTTCAAAATCTCTCCAACAAGGTTTCTTGTCTAACCTTCCCAGAGACCATTTTTGAATCACTGATCAACTTTGACCAGTTTGTGGCCATCCTGTAACCTACATGCATGCATAGATGTAATGGTAGCTACCATGTAGTATATAACCTATAATCTGAGAGTTAATATTACAAGTTAAGACTGGACTAGAAGAACCTGTGTTTTCCCAGCGTCTAGGAAGGGGAATGAGGAACATTTAGCAAGTTGAAACCAAGGATGTTTAGTAACTATACATTCTAACATCATAGAAAGATATAACTATGTCAGTGTTCATTTCTGATGTAGCGCACTTTTTTTTTTTGACAACTTTCTTTATTCTTTATAGGCACCAGTGGAAGTAAAATATACCTGTCACTGATTTTGGTCTTTTTCAAAAGTCCTTCTTTTTCTGTAATTTCCTCTCGTTTCTACATAAGTAAAGCACCACTTACAATATTGAATGTGTCATTCCGGGAAGAGTGGAGATATTAATTGTCAGCGCTTCAGTCCAATTTATATGTCTCTGCGAAGCGCCAGGGATGGTGGCTTATATGTCTTTTGATGGTGATGAGTCAGCAGGACACAGCAGGCTGAGACAGACAGGGCCCAAGTGAGAGGAGACACTTGGGAATAATTGGTGAAGTTCATAGGGTATACACCAATTAGCTTGGCCACATGAAGAGGGAAGCTCAGAAGGATATGCTGGTTCAGAAATCCTAATGGGACTAAGTAGGCTTAAAACAAGCCTGTTTTTCTCTCTCACTGTGGAGTTTTAGAAGCTCTCGGTTGTGGCCTCTGCGGTGCCCCATGGCAGGCGGTAAGGAATCTGACTCAGCAGTCTGGGGACATTTCAATTTTAATTACAAGTCCTGCTTGCTCTTAGCCTCTTCTTTCTTTTCCAGTCAGATGGACTTGAGTTATCTGTATAATTGTAAGAGTGTGAATTTCTTGCAAGTGGCCGGACAGCAACTGATAACAGCTAGCCAATCAAGTTTGCTGAGTTTGAACAGCTCAGAGCAGCAAGAGTTTGCCACAGGACTGTTTAGAGGTGGAAGTAAATAAGAAGCAGATACTGAATACAGCCCTGATATGAATGAAGCAGACATGATAAAATGCTTCCCCTTCATTTTCCCTGAAGTGGGACCTAAATGCACACAGGTTTTGCCTCAGAAAGGACAGAAATTAGTGACCAGAGGCACAGCCCTCTGACAGTGACATCTATGACTTACGTGGAAGCCCTCGTACAAGAGAAGACATCCTAGCAGTACTAGCCCTACCCTTCAGCAGTCAGACTCTCGAGCCCAAAACAGTGGGTCCTAAAGAATGAAATCTTACCTAAGAACCCCATTCTGGAGACAGAGAAAGACGGAAAAGGCTGCAGCCGCAGCCCAGCCAGAGCAGGACCGTGCCTCTCAGAAGAGCTTCCATACAGTCCTGACAACTTGCCTCATAATTCAATTAGCGGGCATGTTCCATGACCTTCGTTTCTTTTGGTCTATAAAATTATGAGTACAGGACAAGTGGGGGGCATGTGGGGTGTCTTTATCTCTCCAGTTTGGCCAAACTGTAAATAAGTTCATTGTCTTTTATCAATTTCTGTTTCTGTTTATTTTTTTTTCATGTAGGGATACAGAGGCATGAGGTTATGGAACTATGTGCCCAGGAACAAGGCCAGAGGGATCTACAAATCAAATCTGCTCTTATCTTCCATTAGTTTCAAGGATCTATTCATCATTACATTACATTTCCCATTTGTGTTTGTTTATCAAATGTGTTCTTGACAATCGCATGCATGTATATGGTATATCATTTACTCAACCCCACCCTCCTTTGTCTCTCTCCCACCCCCGTCATTCCCTACCCCTCTCCAGGTTCCTTTCCCACATTTATGACTTTCTGCCTTGCTTTGTTGCCCACTGAGTTTCAGCAGGGCCTTCTGTGTGTCCCAGCTGGTGTGGAACTATCCACTGGACCCTGGTGGACTCACAATGGATACACAACTGAAGACAATGACTTTTCCTCACGTGGAACTTATCAGTAGCCAGTAATTCAGCAGGGAGGGGTAGTGCCTCACTAGCCCCTTCCTGATCTGTGATTGGCTGTTAAAAGGTCCATATTTCTGCAGGCCCAGTGCAGGCACCCACAGCCATAGTGAGATCTTGTTTGCAATGGCTGTCATACCCTGAATATGGCATTTCACAGCCCCCCCCTCTTTTAGCTAGCTTTTAGATTCTACCATGTCTTTTGGGATGTCCCCTGAGCCTTACAGGAGTGGTATATATGTCCTATTTAGAGGTGTTCCCTCACTGTCGCTGATTCTAAGTACCCTGAGGAGCCCCAAGTCTCTGTTTTCTCCCCTAATTGCCACAAAGGGAGTCTGTAGAGGCCCCAGTTCTAGCCACACCTTTGAAGCCGTTATCAGTGATTGCTCCCATGAGTATATGGGATGCTTATGTCAATAAACCTCTGTTTGTTCATCTCTGGTTAATTTACCTTTCTGTCCATCTGTCATGCAAATTTTTCTCTGGAGGACTAGGCAGTGCCTCACCCTCCTACAGCCCTAATGGCAAACAAAACTCATCCTGGGGAACCAGTGAGTCTATTGGTCTTGTTTACAAAGTGTAGATGAGCGTTTTTGGACAAGATCCTGGGTGACTCCAAGGCAGCTGCCCAGAAAGAGTCGGACGCCAGCATGGGGAGCTTCTTTCCCAAGTCTGCAGACTGGAGCTTCCTTCCTTTCCTGGGTACTCCAGCCCCTTCCTGAGAACTGGGGGTCGCATGCCATCAGGGTAGAATGCATGCAACTGATTTAGAAAAGTGGGCTGATACTTGGGTAAGGGTGCAGAGACCCTCCACATCCCATTCCTGGCCATTAGAGGACAAATCAATTTATGATGATCTTTTGTGAGCAAACAGAGATGGACTCATAAAGATGGAGCCTGTTTGGCTGGGAGGATGTACAGATGAGAGGTCAGAGGGAGAAGAATGCTTTTCTTCTCCAGACAGCAACAGAAATGCCACTAGTCCTAATGCCATTTCTACAGACTGGCGATGACAGTGTCACCACCCATGCCTCCCTGGGAAAGGCACTCTGTGCATGTGCACCCACCTCTCTCAGCCCCTTCATGGATGGTCACTGAAGAGACATCTCCACTAGAGCACTGGGCAGCTGTCCACAGTTATGTCTGTCCTCCTTCTAGAAGCATCTCTACTCCGCCTCCGCAGGGTCATATTTTTTTCATGACCACACGAGAAAAAAGAAAAAACGGGGAGAGGTCTTGCAGCCTTATTATACTGAAACACCAAATAAGGTCACACATGGAAAGAACCTTTAGCAAAGACTGAAAAATGAGGGCTTTTTACTTTTATAGCTATGTCCCACTTACAATCATTTTTCATTTTTTTTAAAAAGCAATTTCATGAAGTGCTAATTTTAATCAGCTTGCATCTGCATGAGGACCTCAGCCCTCCTCTTGCGAATTCTATTATATAACTAACTCTCCCCTTTGCAGACTCGACAGCCCTTGAAAGATTTATAGCTACCTCTGCTTGCAGCTCTGTGTATCAATAACAGTGTTAGGACCTTCTTTCATTCATTCTCACTCCTCTTTTGTGATTATGAGTTATACAAGAAGGCCTCACGGCGCGGCCATGTCTGTCCGATTAGATGAAAACTTGAGAGGAATTATCAGGCTCTTTTCTGCCTGGGAGACAACCTGGCTTATTCTATTGATTTTTTGATAACCCGTGGCTTTCAGTGTCTCTGAGTTGAGGTCAGGAGGTTAAATATGTTCTCATTTTCTTTTCATAATTCAGCGATAATGGCTATTGGAATGGTTTTCACCATAAATGTTATGGTTGAAGTGGTGCTTTTGTTAATGCCAGATGGCCTTTGCTGTCCTAAGACCATTGTCAGAAGCTTTAAAGAGAGATGTTACCCTGTGTGTAAGAAATAGCTTGAAAATGCACCCTTGAGGGTTTCAGATGGTTAGGGTCTGGGCAAGTTCTCAGTTGATAGAAGTCAGTCACATTGGCTGGTTTTTCTAAGGCACAAATCCCACTCCTTCACATGTCCTCAGTGTCATATTTGCCTGCTTCTCATGTGACAAGAACACAATTAGGACTTTCTCACTTCCGAAATTTGCCATCTAATATTTTTAGATGATGGCTCATAGCCATGATCTATTACAGAACTTCACTCCAGCTAAGGAGGAACTGTTTGCCGCATCCTACTAGAGTCACTGAAGGTAAGCCATCCTCAGAAGCAGCTGCTGGGTCTCTTTCCTGGGTAGTGAACCTGGCCAAGGGTGCCATCCCCGAGGGTCCGGGAGAGGTCAGAGCTCCTAGGTCCTCATTCCTGGGTGATGAACACCCCACGCCTGTGCTTGGACCTTTTCATTATCGTCGTTTTTAATTGTGTGTCTTCAATCCTACCTTAGGTCTGCACGTTTCTCTCTCCCTTGTAAGATATAGATCGGGATGTTCATAAAACAGCCATGGCGGATCATTTTCAAAGTAATTAGTTTGTGTTTCAGGCATAATCAAAAGATAGATCTGATAATTGCTGGTTGACAGCGTGTATACCCAAAGGTGATTGAGTCTGGTTTATCTCTGTTCTCAGGGACTAATCATTTACATATAAGCCTCCCTCTGTAGATGGTTTTAAACACCAACATGATTCTTCACTGAAGTTCCAAATAAATGATTCTCTGTCAGTATTTACCAAGGCCATGAGAATTGACTGTGGGGCCATTACCTGGTCAATTTAACCAAATCGGAATGAACTGTTTTCAAACTCATCTTTATATCAGTCTTTAGAAAGATACATTTAATTCTCACTTCTTAGATGTAAATTCTTCTTATTTTTATCGTCTTAGTTCTAGTTTTTCCTCTCTCCCAAGCCAATATGTGGTGTTTTTTTTTAAACCTTCTACATTGTTAGAAGCCATTTTTGATATTGTCACAACAAGAAATTTGAACAGTAACTGGCTTATTTGGCTTTGCAGCACCATCAGAAGCAACTAATTGTTAATACACTGGGAGATGAGCCCTTCTGATTCAAACCAGTAATCATAGATATTTGGGAGAGAATTTAGCAAGCTATTATGGGCGGGCAATGGCTACTGCCAAGCGTTACTAAGCACATCCAGTTTTATTTAAATAAGACAATAAGCTTATATTGTCTGAGTATAAATATTTATTCAGAACAAGCCTGTCTTCCTTTGACTGCTAAACTGTATTATTTACAACTACAATTTGTTTGGGATCTTAATGTGTTTTATCAAGCTAGGCACTCTTAATCTCATTTTATGGATGAGAAAACAGAGTTCCGTATCTTTCATTTTCTTCTCCAATGTTTGTGAAGATTCAAGTCCAGTCTGGGACTTCATAAGGACCCATGGAACACTCTGTCTCATCTTCCAGAAAGGTTTTCTATAATTTTTAAGTGAAGAAATCAACTATACTGAAAACTCCAAGCTGAGTAGAGATGGTGAACCATGTCCCCAGGGACATAGTCATTAAAGTGCAAGTAAAATGTTCCAAACACCTAAATATTCAACATTGGGTGTAACTCAGTGGGCATAATTGGAAGAGCTGTTTCCTTTTATTTGTTGAGAAAGCGTCTTGTTCTACATCCCAGGCTGGCATCTGATGTGTCCTGCTGCCTCTGCTTGCCCAGTGCAAGGATTGTAAACACGAGCCACTGCAGTTGGGAGTTTTTTTTTTATCAGAAAATAAGTAAAAACTTGCCCACTGTGATTCTAGGGTGCTGTAGACATAAATACACTGAGGAACATCTTTGCTTCCTAGATTGAGCTTCACAGTTTTGATCAGCGACCATCTTAGAAAAAAAAATCAACTTGAATTTTGACAAATTATTTTATCCTTTTACTTTTTGAGCCAAAGCACAATGAATAAAAAGTATAAAAAAATAAAGCTATACAAAACTGAAACATGAGTTATCTTTGCAGTACCTCTCATGAACCTGGTTCTTCTTCTTGGTGTAAACAATATAACCAGAGAAGTGCGCATTCTCTCCAGTGCTGTGGAAATGTGCAAGAATTATTTACATCCTGCAACATAAGACATGCCATGCAAGCTTCTCCTCACCTTGGACTTCTGACTGTAATAAACCTGGTAGATTGTTTTGTATCATTTCATAAGCCATTTTCTGTCACCCAACTGGAATAGTTATTCTGTTGTATGAACAAACTATAATACATCTGGTGTGTCCTTGATTGAACAGACACATTCGCCACCTGAAAGACTCCCATCTCATTGTCTCCGCGCCTCACCTGGTTTCATGCACTACAGCTGGACCTTGCGCTAATGTTCACACTGACTCTGCTCTAGTGTGCCCGAGCAAACAGAGCCTCATGGCCTGGGTTTGCCATCCCAATCTGTCACTGTCCAGTGTATTTGCCCACACCCTTTGACAATGAATTGCTGATGAAGGACATTTTTCATAATCTCCTGAAAATCGACTTGAGGTTTCCTGGTCCTCGGAAGTCATTTTCATCTGTCCAGCTAATCCAAACAGACATCAGCTGTTCCTCATGACAGTTACCGCCTGAATGATTGATTTAATACCGATAATTTTCAACAAAGCCATTTTCTGGGTACACTAATGAGCTTTGTCACAGTCAACAAATATCAGTATGGAAATGACCACATTATGAAAATGTACCAACACTGTTTAATTCAACAGGAGTACAATGAGTATTCATTCTGTTACTAATGACATTTAGTGTGCAGATACATAGATGTCTTAGTCACCGTTCTAGTGGTGTCTCACCATGGCAACTCTCATAAGAGAGAGCATTTAACTGGGACCTTGCTTACAGTTTCAGAGGTTTAGTCCATTATCATCACGGCAGGGAACATGGTGGCATGCAGGCAGGTGCTGGAGCAGTAGCTGAGAGCTATATCCTGATCTGCGGGCAGATAAAAAGACACTGTGCTTGACATGGGCTTTTGAAACCTCAAAATCCACCTTTAGAGATACACTTCTTCCAACAGGCTACACTTGCTAATTCTCCTAATCCTTTCAAAGAGTTACACACCCTGGTGGCTAAGCATTCAAATATATGAGCTTAAGGGGCCATTCACATTCAAACTACCACAATAGATAAATATGACTTTTGCCTTTGGTGACACTTAGGAAGATTCTAGAAGCAGATGTGAGACATTTCTTCAAAGGTGAAGGCTTGAGTTCGTCTTCTTGGTTTTATATTTGTTGAAACTTTACTGAGCTGAACTTACTATATTAAACCAAGTTGTAGGGGGTGGGGAGGGTTGGATTACAGGATTCTCACCTAAAAGACTAGAATTTCTTGGATCAGACCCATCACACAGGGAATTACATTAAACCAGAAAGAGCATCTAAGCACACCATGAGATCGTTAACTTAGAGGTCACAGGGTAGAAAAGCTCCAAATTAAACTGAGAAGCCAGGGTAAGAACATGCGGTAAGTTTAGGGTACAAGTCACTGGAAGTAACACGGAATCTGAATCTTGGCCATTCTAATGTTCACATACCCTGTCTGCTAGTGAGGAAATGAGAGAAGATAAACAATGCCACTCTTCACCAAGGGTGCTGTGCTTCTGAGGGCCAGGAGCTTCAGAATCCTGTGGTAACTGTACACAGCCCCTCTTCTTGGGCTGGCAAGAGTCTGTTTGAGATCACACTTGGTTTCATCAATGAGTGCCGGATTTAAATTGACCTACACTGTTATCCTAAAGAGGGCAAGATTTCGTTTCTCCATCATTTCCAATTTAAAAAGACTAATTTGCTTCAGCATATTTTAAGTGTATTCCATGCACTGCTGGTTGGCACACATTACTGCCTATGTTTAGCATAGCACATGAATTCTTTCTATGTCCTACAAGTTCCTTGCTTACTCGTTATCTATACTTGAAATGTTTTCTGAGTGTTGCTTATCTCTTTTGTCTTTTGTGAGCCAATGTTTTATGAGCTTGGATCCTTCTGTTCTTCGATAGCAGAACTGAGTATTCTCAAGTAATATGAGGAGTGCATATCATGACATCCTGCCCTTGCTGAGCCCCCGGAACAAATCTCAAAGCACATCACTATTAAATCTTAGTGAGGACATAGTGGTTTTAATATAAATGTTAGTCCAGATGAGGAAATCCAGAATTATAATAGATATATTTAGTTGGCAATGTTTTAACCAGGATTTTTTTTCCAGATTGCTTTCAATATGACCTTTCTTGGAGAAATTTAAAATGATTCAATCACCCCCCAAAATTACTATTACATTCAACAACACCACATCTAGCAAGTAATAATGTAATAAATATTGAAACATTATAATCTGAAATGTTAAGATAGTTTTTATTTTCTGTAATTATTATTCCAAATAATTTCCAGTAATGCCATGTGTGGGATTGATTCTGACCTCTATTTTCTGATAGAAAAGTTTCCCATAATCTGAAGTCACTTTGCCCCTCCAGGCTCTGAGAATGAACTAGGAGACCTCACAATGCATCTGCTGGTCTCTCTCTCTCTCTCTCTCTCTCTCTCTCTCTCTCTCTCTCTCTCTCTCTCTCTCT
>NC_022009.1:105783897-105784429 GCF_000317375.1 Microtus ochrogaster
TCTCAGAGTCTCCCAGGTTTCTGAAGCACATACCTTTTGTTCAAACCTTTTCTTGCTTGATCATCTCTGAGTCCACTCACCTGAGGGATGTGCCTGTGACCTACCTGGCCACAGAGGCCACAGCTGATACCCAAGGGAACATTTTGTAAGTAGGGCTGAGGTCATGCTGTAATACATTGTTGCTGATGTCCATCATGATCCCAAGATGCACTGCTGCACAGAGATTGAGACAGCAGCACAGAGCAGTCACCTTCTCCAAAATGTTTCCTTTTCTTTGTGGAAGAGATTCTACATTGAAAACAACACATTGACTTTGTAGCTGCTCAGATGTGACCACAGGGCAATGAGACTTCAGAAGGAAAACATGAGACCCATAGAGGAAGGGAGTGGCCGTGTTAGCTGTCACACACACTCCTACAACCCCTCCTCATATCTTTTTTTATTTTATTTATTTTATTTTATTTTTTTTTATTGAGAAAAGGAAAAAAAAGTTTCCCCCTCCTCCCAGCCTCCCATTTCCCTCCCCCTCCTC
>NC_022009.1:105784654-105795439 GCF_000317375.1 Microtus ochrogaster
AGTCCAGCTGGCCTTGGAGCTCCTCATATCTTTTTGACAGAAACCCTGATAAAACTAGGAAGAGAAGAACCATATTTCAACATAATGAGGACTTTGTCGTCTGTTTCTGGCGAACACTGAACTAGGTGAAGTCTTAAAATTTAGTTGGAAATGCTGTGCTCCTCCTCTTCCTTTTTCTCTCATTTCTTCTCTCCCGGTGTGCTTGCACAAACTGTCCTCATTTCTACCACTCTAATCCTAGAAGCCTGCACGCTGATCCCATGGGCAGTTCTAGGTTGGGGTGATCCCCTTGTAGGTTAGTTAGGCTGGAGGTAACTTTTGCCTTTTGTCTCTGAGTTTTTGTTTTGTTTTGTCTTGTTTTTAGCAAGGAAGGGAAACTTAAAAAATTCTGGTGTCATTTTCTTTGCCTATGGAGAGTCATACAAAGAACTTGTTGTTATTTTGTCCAATTATGATGTGTTTGCTTTTGTTTTATCTTATTATAATTTATTTTATTATTTGAAAAAAAGCAAAACCAAACCAAAACAAACTCACTCAATACTAAGACCCACATGTAGAAGGTAAATCCATATCTGGGTACCTTATACTACCTTTACAACACCAGAAAAATAATGGAATAAAGTCTTTCCTGCTCTCATTACTAGCACTCTGTGCACACACTAGTTATGATATCAGTGAAAATTAAATGAAGCAAATGCCATGTCTTTAGGTTTTTAAGTTTGGAAGAATCTTATTTCTTTTTTTGCCTCAAGACTCTAACAACTGAGAAACAGTGTTCCTACATTTATGATATTTTGCCAACTATATCAAAGAGAATATAGCTTTAAATGTATAGTTAACTATACAATGCACAAAAGTGTCTATAAAATATAGGATCAATTATAAAAAAGAAATTACAAATAATCTCTTAGGCTTTCTTACTCCTGGAAGTTGAAGTAGAAGCTTACTGTCAGAAAGGAGAGCAAGGACTTTTCATTGGTTTGGGGACAAAGGTAAAAATCAAACCAGCGGAGTGAATGACATCGAACTTTCATTCTTGACACTTAAAACTCAGTGGTAGGTAACCCTCGAGTTGGTCTTAGGAGGAAGTCCAAAGGATGGCCTTTCTGTGGGTCAAGTGTCTGTGTCCTGCATTAGCCATTGAAAATATGGAAACAGTCCAGTCCAGTTATTCAGGGCATGCTGAGAGCTGCTACTTGCTACTCTGTCACGCTCCTACAAGAAAGGCAAACCCAGTAGCTTAGAAAGCAGGCTAGAATGTTTGAACTCCTTCTGCAAGGAAAGGTACTCCTCAGTTGCTGTTTTACGATCCATGGCTGAGTGAGATTGTGTCAATCACCTGTAGAGAGCCAAGCATGGGAGAGTTTTGAGAGGGTTTTCTGTGGGAGATTTGCCCTTCTGTGACCTGCGAAGTTGGAACTCTGCTCTGGTTGTAAAAGGGCAGTGATGAAAACAGTTTTCTTCTTTGGAGATGTATAAGGTACTGCAGCCTTGTTCTTCAAACTCACTTGTTGTTGTTGTTGTTGTTTGGAGATGTATAAGGTACTGCAGCCTTGTTCTTCAAACTCACTTGTTGTTGTTGTTGTTTAGTTGGGTCAGGGCGTGGCTATCCTGATTTGCTTGGGCACCTCCTTCCTTCGGTTCGGCTGCATTTGGTCATCTAGCGTCCCTCATAATCAATGGTTCCCTTCCTGTGCATAGAGACCCCTTTGGCAAATCTCTGCCTCCAAAAAATTTACATTATGATTCCCAACAGTAGCAAAATTACAGTTGTGAAGCAGCCATGAAAATAATTTTATGGTTAGGAATCACTATAACATGAGGAACTGGATTAAAGGATCACAGCATTAGGAAGGCTGAGAGCCACTGCTTACAACAAATCCCATATTGTGGTGGTTTGAAAGAAAATGGCCCCCAAATAGAGAGGCACTGTTAGGAGGTGTGGCCTTGTTGGAGTAGGCGTGGTCTTGTGAGAAGAAGTTTGTCATTGTAGAGACGGGTTTTGAGGTCACATATATGCTCAGGATACTACCCTGTGACTCAGTTCCTGAACTGAGTAGGATGCAAGACGTAGGATGCTTGGCTACTTCTCCAGCACTATGTCTGCCTGTATGCTGCCATATTGCACCATGATAATGGAATAAACCTCTGAAAATATAAGCCACCCTAATTAAATGTTTTTCTTTTATAAGAGTTGCCTTGGTCATGGTATCTCTTCACAGCAATACAAACCCCAACTAAGACAAAATATCTTGCACTGACTATATATAAAATCTCCTCTTTGGGATCAATAATAATAAAATGAGGGAAAGAGAACAGTAGACTTTGGATGTTATATTCTTGTATTCCTAGTTAGGGTCTCTGTGATTACACAAAATGACTTTTCATCTCAGTGAAGTAACTGATATAAAATTCAATTTTTCTGATTGCCAGTGTTGTTGTCATGGTTGTTTCTCACACCCTGAAAGCCAGCAGTTGCCTCTGAGGAAGAATCTTTTATGATCCTCCAGAGCTGTGCTACCCAGTAGAAATACAATACAAATCTCATGCATAATTTAAACTCCTTCCAGTAGCCACAGCTAAAAGGCTAAACTGCTGACCTCAATGGTATATTATCTAGTCCAATATTTTTCAACATGTAATCAAACTGTAAGACAATCTTAATGTTTTATGTTATTTTTATCTAAATCTTCAGTATCCACAGTGTTTGTCATATGAGCATGGGTCACATTTCCAGTGTTAAGAGGACTTCAAGGATGTGTATTAGCAGCTACTTTCCTAGGAAGCCTGACTTTTTGAGATCACATGAGCAATACAATTACAATGTCTTTTAATGCATATAGCATACTTCTAACAATGTTAAATTTTCTGGACGTATACACATATATACATGTATGATTATATGATCAGATTGTGGAATCTTACAAATAGTCAGGAAATCATTTTAAATGTTATGGGCATTTAAAATGAATCTATAATTTAAAATCCATTTAAATATAAGAACAATATACTCCTTAGCAACTGACTTACTTGTTTTTCTTATTATTGTTTTGCACAAAAGACCTTGTTTTTTTTATGAAGTTTTCATCCCTTCTTAAAGACTCAAATGTTTTCTTAAACTTTCCTCTTACATTGAAAGAAGGAATCTCAGAGCCTGGCACATTTAAAGCTAGTATTGTTGTTTTCTCCCATAGGAGAAATTGTATTTTATCTAGTCTAATATTTTTCAACATATGATCAAACTATTTCTGATCGATGTGATTTAAAATTTACACCTAGAAGTACGATTATTTCTTTCCCCTCCCCACCTTTGATTATTGACTATTTTGATAAATAGAGTATATTCTTTATAGGCTCTTGCTCATTGCTGTCATCTAAAATTCTGTTCCAATTTTCTTTTCTTTTTAAAAACAGGGTTTTACTAGTCCTGACTGACCTAGAACTTGATATGTAGATCTTACTGGCCTAGAACTCATTTTAACAATGGCAAAAAATCACTTGGGTTGGGAAGCGAAATTCAGTTGCCCTGCTTGAGGGACAAGATCATGGGACTGTCATTAATTGGTGAATGAGAAGGGTCAGTCGTCAGGGATGCAGCTCACACCACTGGTTCTTAAAATTTGACCTCTCTTGCAATTCACGAATTCTTGCGGGAATGTGACTTTTCAAGAGAGAAGATGTTTCTGGGGAACAGAAAAACCTCCACACAAGGAGAAGCAAAGAGGAAAGAACAGAGAAACTATGAAATACTGAAAGGGTGCTGGGTGTATTAATAATGGATACGAACAAGCTGCCATGCAGAGTCAGGGAAAAGTTGCTATCTGGAACCCCTTTAGGGTTCAGAGTCCACACAGCTGAGTGGCTTCTGTCTTTTTAGTTAGAGTTTCTCCTGCAGTGAAGAGGCACCATGACTATGGCAGCTCTTATAAAGAAAACATTTAACTGAGGTAGCATCTTACAATTCAGAGATTCAGTCCATTATCATCAGGGTGGAGAGCTTGGTAGTGTAAAGGCAGACATGATGCTGTCTACGTCTTGATCAGAAGGCAACAGAAAATGGACTCAATGTCACACTGAACAACGCTTGAGAGAAACCTCAAAACCCGCTCCCACAGTGACACACTTCCTCCAACAAGGCCATACCTACTTCAGCAAGGCCACACCTTCTTCAGCAAGGCCACACCTTCTAATAGCGCCTCTCCCTTTAGGGACCATTTTCTTTCAAACCTAGTAAATCCTGTAGGATTTCTATTTGTTAGTTACTTTTCTGTCCCTGTGAAAAAAAAATATATGATAAAGAAACCTTAAAGGAAGAAGGGTTGGGTTCATGGTTTCAGAGATGACCATCCATAGTCCTTGGCTGCACTGATCCTGGTCTTACATGAGGTGGAGCATGTGATAGAGGTTACCTGTTCCGCAGTGCACAGGAAGCAGTGAGCAGTGCTAGGAAGGAACTAGCATGAAGTGGAGCCCAGCTCTGCCCCGCCCCCATCCTGCCCCATGACCTCCTTCCTCTTACTTCCCTGTTTCTATCTACTCTCAATAGTTTACTACGTAACGTTTGAATCCACCAGTGTATTAAACCATCCATAAGTCAGAGGCTTCTGGATTCAATTGTTCCTAGAGGAACTCTCTCTCATACACACACAAGTGTGCCTTACTTGGGCATTTCTCAACCCAGTCCAGTCGGCAGTCAAGAGTTACCATCAAAACGGTCCATGTACTCTGTCAGAGCAGCTTAGCTTTGCCACTGGGACTTGATAAGCAGCTGCAGACAATAAGTACATTGGCCACAGTTTCCCAACCCCAATACAAAGCTTGGTTCAATGGCTCCTCTACTTCCTTTCCCTGTTGTTACTTCTGGAAAATGTATACCCTTTAGAAACTGATTCATCAGTGATGTCACATTTCCCAGAAGAAGGCATAAGATTTTATGGATGTTCCCATTATTCCAAGGTAAATTTTATCAGAAATGACAGTCTGGCCTACCAGAAACCCAGACTAATAATAGCTCGGATGCCAATAGATAATGGCTGTTAGAGGTGACTTCTTGTGAAAGCAGTTTAGGGAACTCCAGGGTACTGCCTCATCTCCACACCTATCATGTCTCACCACTAGCCAATCTGCCTTGGACAGTAGAAAGAAGAAAAGGGTGGAAGGCAGATATAGCCCTTCCTTTCCTGGATGCAATGTAGAAGCATCTCCTATCGCTTCTGCACACACCTCATTGGTCAGCACTTAGTCACCTAGCCCCATCTATTGGCAATAGAAACTCAGATATAACACAGGCTTAACATTGTGAGAAATGCTCTGTGGGTGATTTCATTGTTGTACAAATACCACAGAGTGGACCCATGCAAACCTGCATGGAAGAGCCTATTCCCCTAAGCTGTACTGTAACCCTATGGGACCACTGTCACATGTTCATGGTTGACCAAAACATTATGGAATATGTGTCTATTAGAGACTATTCTAGAGGCCCAAGTGAAATTGAGGCTCCTACTACTGCAGAAAAGAGGAATGAAAATTAGGAGATAGGTAGACATTATCTCCTTCAACTAGTTTTCAGCTTTCACTTTGTACTTTTAGAGCAGTAAGGGCTAAAAGGAGTTTCTTAGGTTACAGAGTTCTATTTCATTGTATTTATATGACAGATTATGTGCTCTGTTATTTGGGGATAGAGCTGAGGACTTTAGACATATTCAGAAAAGGATGACAAGTGTGTACTAGACATTGTTAAGATACTTTTGAGAATTTAAGTGACAGTTATCTCTCATATGCTTCTCTCCCATCTCCCGCATTTGCTGCAGACATTACTAACAGAACATAGAATTCTATCCCAATCAAGTTGAATCTGGGCTTTAGAAACCTCTATTTCCTGATCAGGGATTCTTAAATATAACCACTTGGGAACCATTTTGTCTGAAAAATTTGTACATAATCTGAATTTATGAGTACATAAGATGAGTATACTAGGCAAATATTTACTGATAATAAATCATAAATAAATTTATTTTAGAATGTTCTTTCGTATACTTATCTACCACTTATTAAAGATGAAAGCTGATTTGTATATGAAAAAATTGGTACTCTTGTTGAATTTTTGTAAAAAGAATTAGATTTTGCGTGCCATAAGACAGTTCAGTGGATAAACGATTTTCTGTACAAGCCCAAGGAGCAGAGTTCCATCCCTGAAATGCACATAAAGGAGAAGGTAAGGACAGACCTTACAAAGTCTCCTTCTGACCTCTATAGGATTATACAAGCATACTGTTCACTCAGACACACACTTAGGTACAGAAAACAAGGATTAAATTTTTCCTCAGTATTTAATACTATAGGATGTAGATAATCATCGAAGGATTTCAGAGTTGATCAATATTTTTGTTTGATAATTACCAGTGTTTGAGAATGCCACATTGCATAAATATGTAGGATAAAATGGCAGAAGTGTTTAGGGCCACTTCAGAAATTGTTACAAATTGTGTTCTAAACCTAAGCCAAAATTCATTTAATGATTTGTTGTTTTTGTTTGTTTGTTTAATGAAACTCATCAGGAACTCAGCATCAATGTTAAAAACACCAAATATCCTAATATAACACAACTAAAGATAAACTCATTTGCTACATTGTGGGGGGGGGGAGGATGATGAGAGGCTGATGTAACAGTCATTGTTCCTGCAACTGGAATATTGTGTTTCCTTAAGAGCAGACGGAGGTTTTATTTGCATAGCAAAAACTCTACAATTCACAGTATAGTCGTGAATTTGATCCATGGTGTTTCAGGCAGTGTGTATTTGTGTTCTGTGGCCCAAGAGCAGGCTCAGTGCAAAGCAACTGGGTCGTGTGTTCAGATCCAAGGCTGCAGTCCAGTATGATGCCATGTTTGCCAGCCATGACAGAAGCATCCTGGGTTCATTATGTGTTGGATTTTAAATTAATTTTTATTTTTGAGCATTAGGAAACCTATTGCTGATGTCAAATTTTTATTTTCCCCACATTCAGTCATAAGACTCCATTTGAAGTAAAAACTCACCACTTAAAAAGCTGTGTTTTAGACATAGCCTCTAGCAACCTAAGTGAGTAGATATGCAGTTAGAGATGGATTTATCCTTTTAGATTTACCCTTTTTCTTCCTCTTTTGCACTTTGATCTTATTTACAGATGTCCACATGATAATATATGAATACATGTTCTTCTCTTTTTAATAAAAAATATTTTTATTTTATTTGTATTTAGGTATATACATGTCTGTCTGTCTGTGGGTATGTGCATGTGAGCGTAGGTGTCCATGGAGTCCAGAAGGGGGCACTAAATCCTTGGATGCTGGAGTTAAAGCAGCTGTGAGCTACCCGCTGTGGGTGCTGAGAACAAATTCGGGTCCTCTGCCAGGGCAATGCACACTCTGAACTGCAGAGCTCTGTCTCCAGCCTTACATTCTGTCTTTTAAGTCCATTCTTCTTTCTTCACTTTTGCCAGAGCTTCATCTTGTTTGAGTTTCTAAGACAAAGCATGTCTGATTTTTAAAGGTAACTAAAGTCAAGCTTCGATCACAAAACATGCATTGGGATGATTTTAATTGGGCTGTTCATTTTAATTGTTCATATCAATTGGAACCCCAAACAAAAAAAAAAAAAAGGAGTTATTCACAGGAACACTGGGCTCAAACACCAGGTGTGAAGCTCCTCTGCCAGGCCCCTGACGCTTATTCTCAAGTTCGTAGTTTGCCAAGGTCATATGAGTATGTGCCAAGGGTGACAAGAATTTCAATAATCATGCAAAAGTCATTACAATTAAGATAGTCACAGGACTTCTGTTTCTCTTGTTTGTAGGTGACGATTAATGCGTGCCACCTTAAGAAATGATGTCCTAGGCAATTCCTTTCATGCTCTAATGTTCAGCTGCTTGCAGAACTTTTCAATTTTACAAAATGGATTTGACATTGTCAAAAATAGAATTGGAAGTCTGCTTTCTAGGGCACCGTCATTATGTTGAGGGTGTAGAGAGTGATTCAGCTTGGCTTACTCTTTGGCTTTTCCCGCCTCCATCAGATTCCGGCTTGGGAGCTCCAAACCATCCACCACTTTATAACACCTCCATGATCGATTTGCGGCATTTGTTTTGAATTATTTTTAGTGTGCTGGATCATGCTGACTCTTATACCTTTGTTTACCTCAAATTATGTGTACTCTCTTAGACAAAAGGTGTGGGTTCCTCTCCTCCTCACACGTGAACAGTTAGTTACTCAGAGGCATGCAGGTGAGAGTCCTTTGTGCTAGTCAGGTGAGGTTAGCTTGTCTCAGGCTTTCGAGATCAAGAAAGCAGGGGAAAAATGCACAAAAATAAATTAAAGAAAGAAAAGTAATTCATTACAAGACAAAAATTAGCTAGCAGTGTCTATGACTAAGGAAATACGAACTTTTCTCTTGAATAGATAGTTTAAAAGATTGACTAAATTTTCTTGTGAAAACTGTAATTGGGTCCTCCATCAAAATTTACGGCGCTTTCAAATGACAGAGAAAATGAATCTAGCACAATAGACCAAAGGAAAATTTTGATAAGGAACACTTCTTGATGTGACTAGTAATTAGATGAAGTTTAAAAGATGCTGGGAAAATTTCCTCCTTTCATCTCCTAATTTTGAAGAAAGATTTAAAAGCAGCGAATTGTCATGGCTACAGCAAAAAGACAGAAAATAGTTTTAGTATGATGTAGTTAAATCATGAGCTGTGCTTCTTCGACCAAACTGAGAGCAGTGTAACTTTGAGACACAGACCAAAGAGAAAGGTTTCTCACACTGAAACCAACTTCAGCTTAATGTCAATTTGAGAATGCCTGGCCATTGCCAAAAGTTCCTCTGTTGGTATATGACATTTAATTTCTGTGTGCTACTTCAAAATTGACTGATATTTGGTCTATGTGTTCTTAATAGATAAACAAGTACTTATGTATTCATTTGCCATTTTCAGGAAGTCCACGAGTTATTTTTTGGGGGACTTTACTCATTTAACAACTATTTAATGAGCATCCATTATGGGTGAGATAACGTGTCACTAAAAATTGACGAACTCAAAAGCACAGCCTTCGGAGAACCTATTCAATGTATGAAACAGATGAATAAGCCAATAATTTGGTTGCAAGAAGGCTGGTTGCTATGGCAGCAGCAAACCCTGCCTTAATGCCCATAGAAGAGACAGTACTGGGTCCTAGAAGGCTGTACTTAATAGAGCAGGGATGCTGGGAAAAGAATCATGGGTATATAGTATATACATATACATGTTGCATATACAGAGGCATGGCAGTGCAAACGAATGTGTGCCATACTCTGGTGGGGGCTTGAGGAGAAGCATGAGATCCATCACAATAATCTAGCATCTGGTGACCTGTCATCCATCCTGTGTGGAGACCTGAACGATGGGGAAAAGGATGTGCGATAGTCTTTGCCCTCACAGAATTTACAAAGCTAAGCACGTCACAGGCTGTAGTCAGGGACCAAGCAGCATTGTCATCTGTTTACTGCCATCGGTCCAAAGTGAGCGCTACTTTGATGCCAGGCACCATGCTGGTGGTAGAGCATCTACAATGTGAGGAGGGCACACTCTGTGCCTTGTGTAAGGACCATGAAGTATCATGGAAGAAACAGACACTGACAAATCAGTGGGAGTCACTAAGACAAACGTCATTTAGAAAATTCGCTTACTTATACTTAGGATATAGGACTTGCTGTTATTAGAAAGGACGTCCACCCCTTTATATAGTAATTTCCCCATATTTGTATCTTTAGTTTCGTCTACACCAGTGGTTCTCAACCTGTAGGCTGTGACTCCCTTGGGGTCAACCGACCCTTTCACAAGGATCACCTAAGACCATTGGAAAACAGATATTTGTGTTACGACCTAGAACAGTAGCAAAATTACAGTTATGAAGTAGCAACAAAAAATGTTATGGTTGGAGGTCACCACAATATGAGGGACTGTATTAGAGTGTTGTAGCTTTAGGAAGACTGAGAACTAGAGTGCTATACTGTAGGCACAGAGAGTTCATTTAAAGGAATTGCCACAAGAAAGTGACTTAGGGAGTAAGTGTCTAAGCTTGTACCTCTCTAAGAACATGTGTTGTTCCTCAGTGACCAACATCTCTCCTGCAGGGAAGTCCTACGTTAGAATTCTGCTTGTTTAAAATTCTGTAGACTTCTTCGTTTTTGGCATTGTGGTTTAAAGTTGGAATATTGAGGTTCCTAGTATTTCCTAGGGGACCTTGTTCTTCTATTAGTTTTTCATTGCTAGGAGCAGAGTACCTGACAGAAACAAGTTAAAAGAGAAACGATATATTTTGGCTCACGGTTTTATGATTTCTTGACCCTGTGAGCTAGGATAGAGCATTCAATGCAGCTGATGACTCTTCTGTACATGTAGAAGGACAGGAAATATCACGTGTGAGAAAGATCAGGGGTAATACATTCCTAGACACTCCCTCCCCCAACCCTTGCCCTGTGAGCTACTTCCTCCATGCTTGGTCTACCTGCTGAAGGCAAAGCTTCCACAACCTCTCAAAATAACACCCTCAGCAGGCAAGATGCTACGTATTAAGCCATACCAGTTTTGTTTGTGTCTGAATTGAGGATATGAAAACAAGGACATGACCACTCCTAGGTACCGTTGAGGAAAAGGGTTTCATTGTAGATATGAGGGAGACCTCAGGCAGAGTCACCTGGAAGGGTTCAGATTAAATCAGGTTAGGAGAGGAGAGGGGGCAGGGAGAGAGAGAGAGGAAGAAGAAAAAGGA
>NC_022009.1:105795539-105803368 GCF_000317375.1 Microtus ochrogaster
GGAGGAAGAGGAGGAGGAGGAGAAGAAGAAGAAGAAGAAGAAGAAGAAGAAGAAGAAGAAGAAGAAGAAGAAGAAGAAGAAGAAGAAGAAGAAAGACAGAGGGGGGAGGAGAGGGCAAAGAGGACTTGAGCAAGCCAACGAGGAACCACAGGAACCAAGAGGGCACATGGAAACCAAGAGAGCATGTGGCCAAACTGGCTGGGTTATATAGGAAAAAGAGAAGCCTGGGGGAAGGGAAGCTTGGCCTGGACTGGGGAGGCTTAGGGGAGGAGAGAGAGGGGCTGGGAGGAGCCACAGGTGCTGAGCCCTACTTGTCCTGGCTTTCTTTGGGACCTGACAAATCTTAGTTTTTACCTTGTAATTAAACAATTCTGGAAGTTTATTACAAAACTAAAAATACTCTTACATAGAATCCAGCGCTCATACTTCTTGGGAGTTACTCAAATGAATTGGAAACTCATGTCAGTCTCGAAACCTATGCACAAATGTTTCCAGCAACTTTGTTGACATTGCCAAAATATTGATAACCAAGTGGTCCCTCAACAGTTAGATTTTTACCAATTCAAAGAATATGATTTTGGGTAGAGCAAAGGGTCTATTTTGGGCATAAGGGTATTTCCCTTTCTCTCAAACATCTAGGGCCAACTTTGATCACATAAATTAATTATGATACTAAACAGGGAAAATTAAAGTATCCTCAAGTTTTTGTTGTGGGGGTACTTAATAAAATGAATTATCAGGCCTTTTACAACATTTTGAAGCATCTCATGTCTGAGCTGTTACATGTGACAGACTTTTAAAGTGCTACAGACTCATGTTGTAATATGTGTGTGTGTGTATGTGTGTGTGTGTTTCTCCAGAATAAACTCAAAGGTCATTTCTTCAAAAGGTGTCTTGTGGGATTTCAAGACCATTAGTGCCTTTCTCCTCTGGCTACTGTGACAGTGACTACTGTCAGTTCTGCTCTTTAGCCAGTCCCAGGCTGAAGCCATTCTTGGTTTATAGTGATAGAGCATTCTGGATAAACACAAGGCAACAACAAGCTTATTTTACCTCCATTGATCATTATTGGCTATTTTATTTTGAAAATAATGCTTATGACTAGATTTAATCCCCATGGTGGTAAAATGTAACAAAGTACATCTATTCCTGTTTTTCAGGGCATAGCTTTAGGGACACGTGACGCATTAGTAGAATTGTTGCGGGGGGTGGGTGGGGTAGGGTGGGTAAGACTGTGCTTTGATGGTTTTCATCTGTCTTCTATTCTCCAGTTCTTAGAAATGCTAACAAATGATATTAATCATTTTAATGTGTGCATATTTGCAAGCGCGGTACTGCACTTGTTTGATTCGGTGACAGCTCACAGTTTATGCAGGGTGCAGCCTCATGTGTTGCAGACATTATTACCATATGGTATTATGCATGCAGAACTGCGTTTCTATGGTTTTGATGTTATGGGAAGTAGCAGGCTGTTTTCTTAATTCTCATAAGTTGCACATCCCCCTAAAGACTCATTATGAAAATACATGTTGAAGTGAGTGGTGTCATTACAAGATTGTTCTTGCTTGGCAACAAGCAGTGAAAGGAGAAAGGGGGAAAAAAAGTATTCCTGACAATTTCTGAGATGCGATCATTAGAAATCACCTCTGAAATGAATGTGATGGTAGAAAAAGGAGCCAAATAGATTGCATCGTGCGCAGGGCTTCATCCGGGCTTTACACCGGGACTAGTGATTTGCTGTGTGTAGTCAGTAGTTTTCAAGACCAACTACTTTTCTGCTGCTCCTTCTCCAGGATGAAGCCAAGCAGATCCAAAATTATAAGCGCTCACATGATTACAGAACACTCTCACCCAGAGGAGACTGTAATTAAATTAACAGCGAAAGCCTGAGGTTTCCTCTTCTCCCTTCCCCTTCCTTTTCCCTTCCCACTTTCCCTCGGAAAAGCAACCAGAAAGAGAATTCTCCCTCCTCCTCCAGCCACAACCCAGACTCTCCTTTATCTGTCTCTCTCACCTCCCTGTTGCATCGGTTCTACCTGCTGGGTGTCTTCTGTTGTGCATATCCCTGTCTCCATGGAGACAGACAGCTCTGCGGGTAGAGCCATCTGGACTCCACCTCACCTCCCAACCCCCAACTTTCTGGGATCAGTCTGTTTTTTGATTGCAAAGCAGAGAGGTGGAGCACTTACCTACTCTATGGAGAAGCAAAAATGTGTGGGTCACCTGAAATTCTTTCTCTCTGTAGTCCTTTATGCAAACCAGGCAGAAAACTGAAAAGAACACCTCTTGTTTCCTGTGGGATTAGGAAAGCAGTCCCTTTGCTAAGAGGGTATAAATGCCAGAGACGGACGCACAACAACAATAAGAAAACTGTCTTCCTTGAAAACTCTGTCAGTTTTCCAATTGTAAAGGGGACAAGTCAACTACAAACGTAAGAAATGTGGGGTGATCTGGAGCCTCTTTCTCCCTATGATGCACAATGATTCTAAACAGAAAGGCATCAAACACATACACATACAAATGTTGTTTGTTAATGAGGAGAGGAGCCAGGCGATACATGCAAATGCTTATTTTACTGAGGAGACCCACAGATTTGCAGGAAAAGCCTGCAGCGCACACAGGCTTTCAGGCCCCTGACATCCCAGTCTTTTCCCTTTAATGAAAATATTTTCATGCAAATGTAGCTGTGGAATTTCATCATTGCACTTTCAGGTCTGAATCAAATACTTATCTTGCTTATGTGATCGTAGTTTTCATGTGTAAAGAAAAAAATTATCCTGTGATGGCTAGCGTTATGTTTCAAGTTTAAAATCTGTGTTTAAGAGAGCTATAAAACAAAAACTACCTCTCACCTGTAAGCCTCTCTTGCCTAAGGACAGACAACTTCCTGGGATGCTGGAGGCTGCTTCTCACTTAAGATAACAAGTCCACTTGTTTGCGCTTCTGTAAACAAGCTTGGTTGCACCAACTGCACAGGATGCATACTTTCTCACAGGTGGGCAGGAGGTACTTAGACAGGAAGTTCATCGGGATGCATGCAGGCATCTTATTGGCAGGAAGCAGGTAGCCTTGTGAGTTTTGCCTTTATAAACCCCTGACTAATGTAATCTGGTGCCATAACCTGAGCACACATCTTGAGTATGGACCTGGCCAGTATCCATGGTCGTGGCCAGTGTTTAACAAAGCCTCTTATTTTTTAAAAATTTATTAATGGTCAGACTTGTGGATCTCTGAGTGACCTGGGAACCATAACAAACCAAACGTGACAGGCTTGGGAATGCCAGTCCCCATAATTTATGAGTGTCACAAGTCATTCTGATATTGGAAGCACCAGAATTGTCCTCAACAGTTGTCCAGAAAGACGTGGTTGCCTCCTCTGTACACCGATACTTCCAGGAATCTGGTTAAAGCCAAGATCACTCTGACTATTAGGAATTCATCACCAATGTGCCATGGTTACTCTCTGAAACACTTTTTCAATTGAACTATTCCCTGCACATGTAGCAAGATGCTTCCGTCAGTCTGTAATAGCTGACTTGCAGAATATGTGCTTTGTAAAGCTTAGCTTTGTCTGGATTTTACAGAAAGCCTGGAGCATTGAAATAGTTATTCTTACTGAGGCCCAGAGAGGTTAGGTAATATACCTAAGTTACACAGGTAATGAGAATCTAAACCATTTTTTATTCTAAGGCTTATTACTTTCAACATAGTTATTAAGAATTTTCTAATATTAAGCATAGATATTCTTTGTTTTAAAAGTTATTTGTTTTTATTTAATGTATATGGGTGTATTGCTTGAATATATATGTGTGTGTAAGAGAGAGAGAGAGAAAGAGAGAGAGGGAGAGTGTGTGTGTGTGTATGCATGTACCAATGCATTCAGTGCCTGTGGGGGCCATATCTTTGGGAACAAGAACTAAAGATGGTTGTGAGCTGTAATCTGGGTGCAGAACTGAAATCAGGTCCTCTGAAAGAGCAGTGTGTGGCTCCCAAGGATCGAGTCATCTCTCGGGAGCCTGGTTTTCTTTCCTTGGAATCCAAAGGTGTCCGTTTGAGCATCAACAAAGGGCAGCAGTAAGTTATCTCTCAACAGCACTTTCCCTGAACCATTGTCTGCTGTGTTTGTTTCCTACCAAGATAAAGGGAATTCCCACCCTGGACACACCTAACACCTAGTGATTTCTATGAACTTTGTACGACTTGAAGTGAAAAATCCTTTCTTCTTCTTTTAGGACCATTTCTCTGATGAAGCCAGAGTGACCTTCCAAAAGCCAGAACCAGAAATAAGGGTCCTTGGATTTCTGAGATTTCTTCTAAACCCGTTCTTCTCTGTGTGCTAGCTGGAGAAGAGTTTGCATCCCTGAAATGGGCCAGTTAGGCAGGAGGCACGAGTGCATGGGCCAGAATGCCCTTCCAGTCTTGTCCATGTCATTCCATGTGTAACCACACGCTGGTCATTCTCAGCTGTCTGTCTGATGCTGCCCCTGGGCAGCCAAAGAGTCTCCCAACAGCTAGTGAGTAAGAGATCTCAATTACCATTTAGTTTAGAAAACAGTAACTTAATGGCTACCGCGCCAAGCATTGCTATAGAGTAGCTACTACTCTTCGCTGTGTTTAAGAGGACCAAAGAGAGAAGCTACGACATTGGGAAGTCACCAAACCTAGCTGTCTAAAGTCATGTGTGCTAAGTATGGGATCCCTGGTTGCTGGATCCTCTGCTGCTGATGCAGTAAGCCAAATCAAACTGAATTAATAAAACCAGATTTAATAAAGAGAACAATGCCAAGCAGAGCACTCCCGGGTGGCCGTCAGACTCTTCGGGTATAGGGATGCCAGGGGCTGGGGTGAAGCTTCCACCCTAACAGGTTGGGAAGAGGCCTAACATACCCTGCTGGCTGATCCTCCAACACTGGATGGCCCTGTCAAATGTGTTGTATAATTCCCAGAATGAATGAGCAGTTGTTGCTAATTTTGGCGCACAGTGTGGCTGGCTAGTGATGTACTTGTCACCGAAGCACTGGCTCAGCCCCAAGCCCTTCCCCCTGACCAAAGCGGACCATGCCGTGTCATCAAGCACTTTCCTGTGCTCCCTCTGAGAGATGAAAAAAAAAAACACCTTCACCCCAGAGCTGGAATCTAGTGATTCAAGAGCAATCTCATTTGCTTTTAGTAACTACAGTCCTCTGCAGAGACTGTTTTTTTTTAAAAAAATAAAACAACTTTGTTTATTTATTCTTTGTGTCTTTCACATCATGATCCCTAACCCCACCCATCTCCTCCCACCACTGATAAAACAAAATAAAAATTAAGAGAAAAGAGGAAAAGAAATAAAAGGGAAAAAAGGGAAAATCTCATCATGGAAGCTGCAGTGTGACACAGTGAGTCACACGGTACACCCATTGTCCACACATTTTTTATACGCAGGCATTCATTGCCAAGAATCACTGGTCTGGTTCCAGGCCCCTGGTCTCTGCTGCACCATCGACTCTGGGTCCTTACTGGGATTCTTCCTGGATATCCCATTGCTGTCCTGTGTTGTGGAGATCCCGTGGGCCTGGGTCCACAGGACTGGTGCACCTTCCCCACTCCTTGCCCCTAGCAGATTCTAGATGGTGTGGATGTTGGGGTGGACCAACACATAATCCTGATTCTGGGACTGGTTAGTTGTAGGGTTGATTTGCCTGCCAGTTCTCCCTTATCCTCACCACCAGGGTGTGCTCTCCAGCATAACCCTGGCTAGTTCACCCCTGACAGTGATAAGCAAGGGGCGGGGCTAATTCTCCAGCTTTCAAATCCTCAGGTTTGCTTCTCCCACACCTACACCTTCAGGGCCAACTCTACTGTGTTGTCCACCCAGTTCAGGTGCAGGGATCATTCTCCTGAGTGCTGCAGCTGATGAGGGGCAGGGACAGCTCTCCCACTCTTATGAAGTCAGGGCCAGCTCTCCCACCTGCCTCAGGTGTTGATGGGGGGCATCTCGCCCCCATGCCTGAAGCAACTTTTATTAGTGTGTAATTAAACTTAGTAGTGTGTATAGGTGACAGTTGTAATCTTAGACTTATTCAGAAGTACAGACCATGATATTGTTTCTAACTAGTCATGTGATGTCATTTCAATATTTTGATGACTATTGTCAGCATTTGTGACCAGTTGATAGCCAAATTCGAAAGATATTGATTGCGTTTCAAGAATACCTAATGCATTTAAAAAAACATTTTCCTGATATTTTCTGTAAAAAAAAAAAAGAAGTTTTATTTATTTACTTGTTTTGAAAAGCCGATTCTCACATTGGAGGCTAACCTGGAGAGTGGGTTTGTGGGAAGGGAAATCTTGTCAGCATGCCAAGATTTGGAGCAGCTGTTCTATACCACTGTCACCCCAGAAAATGTGCGAATTATCTTTTCCTAAGGCTGGTGAGTGACCCAAGTTACCAATGCAGTATTGAATTTCCCTGCGACAGGTCCTGACTGTTCTGGGATTACAGTCCTGAGCATTCTGCGGTTGCACTGGTTGTCACTGCCACAGAAGCCGCCAGGTTCACAATGATGCCAGCTTCCAATCAAACCCTCACAAGAGTGTAGCATGCAGTCACAATAGAACTCAAGGCTGTATGTGTCTTCATCACACCCACACACACACACACATGCACACGAGCTCTCTTTCTGCTCTTCTTTGACTTCTGGGATCTCACAGCTGGTGGGCTTCATGAGGCATCCTGCCTGGTTACCATGCCACCTGATGTGCCTCTTCAGAGCAGGGCATAAGTTAAGCCTGACACATGGCTATGCCCATGTTGTACTTTACCCTCAAAGTCTGCTCCAGCAAAGCAGGTCACAGCCCACAGGTCTCAGCTCGTATTAAGATATGTGTGTTCACCTCTCTTCTTATGAATGACTGTTTTCAGCTGTTGGGAGGCGATTTACACTTTTCTCATTACCCCTTAATGTTACTAGGGTTTCAGATATTGCGGTAAAACAAATGAGATAATCATTCAAAAAACTAGGAAAGGTTTACTTGGGCTCATGGTTTTGTAAGTGCTCATTGTTGCTTAGGGGCATCATTGAGTATGTGGCAGAGAAATGCTGCTTACCCCATGACAGCCAGGAAACAAGAAGGGGCAAAGAGAAGGAGAATGGGAGTGAAAAGGAGCAGACAGACAGATGGACAGGGAGACAGAGAGACTTCATGAGTCTACCACAGGTCTAATGTTTTTTTTAAACTAAGATGAACCTTGTAAAAGTGGCAGCAACTCCCAGTAGCTCCAGAGGTTAGCAATCAAACTGTTACCATATGGTTTTCAGTTGACATTTTAGTTCCAGAACACAGTGCTACAGCAAAATAAGCTCCCTCTTCCAAAATCTGGGGCTCCACGCAGATAGGTGCTAAGTTTCTATTTTCTCTCTGCATCCTGGGCACATCACCCTCATGGGATAGTAGGGAGTAAGACAGGTGTGATGTTAGGATCGGGACTAGATGGTGTTCCCGTGGTCAGCATCAGATAAGACAACTAGTAGCTACATTATAGGGTGGAAGCTATTTCTCTTGTAGGTCCCTAAGTAGAGACTTTGAGGGCTTTAGATTTGTCCCAAGAGAAAAATAACAACTGGTTCATCTACCAGTCTGAAATTTGTTTGTTTATTTCTTATAAAAGAAAGCATTCAACTGTGGTCTTGCTTACAGGTTCAGAGGTTAGTCCATGTCGTGATGGAGGGGACCATGGTGGGACACAGGCAGACATGGTGCTGGAGAACTAGCTGAGAGATCCACGTCCTGATCCTCAGGCAACAAGAGAGTGACCCTAGGACTGGAATGGGCTTTTGAAACCTCAA
>NC_022009.1:105803813-105811163 GCF_000317375.1 Microtus ochrogaster
TGCAGAAATGCATTTAGTCCAGCTTCAGAAGTCCCCATAGTCTATCATAGTCTCAATACTGTTTAAAAGTTCAGTATCTCTTCTGAGCAGTCTCTTAACTTTGATCCCTGTAAAATCAAAACTAAAAATCAGATCATATCCTTCCAACATACAAGGGCACAAAATATTTATTACTATTCCAAAAGGAAAGAAAGGAAACATAATGAGGACATACTGGGCCAAAGAAAGACCAAAATCCAACAGGGCAAACTAAACCCTACACCTCCATGTCTGATGTCAAAGCACTTTTCAGAACCCTAGCTCCTTCCAGCTTTTTTTTTTTTTTTTTTGACTAAAACATACTTTTTTTTTCTTGGGCTGATTCCACACCTAGTCTGTAGCTTTCCTTAGCAGGTATCCCATGACTCCAACATCTTGGAGTCAGGAACACAATCCAGGCTAACCCTCACCATTTCCTGCAATGGCTTCTCTGTGCCTCTTTGCAGGGACGCTCCTGCCACACGCCTGGCCTCACCAGCTTTCTTTTGTCACAGAGGAAGCTTCCACAACCACTGTCTTGTATTCGTGACTCTAAACTACAACCACGGGGCTAAAGCTGCCAAGGTCTGCGGCTTGCTGGGGCTGGAGCTTGGCCCCTCCTTCAATTACCTTTGCGTCTGTTTTCTGTGTTGACTTTGATTCCTTTCCACAAGTCTGAGGCTTAGCTGGGTGGGGTCTTGCCCTCAGGTTACCACTCCCTTTAATGCATTTAGCGCCACAGCCTTTAGTTTTTTATGTTCTTGAAACCATTTGGTATCACGCAATAAAAAAAAGAGTATCGCGATGTAAGCTCATTTGTTTTTTTGGGTAACAGATTCTATTCAAGGCTCCGCTCCCCCAGTACAGCTTGAAAACCACCTGACAGTAATTAAATTATTCTAGCATCTCACTCCCCTCTCCCACACACATTTCCCCCTCCTTTGTTTTGTTATTTGGTGGTATGTGCAGTTGAATCTTCTTCTAAGCAACAAGCACAGCCACCCACAACTACACATGCTCACTATGAATCTGACTGTGGGGAGGGGAAGGACAGATCCCTGCCTTTCCCCACACAGGTTGTAAATTGGTTATTCACATTTCCTTCGATGAGAATGTTAAGCACTACACAGCATCTTCACGGGCACACGCGGCAGATGGCTGGGAATACTGTGCGATAAGAAAAGGGAGCCAATTTCTTCAGTTATTTTCACCTCCTGAGCACGTTCCAAAGAGATGCAGTGGCGTATTTTAGGGTGTCTTTGCAAGACCCCTTTTCTTAAATATGAATATAATTTGCTGTTGTGTTCGCTTTAAGATGGGCTCCTTTGGGGGCTCTCTATATTGCGAGGCATCTTGTAGTATATTTGTATAAAACTAGACTTTTGTTGGAAGCTCTCTTGGGTGTTTCTGCCTAGGAATTAACCCAGATGTTTCCTCTCCATATTCAGGGAGGCTATGGGAGAGGAGGCAATGAAGCATGATGCTCAGATGACTCCCAGTGACCTTCCTGCTTCTCCCCTGCCTAATGACAGGATCCAGAGAAAGGAAAAAAAGTTTCCAGGTCACCTAGGTTGTCCTGTGAACTGAACCCAACACTTACCAACTTGGGGACTTTGGACAAGCTTCTTAGAGTCCAAACAATTCTGAGAAATGTGATAGCTGTTTTTACCTACTGGGCAGTAGTAGAGATAATGGTAGATTGTGTAGATGAAGCTCTTTCCTTAGGTGCTCCGTAAATGGAAGCGAAGCTAGTAGGTCAATAGTAGGGTCATGGCAAGATGTACCTGGATGCCATCCTCAAGAACATTCTTACTGCACACATCTTAAACATGCTGTTATCATTTACATCACCCAGCGCTCTGGCAAAACGTCTAGCAACCCCAAGTGCTGGCACTTCTGGGTTCCACGGCTGCGCATGTGTCATCAAGTGTTCCGGCAACTTACATAGCCACCCAGGGTCCTCAAGCCCTTGTGATCTACGTGCAGGCAACTACTTAAGCCCCTGTGTGCTTTGCTAGGCAGCCTTTAAAAGCTGGACAGACCCGATCCACAGTCTCTTGCTGCACCCGCTTACCCAGGCTTGTGCTTGTGTTTTCCTCATTCCCAATAAAACTCTTAGAAAGTGAGTTCCCTTGTGTGTCTCGCGATCTGTTCTTGCGCCTGATAATTTAACATACCTCTTTGAAGAGAGCCCCTGTTGTCAGCCCCCTTAGGGGGCTCCAGCTCAATCATAAAAGATCCTTGACCTCATGTTCCTTTCTAATAGGACTTTTTTTTTTTTTAAAATTGTGATTGAATTTTTTTGGCTAAGATTTATCTTTGGATTTAGTTTAATACCCAAAGAAGCTTTTAGATGGCCTATGTTAATTCATTTACAATTGTTTTTGTTTATATGGACAATTCTACAAGAGTGCTTGAGACAGGCCAGGTTCATTAGGTCTGCTCTAAGTTCACGAGGCAGTGATAGTGTACAAGAGCTCACGTTAAGAAGCGTAAGGACTTTAATGCCTGGGAAGAGTTGAAATAAACAGAAAAATCTTTTGTGACCTGAAGACTCTGGAGAATTGGGCTGGTCTATAATTCTAATGTTATACTGCCTTATACAGTGGCCAGTAGATATACGTGGCTATTCATATTTAAATGACCACAACAGCAGCAACAAAAACTCAACTCAGTTGTAGTAGCCAGTACTTAGTACTAGTACTTAGTAGATGCATTTGTCCAGTACCTGTCAGAGAGAACAGTTCAGAGACAGGCCACCTCTGCCACTGAGATCCTTGTAGAATGTTCTTTTGGACAGCACTGTTGTGCTTGGAATTGACCCAAGGAGAGCAGAAAGTTAGAGGATTGTAAACCAGGAGACAGTCTAAAAGGGATGGATGAGAACTAAAGGTTGCTGGCCATTGTAAACAGAGATATGGTCTAGAGCACCAAGCAGAAGGAGCTTAGGAGAGCATCCATATGGTATGAGCAGGAAGGCAGCTTGAGCAAAACTCAAATGTACTTACAGAGAAGCACCTGGAATATGGGCTGGTAACCAGACTACAGGCTGGGGATGAAATATGCCTGTATTGTTGCCTATGTTGTTTGCTCTTGACCTGGTTCAAGATAAGGCTGGAAAGGATTAGGTTCTTCCTCAAGACTCTTAGGGTCACACCATTTTGAAAAGCTCCCCTATTTTGGGTAAACAGTGGCAATCCTCAGAGTGAAAGTAACTTGGTTCCAACTTGTTTTTCTAGATTCTTACCTCCCTGCCCCGCTGACTCTAGTACTGGCTGAGCATAGACTTGGTTGCTGTTCATTCAGTAGCCTTCAACCCACCCCACACCCCACCTCTTAGCTACCCCAAGGACTGACTGCAGCCCTAAAATGAACAACTTCACTTTTCTTTTTCTTTCCTTTTTTTTTTTTTTTTCCTGGCCTGTAAGTGGGACAGTAGGCCCTGGTTCTGATGTTAGCTAATACCTCACAGGTTCTTCCCCTTTCCTGTCTTTTTCCTTGCTGTTCTTACAAAGACCAGTAAAGAATCTCTTCAATGGATCTGGATTTCTTGAGAATTTCTGAGGACGGTTTTCCTTCATTCACATTCTCATTTACGCGTTCATTCAACAAACATACCTTGAGAGCCTGTAAGACATATAGCAGAAAACAGAATTCCTGCCTTCCGTGAGCTTAGGCTCTAGAGCAGGAAGACAGACAACACAATTGGGGAAAAAAAGTAAAATATATAATTACGATATGGTAATAAATGTAGAAAAAGATAAAATGGAAGAAGGACCTGAGGGAGTTGTTTCAAGGCGTCATAGAAACTTCAGTGATCACAGAAGACCTCCGTAGTTAGAACACAAAGATGAGCACAGAAACCCAACGATTTCTGTGCCTGCTGTAGAGACTTGTGCATCGACCCGGATGCACACCTGTGGAGAAGAAGTTCTAATTGGAAGGGACAGCAGTGAGACAGAGCGTGAGACTCTGACCTAGAACAGAGGAGGGAAAGACGGCATGCTAGCAGGCCACCAAAACATTCACGTTTTCTGTAAATGATGTTGAAAGAAAACCTTAGGAAACTTCTCATCAGGGTTTGGCATATAACACAACTGGTTTATGTGAAAAAGAGTCACCATGATATCATGTCTGGAAAAGCTGGGCAGAAACAAAGCTGAGTACATGGAGAACCATAAGTTAATGCAATAATTCAGAGACAGTGCCTTGGCTTCGAAGCAGGGAAGCAGTGACTGTAAAATGTAAAATGTTCTGTCTTAGTATTTTAGGACTGTTGAGGACCAAAAAAAAAAAAAAAAAAAAAAAAGGTGGATTGTATCTGTCACAGGGAGCTGGAGAGATGGCTCATTGCTTAGAAGCACTGGCTACTCGTCCAGAGGTCCTGAGTTCAGTTGCCAGCAACCACATGGTTGTGGCTCACAGCCATCTGTAATGAGGTCTGGCACCCTCTTCTGGCCTGCAGACATACATGCAGACATAACCAATAGTTGAATCTTAAAAAAAAAATAAGAAATGAAAAAGTAATGTTTGTTCAATTCATTTAAAGTGGAAATAATAAGTCTATGGAAGTAGTGTGCTATAATGAAAATTAAACATATCATCCAAATGAAAAAAAGAAGAGTGTATTGTTTCACAGTCTCCAAACCTAACATTTGCTTTCATTGGTGTTGGATTCTAATATGTACTTTGCATCCAGTCTGTTGAAATATGCTATTTGTACTGAAGTATGTGAGAAGGATCTGGCCTAAGAGATGCCTTCTTGGGAAAGGTAGGAATTTATGATAATTATGAACATTGCTCTGATATTGCACCAACATTTCAAGGTTACCCTTATGACAGAATCTGAAACTACATTAATAAACTTTCTGTGCTATCTTACACCAAAATATATTTGCCTGTATCGTACTGTGAATGCATTTACTTATGACTAATTTGGTAAGATTGTGAAGTTGTCATTTAGAAAATATGCTGAGTTATGCAGATTCTCTAAATTTTGACACATTTTATTGTACAAGATAAAGACTGTGTTCACTGATATCACCAACCTCATCAATTTTTTTAAGTATTAAAAAGCTGTCAAATCCCACAATGGTGGATGGCAGATGAAAGTCTTCCAAAATTCTCATTTTCCCTTGAAATCTTGAATTTTAATATTAGTGCCATTTTCTGCGGCTTCCTTTCTTTGAAGTGACAAGATCATTTGTTCATTTTTTTTTTCAGCAAGGTATCTCCCAGAGACAACATGAACAATGATGGCTTGTCTATCAGCTGTTCTTTTTAGTAAAAAAAATGATGTTTCTTGGGGAAAATGATCAGGTAAAATTGCAACATAAACAAGTGCTCAGAGATGCTCCAACCCCCTACAAGATGCTTCATAGACCATCCCTCTTTATCCCCTAGAGTGAAGAAAAGAGTATAACCAAAGACTGGAGAAATAAAAGGAAGAATCCATAACGTTGCCAAAAACATTCTTTACTTTATTTTATCGTTATTGCATGTGTGTGAGTGAGATGGCTCTTGTCTTTCATTGTGGATGCTGGACATCCAAGACTCCAGGTCAGGTCACTAGGCTTGGGCAGTAAGTGCTTTTGCCCACTGAGTCAGCCTGACAATTCTGGAAACATTCTTAAGGGAAGCCATCTCTCCCACTACAGAGTGCAGCGATGAGGCGGAAAAGAACAGAGCTACAATTTGGGGCCTGCTGTGGTTTGCACTTACGCCTCTAACATTCAGGTGTTAAGGGAAGGGGAGTCTGAGGGGTGATTAGATATGAGGACACTTGCCTTTGAGTGGGTACCGAAGGCTTTCTGCAGCATTCCTTAGCTAGCTTTGCTTTTTAGGTGTGGTTACCGTATGCTTCTCCACAGGAAGCTATGGGTGCCATTTTGGAGCATCAGAGTTCAGCACACAACCCTGTCAGCACATCCATTTTGGGACTTCCTACCTTCAGAACTGTGAGAAAATATATTTCTGTTCTTTATAAATTACCTAGCCCAAGTTAGTTTTTCATCATAACACGAAACCGTGAATGGACTAAGATACAATTATACCACGTGACTTGTTATTTCCCAGCACATCATAGCTTTATCTCACATCACTTTAGAAATAACCACTGACCAAAGTTAATGCTGTTGAAAATTCTAATACTATTTTAAAATTACGTCTTATTTATTTGTGTGAATCTGTGCGGGGGATGGCAGAGAATAAGCATGTCTGCCACCATGTATCTGTGGAGGTAAGAGTGCAGTATTTCATGTTCTGCTGTGTGGACCCCTGTGGGGAGCTCTGTAAACACCTTGACCAAGAAGGAAGTCTGGTTCAACAAGACTTAGTAGCCAGTGTTGGCTCAAGTTTTGAGATTCTGACACTGAGGAGTTTATTTCAGGATATTTAAGTGCAGCACAATTTGGAAAAAGTTTCCTGGTGACAATGAACACAGTTCTCTGTGTACAATAAAGTGTAAGCCATGGTCATATGAAAACTCTTTGTAAAGTATGTGTAACTTCTTCCATAAAGTTGGGTTCTATAGATTGACTGGGGAAGCAGGCTCAAGGTAACAATCTGTGGTAAGAGTCCAGAAGAGGTGGATTGACTAAGACAAACTTAAGAGTCTGGGGGAACCAGATGTGGCCTGCCCAAACCCATAAGTGCAGAGGTCACTGGACTGTTAACTACATCTATTCCCAGCCTTTCGGGCAGAAAATGGGTTATATGTCTCTTCCTTTGTAGAGACAGCTCTGCAGGTTTAATATTCCTGGTTTCCCTAGTGCTTACCTGTGAGTGCATGGACCTCATGTCTGCTACTGACCCCGGGGGATGAAACACAGATACACAGATACACAGATCACACAGATCATCAGGCATGGTGGCAAGCACCTGTACCTGCTGAGCTGAGCCACCTTCCCCTCTCTCTCTCTCTCTCTCTCTCTCTCTCTCTCTCTCTCTCTCTCTCTCTCTCGGTGTGTGTGTGTGTGCATGCTTGTGTGTGTGTGAGTGTGTGCATGCTTGTGTGTGTGCATGCTTGTGTGTGTGTGTGTGTGCATGCTTGTATGCTTGTGTGCTGTCTCTGTGTATGCCATCTGCTTGCAGTATGCTCTCAGAAGCCAAGAGAGACCCTGGACCCAACATTTTAGGGATTTATGAGCTGCTTCATATGGGTCCTGGAAATCAAATCCAGGTCCTCCACAAGAGCAGAGAACATCCTTACCTGCACCACTATCTCCAGCCCCTTTAAATGATGCTTTAATGTTAGGAGTTTTCAGGTGCTGGGGCTGAAACACAAGGCGTTGAAATGTGAGTCAGGTGTTCAACTATGGAACCATATCACCA
>NC_022009.1:105811263-105824505 GCF_000317375.1 Microtus ochrogaster
AAGAGTCTGGGGGAACCAGATGTGGCCTGCCCAAACCCATAAGTGCAGAGGTCACTGGACTGTTAACTACATCTATTCCCAGCCTTTCGGGCAGAAAATGGGTTATATGTCTCTTCCTTTGTAGAGACAGCTCTGCAGGTTTAATATTCCTGGTTTCCCTAGTGCTTACCTGTGAGTGCATGGACCTCATGTCTGCTACTGACCCCGGGGGATGAAACACAGATACACAGATACACAGATCACACAGATCATCAGGCATGGTGGCAAGCACCTGTACCTGCTGAGCTGAGCCACCTTCCCCTCTCTCTCTCTCTCTCTCTCTCTCTCTCTCTCTCTCTCTCTCTCTCTCTCTCGGTGTGTGTGTGTGTGCATGCTTGTGTGTGTGTGAGTGTGTGCATGCTTGTGTGTGTGCATGCTTGTGTGTGTGTGTGTGTGCATGCTTGTATGCTTGTGTGCTGTCTCTGTGTATGCCATCTGCTTGCAGTATGCTCTCAGAAGCCAAGAGAGACCCTGGACCCAACATTTTAGGGATTTATGAGCTGCTTCATATGGGTCCTGGAAATCAAATCCAGGTCCTCCACAAGAGCAGAGAACATCCTTACCTGCACCACTATCTCCAGCCCCTTTAGATGATGCTTTAATGTTAGGAGTTTTCAGGTGCTGGGGCTGAAACACAAGGCGTTGAAATGTGAGTTAGGTGTTCAACTATGGAACCATATCACCAATATTCTGTGTTTCTTTTCTCTCAAAATGACAACCCCACTTGGCTGGACTTCTGTGACTATATTGTGTAACTTGGGTCGCTCAGAAATTCATGGGCTACAATTTTAGGATCCTGCAGAAGGAAGTGAGATTACCTGATTTTGAAAGATTTCTTGCTATTTTAGACAGGAAAGATAATAATATTGAGTAAATAATGTTAATTCAAGGTTAATAAAAGAACAGGCAGCTGTGTGGTGGGAAGGACAGGGTAGAAAGAATATTAGGGGAGGGGGCAACAGTATCCAGATCCAATTTTGAAAATTTCATGATTTAATTATTAAAGGCAGTAATGCCATCTGACTTTAAATTTAAAAAAAGCAAACAAATGTGGAAACTGATTTAAATCTTGGTTTTCAGAATATGGAATTTGATTGCTGATGTATACATGGGTAGCCAGCCTTTGAAATGAACCTCAGTTATCTAGATGGCCCTTTCTCTTGGAATGTGGGATGAAATTTTGCAGTGACTTCTAATGAGTACAGTGCGTGGCAAGATTGTACTGTTGAGACTAGTTTAGAAAGACTGCGGCTCAGGTCTGGGGGCTTTCTTTGGCTCCCACTTATCCTCATGGTGAAGAACACCACAGCTACTCTAGAGTAAAGGTTGGAAGGAGACTCCCCATCTTAATGGGAGGAGCTTTAAGTCATTATCCAAAACATAGACTTTTGAAGGCAATGATTAAGGTTGTCAAGAAATTGAACCCAATGCACAAATTAACAAAGAAGGCTGGCAAACTTTTGTAAAAGCAAGGCCACCTACTGGACTGGAGTCAAGTTACAACAGTCCAACCCCAAAGCCTCTTGAGGAGAGGCATCATGGGAGACCTTGAGCCAAGGAGTCTGTGGAAGCACTCGGGCTGTGTTCAAGGCAGGCTGTTGGGGCTGGGGAGAATGCCTTCCCATCAGTCAGGAGGCCCTGGGTTTGAAGGGCCATGGTAACAGTCTGAGAGTATGTAGTTGGTGGGATACATGGAGGTGATGAGAGACAAGACCCTGGGCATATTCTGATGGCAGAACTCACGACACAGCCACATTCCTACTAGGTTTAGAAAGAGAATACGATCTGTGTAGAATCAGCTTGTGGGTGGCTTTCTGAAACGGCACTGTGGACAGACATCCAATGTCAGGTCCTGAAAACATTCCTTTCTTGTGCGTGTCTTTTGATGCTTTAACTGTGTACACTTTGTATTTAAACATTTCATTTACCTTTCAAAACGAGCTTGACACGTTAAATTCGCCAATGTGCCACTTCTATTTTGTACGATAAATGAAAACAAATAAACAATGGATATCAGGTTGAAAAACAGAGCAGACACTTGCTTTTGTGTATATTATAAACAATGAAGTCTTTAAAAACAGCTATTACATATACTTCCTGGCTGAGGAGATAATCTAGCCAGTAAAGTACGTGCGAGCCTTGCAAGCATCAGGGCCCAAGTTCCATCTCCAGAACTCATAAGAAAAGCTGGGCATGATGGTCCACATGTAATCCCAGTGCTGGAGAAGTGGAGATAGGAAGATCCCTGGGGCTCACAGCCAGCTTAATTTTTATTGGAGATCTGCCAGTGAGAGACCCTGCAGACATCACCAACAGCAGCATAAATAAACAAACAAAAAGCCATTGGGGCCAGCACTTAGGGAAGAGTAGGTAGCGTCCAGGCCAAGAACAGCCTTGCAGGCTGTGCTGGGAAGATTTGACTTGACCCCGTGGTTCCAGAGGAACTAATTCTCAAGGGATTTTGCCTGAAGGTTAATAGATCATGAATTGGCTGTTTAAGTTCTGCTCTTGGTGGCAATATAATAGAGATAATAGGGAGAAGGGGGACTGGTAAGTATCCCTCAAACACCTCAACTGGCAGACAGGAATGAGATGAAAATGTACAGAAACCCAACATAACAGAGCAGGTAGAATTTCATTGCTGGTTTCTGTTTTTTTTTTGTTGTTGTTGTTGTTTTCCTTCAAGATAGGGTTTCTGTGTGTAGCTTTGGAGCCTGTCCTGGAAATTACTCTGTAGACCAGGCTGGCCTTGAACTCATAGAGATCTGCCCCTCTCTGCCTCCTGATTGCTGGAATGAAAGGTGTGCTCTGACACTGCCTGGCCTTGGTGGTTGCTGTTTAACAGAATTCCCATTTGTCTCAAAATTTCATTGGAGTTAGATGGGCCTGCTATTCCTGCCATAGTTTTGCATGATCCAATACTACTTAGCAAGAAATAAATAAACAAAAAGAAAAGCAAACAAGCAAGCCCTGTTCTGTGCTTTATTGGGTGTTTGGATACTTGTAAGTGTAAAGCTATACTTAATCAGAACGCTGGGTTCACAGTGAAGTAATTGCCTAGCTAATTACCCTCCCGGGAAAACGGCCTCAGATTGGTCATTATAAATCATAGGAGAGGAGATAAACGGAACTGTTGTTTCATAGCTCACAGAAGGAAAAGAAAGCCACTATTTTTATGGTTTTTAGATTCCCTCAATTTCTAGATACTACAGCTGTGTCCTCATTGTATTTTACAGGCAGAAAGGGAAAGAAAGAAGAAAGAAAGCCTCCCCTCAGCCATTCCTATAATCTCAAATTTATAACCATGTCCAAGGTAATTCACCCACAAACCAACTAAAAACAGCCGTGGAAGAGATAGACCCATCTGCTGGAGTGATTTCTTAACTGTGGAAAACGTTTCCTTTTCTCTGAAAGCAAGGCTGTAAAAAAAAAAAAATCTATATAAATTTCAGTCCACAGAGCATGAAGCTCTAATTTTTCCACCTCTCAAGCACTTTGAGTAAATGATTTTTTTTTGCATATGTGGGATGTCAAAAAAAAATCAACAAAATTTGTGTGAAGGGAGTGTGAGAGATTGATTTTTTGACCACGTGAAAAGTCTTGAGAGTAACACCACAAAAGATTCTTCAAGGAAATTAGCACCCACAAGAATTCTATTTGGCTTGGTACTGTAATCTGTATCTATCTCCCATTGATATGTTTTTTTCTGTTTGATATAACAGTGTGTTGAGCAGGAAGGCTGAGAAACCTCATGGCAGTGACTGTGTAGGCAGCCTACAGGTAGCCTGGGGGTGACATGCTAAGTGCCTTGCAGTTAGGCTGGAGGTGACATTGTGGGCACCATGCAGGTAGGCTGAGGGTGATGTTGTGGGCACCATGCAAGTAAGCTGGGGATGACATTGTAGGCAGCTTGGAGGTAGGCCAGGGGTGACATGCTAAGTGCCTTGCAGGTAGGCTGGGGGTGACACTGTGTACTGCAGCTGTTGCTATCTGGCCCAGTATTCCTGATTTTATGGTATTACAAAGAAAGGGGCGTACTGGTCAGGGTTTTGTGTTGCTGTAACTAAATACCGGGTGGAAACAACCTAACCAAGGGTTTATTTTGGCTCATAGTTTTAGAGCCACCAGTTCATTATGGTGGGGGAGGGAAGTGAAGACAGAGTAAACCAGTTCATGACTGGACATTCAGAAAGCAGAGAAGGCGATAAAGAGAGGACGGATGCAGGAAAGGGAGAAGAAAGGAGACAGGGTGTGGCAGAGGAACCAGGGAGGCTTCTTTCAGTTAGCCCCCACCCCTCCTGAAGTTGCACGATCGTCCCACCCCCAACACCCGCAGATGATGACAGAGCACCAAACATGTAAATCCATGTGTCACCATTCATGCATAAACCATAGCAAGGGCTTTCACTCAAAGGTAGAACCAAAGGGTCATGCAAGTCCACAGTGGTGGAAGTGGTCTCAGGAGGATGATGTCATCAATGTCAGGTTCTTACCAAGCAGCTTCGGGTCTCGCTTCTACTTTCTTTCCTCTGCTCATTCATCCAGGATTTTAGTTACTTAGCAGCTTGGCAGACTAGCCTGTGTGGGTGGAATTAACGACCATCTGAGGAGGCCAGGGTTTTGGTTTTTTTTTTCCCCATGTGGCAAAAGGATAATTATGTTTGTGTCATGAATTGGGCTTTAGAAACATCACTGAAGATTTGCTTTAAACTCGCACCTTCAAGCAAACTATGGGTTCCATGAGGATTTGAACATATCTCTCTCTCTCTCTCTCTCTCTCTCTCTCTCTCTCTGTTTGTGTGTGTGTATGTGTGTGTGTATGTATGTATGTATGTAATAGAAATTAAAATCCTCTCTTACCAAAATTTAGGTAATTGATATAGAATGGGAAACCAGGAAAAATTCTGCCAAACTCCAAAGAAATATCAGTTCCTGCCCAAACTTCAGGTATGAAGAACAACACTGCCTTTTCTTTTCCCTTCCCTCTTTTCTATTGAGTTCTTCCAGGCTTAGGTATCCCAGGAAACAGCTGAGATTATTTTCACTCTGCTACAAAAATAGGCTTATGTACGGGCATGCCCAAAACTATCTGTATTTCAATGACAATTTGGAGGTAGAGCTATATTTTACTTTATTATTTGTTTTTGAGACAAGAATGTATAGCTCAGGTTGGCTTCAAACTTCCTACTTCCCTGCCTTGGCCTCTCAAGTGTCAGTACTGGATTACAGGCATGAACTATGACATCTGCCAAACCATCTTTTTGTTCAAGGAAATTCAAGAATAAATAACTGTCTTGGGGAGCCATTTTGGGGGTGTGTGCCTATTTCAAAAGTTGCATGTGACTTTTTTGACTTCATCATAAGATTAGCATTTCCTGCGTCTCTCACCATGGGGCTAACTATTCAAATGGACTCAATTTCCTTTCTGTTTGAAGTAGAGCCAACCCCTGGGATCCCAGGAAGATTTGTATCTTCCTTGAAGCAGCATTTGATAAGCGGTAGTTAATGAAAAACATTTCTGAATTAGTACAGAATATATGGTTTGTCATGGATCTAAAAATAGTAGAAGATGCGTTACCAGAATGTCTTCAAGAAATAAAATGATTGAGTTTAATTAGAAAACAAACTGTACTGTATTCTCAATCACAATGAACCTTATAGGACAGGAATCTTCTGTAATTAGCTGGTCCTGGCTTCTCTTCAGGTGCTTCTGCATAAAGCTGGTTTCTGTGCTTAAGCCTTCATTCACCAGGGGGCTCAATCACAGGCAACCCCTCATCCTTAGCCATTCTGTGCTTTATTAGTTCGTATCTTTGGTTTTGGGCATAGAAGCTAGGAATCATGTTCAAAAAGTGTCTCTTGAAGCCTGAATAAGTTTATGTGTGTCAAGAGAATCAACCAAAATTGTGTACAACAAAGAAGGTGAAGGGAGATGAAGGGGCAGGACACATCTTACACACACACACACACACACACACGCACGCACGCACACACGACACGTATAGGGGTCAGCAGTTAAGAGCACCTGCTATAATGACTTATAAAAACAAAGCAAAGTGGGTAACTTCCAGTGGGCCCTGCCAAGGTATGCCACTGAGCAAATAGGCCTTGAGCACGAGAGTTAGTGCAAGAGGTTTATTGGGGGGAGGGGGAGGGAGAGAATGAAAAAGCAAAAGGCCATATTGGAGTGGGAACATGAGAGAGGCAAGCAGGCGGCAGAGAGAACTGGGAGAAGGAGCAAGAGACAAGAAAGGCAAGAGAGGCAAGAAGATAAGAGAGGTAAGAAGGAACTGTGCCTTGCAGACACTTTAAAGGGGTGTACAAGTCACATAGCTAAAGGTGGAAGGGTACCTGGTGTCAGGTAATGATGTAACTGCTTCAGCGGCTGTGGCAGCAGCTGCGCTCATGGGAACTAACATTGGCTGCTCTTGTAGAGGACCTGGGTTTTGTTTCCAGGATCCACATGGTTGTTCAAAACTGCTTGTAGCTTCAGTTCTAGAGGATCCAATGACCTCTTCTGGCCCCTGTGAACGCCGCATGGACATTGTCTTAGGGTTTCTATTGCTGTGATGAAACACCATGACCAAAAGGCAAGTTAAGGGTTTATTTGGCTTACACTTCGGCATTGCTGTTCATTTCTGATGGAAGTCAGGACAGGAACTCAAACAGGGCAAGATCCTGGAGGCAGGAGCTGATGCATAAACTTAAGAGTGGGTCCTTGGTGGCGACTGGACTAATTAAAGTGTGAACAATCACAGGGACAGCAGAACTGCAGGACCAGGAGTTCAGCTGACCCTTCTCATCTCAGCTGTCAATATAAACTGTTTGTAGGTGGTCATTGCTATTATCTGAATGTTTCCCATAGATTCTTATCACAGCTTCTAAGGGAGAGGTTGTTGCAGAAAAAAAATGCATCAAATTGGGAAAGGACACAATTGTGAAGCATGTGCAGAGGACTGAGGGCTCCAAGTCAAGATGAAGCATGAGGACTGGTTGCAGCATGATCTAGGCTATCCTCCTGAATCTCCATCAGTGTGGATTCATCTCTCTCTCTCTCTCTCTCTCTCTCTCTCTCTCTCTCTGTGCGTGTGTGCATTTATGTATGTATATATAATCCCTCTCTCCTTACACATACATACACACCTCTCTCTTATCTCTTTTCATTTATAATAGGCTCTGACAAATTTTCGTTTCCAAACCTTAAGTGTCTGAAGTGTTAATTGTTTATATAACTGGTAGAATCTCCTGACAATTTTCATCTAAGTAACAGCTACTAATATGTGTTTATATACCACTTTCCATTTTCTTGCTTTTTAAAAGCCAAGGGATGTACACTGTGTGTATGCCTAGTGCCTAAGGAGAGCAGAAAAAGATGTTGGATCCCCTGGAACTAGAGTTACAGTTCCCTTGTGGGTGCCGAGCCTGGTTGTTCTTGCAGAGGAATCAGTGCTTTTAATGACAGAACAGCTCCTCCACATTTCATTTTTAAACAATCTCAACAGTAGACACTCTGTAGTGCTGGATGAATTAGATGGAATCACCAAAAGACTCTGCCAAATTTATGGGTCACACCCAGGACCCTAAGTAGTTTACTGTTGGCCTAGAGAGAGAGATGCATTCCTTTGTTTGCATAGTGTCACTGGGATTGCAGCACCCCGGTTATATTGACCACTGGAGCCTCTGCAAACCAGGTCCTGGCAGCTGACACCTTGAAGAGGTCCTTGCAGCTTATAGGCTAGTGTATTTCAGAAGGATTATTGTACGAGCAGTGGAAACCTTCTATTATCAGCTGGAGTCTATGTATTTTACTTTAATAGAATAAACCAAAAAGTTCTTCTGGGTATTTTTTGAAAAAAAATATATATATCACATTACAGGTATTTATTGACCTCCCCTTCTTGCTTCTCTTATATTTCCATTTGCTGGGCCAGGTGTTCCTTGGCTAAGAACTACATGATCCATAGTCATGGATCAGTGGATGTAGTACTAGGTGGCTCCTTCTGTGTGTATGTTTGGAACTCAGGACATTGTGGTGACTGGTGAATTGGCACCACTTCTTGGAGAGGTTGCTACTTAAGCTGTGTTTTGATGGAAGGAAGGAGGATAGATTATGTGCCTTTGTGGTGAGCTCATATGCAGGAGCCTGCCTGGCAATAAGCAGAGGACACAGGGAGCCTGGTAGAAAAGTGCACTCGCTGGAAGGTTCATTGCTTGTTGAGTATGGAGGGAAATGATTTCAAGTGATGGGTTCGTGTCTGACCATGAAGACTTGACCCCAAGGGGAGGAACCCAGGTTTGATAGGACAAGTGGAAAAGGGGACAATGAAGAGAGATGTGTTGGAAACTGTGCAAAAGATGGAGTGGCAGATGGACTGTTGCTGAGGAACCAGGAAGAAAGCACTGTTAACGGGCAAGGTGCTGGGCGGGTAAACAACCATCCCCATCCGTCATCTCCTCACCAACTGTGCCCTTTGATTTCACAATGATTTATTTATTATACCACCCCCCTTGTTACCTAAAACATAGCACTTCAATTTCACATGCCATCTGTGAGCTAGAAATGGTCATAATTAACTACCACAAATGTTCTAAGAAGGTGTTGTGCTAAAAACAGCTGATCACGCTTGCCAGCGTGCTCTTTATGTGAGAACCCCGGCACTCATTGTGAGAGGGGTAGGGTTTTGTCATGTCTTCACTGAGCTGTGCTTCTCACACGGACCACAGGACTAGGAAGTTGTGATTCTCTAATTAAATGTCCTTAGGTTTAATGTTTTGACTATTCCTCAGTTAGGGACAAAAACAGTAGGCCCATCAAAAGTAAGTTTCTGGAAGAGATCTATCTACAATTGCATTAGGCCGAAGTCTGTACTCCAAAATACACAATAGGTATAAGAAAAATATCAAGGGGTTGGGGAGATGGCTCTGTGTTAAGAGCACTAGCTGGTCTTGCAGAGAACTTAGGTTTGATTTCTACCACTCATATCTATAACTGCAGTTCCAGGAGCTCTGATGTGCCTTCTGGATAAAATCAAGTAAAAATGTAAACAGAATAGATTAGTTAAGACGTGTCTTCTCTTCAAGGTCTGACTTGGACCAGAAGTGCAAACCTTTTGATTGTGCCACTGCTTGTGTGTGACCTATGCTCCTACGACCCAGTAAACTTACTCATTTTGCTCAGCTAGACTTGATAGAATCTTCCCATCTTAGTCAGTGTCCTATTACAGTGACCATGCAACTCTTATAAAGGAACACATCTAATTGGGACTGGTTTACAGTTCAGAGGTCTAGTCCATGGTCATCACGGCAGGGAACGTAATGATCTGCAGGCAGACAAGGTGCTGGAGAGTAATTGAGAGTTCTACATCTGAATCCATGGGCAACAGGCAGAGAGAGAGAGAGAGAGAGAGAGAGAGAGAGAGAGAGAGAGAGAGAGACTGGGCCTTTGGTGTTTGAAACCCTAAAGCCCACTCCCAGTAACACACTTCCTCCAAGGTCACACCTACTCCAACAAGGCCACACCTCCTAATCCCTGTTGGTCAACCAGCACCACTCCATGATAACCAAGCATTCAAATATTTGAGCCACCTTTCCACGCTGCCCTGAGACAGGTCCACATGTGCTCTTGATTCCATTGTAGCTGAAACGGAAACTTACACAATATCTGAACCCCTTGATGTCCTGCAGATGTGTCGAGGACCAGCCTTGACAAAAGCACCTCTTGCCAGGGTAGAGGTGTGGGGATTTAGAGATATAGTAAAGAATATGAAGACACAAATGAAAATAATAAAACAGAGAAATATATAGGATAGTATCGGGAGGGAATTACAGTGAATATTGAAATTCACCTGCATTTAATTTCCAACTGCTTAAATACTCCTAGTCCCAAAAGGTAGGAGTAGACAAAAAAAAACAAACTACATTAACATGATATAAGGAAATGAACACACCAATTGAAGGTTGTGGGCTACCTTCATAGTTAAACATTCTGTTGCTAGAACAAAACAAATCACACTCACACCCTAGACCAAAACATTCTGTAGACAAACCACTCCCTGGGTGGAATCCAAAGTTATCTTCATAAAGGAACTAGACCCTTAGTTGGATCCTTAGACTCTTGTTTGAAGTAGGAACATGCCTACTTCTCTATTTCTCAAGTACAAGGTCTGGCTATTAGCCACACCTGTTGACAATAACCTTGTGACAATAACCTACCTCTAGGTGGGACCTCTGTTTGAAGTAGAAGCACACCCAATAACCTTTAAGGAACTAGTGGTAAGTTCCAACTCTTTGACTTTGGTCAATGTGGAAATACGCTCATCTTTTTGGGCCTCCATACAAATGAAGGAGAAGGATGTCCTCAAATTCCTTGCCACAGGAACCTACTTAGATGGCACCAACCTTGACTTTCAGATGGAGCAGTTCATCTACAAAAGGAAAACTGATGGTATCCACATCATAAGTCTGAAGAGGTCCTGGGAGAGAGAAGCTGTTGCTTGCAGCTTGGGTGATTGTTGCCATTGAGAATCCTGCTGTGTCATCTCCTCCAGGGTGTCCTGGCAAGTGAACCACATGAAGTTTTCTGCAGCCACTGGAGCTACTCCAATTGCTGGCCACTTCCCTCTTGGGGCCTTCACTAACCAGATCCAAACAGCCTTTGGGGAACCATGGCTTCTAGTGGTGACCAATCTCAGAGCTGACCAGCAACCCATCACATAAGGTGTTTTATGTCAACCTGCCCACCATTTTTATGTGTAACACAGACTCTTCTCTATGCTATGTAGACATTGCCATCCCAACAACTAGGGAGCTCACTATGCAGGCCCTGGAAATACTCGGCATAACGACACTATCTCCCCGTGAGCATCCTTGGGAAGTTATATCTGAGCTTAACTTCTACAAAGACTCAGAGGAGACCGAGGAGGAGCAGGCTACTGCTGAGAAGGCTGTGACCAAGGAGGAATTCCTGGATGGTGAATGGATGGAGGCAGCTCCTGAGTTCACTGCTGCTCAGTCAGGGGTGGCAGACTAGCCTGAGAATATGCTGGTGCCCTCTGTACCTAATCACTAGTTCCCTACTGAAGACTAGAGTGCCCAGCCAGTCATTCAGGACTGGTTAGCAATTCCCACAGCACAGACCACCCAGTGGGCTGGAGCTACCACTGATTGGTCCGGAGCTCCTCTGCAGGCACCTGAGCAAAGAGAAAAAAGATGGAAGGAGAGTAAAGTTTTTTTTTTTATTTATTGAATTTTATTGAGCTCTACATTTTTTCTCTGTTCCCCTCACTGCCTCTCCCCTCCCCCTTCCAAACCTTCCCCAAGGTCTCTATGCTTCCAATTTACTCAGGAGATCTTGTCTTTGTCTACTTCCCACATACATTAGATCTATGTAAGTCTCTCTTTGTGTCCTCATTGTTGTCTAAGTCCTCTGGGATTGTGGTTTGTAGACTGGTTTTCTTTGCTTTATGTTTAAAAACCACCTATAAGTGAGTACATGTGATAATTGTCTTTCTGTGTCTGGGTTACCTCACTCAAAATAGTGTTTTCTAGCTCCATCCATTTTCCTGCAAAATTCAAGATGTCTTTATTTTTTTCTGCTGTGTAGTACTTCATTGTGTAAATGTACCACATTTTTCTTATCCATTCTTCAATAGAGGCTTTAATCTGTCCCTTGAGGTCTTTACAGCTCTTGAGGAGAGTCAGGCAAAAATTCCCATCCTGATTCTCCACATCCTAGCCTTGGGGCTACTCATCTGTGCTCTGTGAATCCCAGGAAGCTCTTAACTTCCAAGATAATTCATACACAGATTGGGAGTTGGCCTGTCGTGACGGAGCTCTCATCGGAGCTGATCATGTTGTCATCTTTAGTCAAGTGATTCATATTATTACATAAATGTTGATTTGGATTGCTATTTAAGACATCTTCAGGAATCCTGAACACAATGATTCACCCCTGAAATGAAAAGCAACAGAGGGACATGCAGATTCAAAGTTGATACTGATAGAATAAAACCTTTTGTTTGTTAGATGCAGGCAGACATTTTCAGGCAGGGGTGGCTTCGTGTTCTTTCCTTAAATGGCCATGAAATAATTGGTAAATTAAATACTACAGGGTTGCAGTTCTCTTCTGTAGCTACTGGGAATAAAAACAATTTTCTAGATCATCAGGAGACTCATTCTTGAAGTGTAGATATATATATATATATCTCGAAGCGTCCAGAACTCACATGATTCATGGATCCCTTAATCATTCTGGTACTTCCTTCTAACATTTCAATATCTCACCATGAATTCTGCTGTTGGGCATAGCTTTCCTTGAGAGAAAAGGATGAACATTTTTAACATTTTGGAAGAGCTATCTTATTCATCTTTTTAAAATTAAACTTTCAATCAACCAGGGAGGCGACCTTCTGGTGATATCTTTAAAATTAAGTGTCCCTGACAAGGCTTGTCTTACTATGTGCTAGCCATTGGAATTTGTTTACTAACACTCAGCAAACTGCTTTTACTAGAGGCTGCTCTCTGGCTGGAGGGAGGGGCAGGTAGGTGTCATAGAATGCCTTAAGGTATGGGAATAAAAGATCATATGGATGAAGAGGGTTGATGAGGACTTTCTGTAGCCAAGAGACCCCAAAATTTGGTGGCCCAAGAAAGAGAGGTGTGTTTATCCTTCACACGTGTGAACAAGATGACTGTCTAGAATTTTGAGGTTGTATTAGTTATGGGTCCCTAGGGGAACCAGAACCATGAATATTGGATCATCGGGGATACATTAGATTGTCTCATAGGACCAGAGGCTGAACTGTCAGGAAAGAAAAAAAACTGCCTAACCCAAGAAGTCAAGCTACCACAGAATAAGTGGGACCAGTGACTGAGAGATTTAAAGATGTTTCCAACTTTTGTATAAACAAAATTTCAAAAAACATCTTTAAACCAAATATTGTGCATGCATTGCATAATTATTAAATAGGAATAAGGAAGAGAAATTTGTAATCCCCAAATATAGTGGGTATAGTTGGAATTTTCTTTGGGCCACTAACTGACTTTCAAATAAAGACATGGAGACTTGTTATTAATTATGAATGCTTGGCCTTAGCTTAGCTTGTCCCACTAGCTCTTTTAACTTAATTTAACCTGTTTTTATTCATCTGTGTTTTGCCTCAGGGCTTGCTTCTTTCCTTCCTTCCTTCCTTCCTTCCTTCCTTC
>NC_022009.1:105824605-105865227 GCF_000317375.1 Microtus ochrogaster
CTTCCCTTCCTTCTTCCCTCCCTCCCTCCATCCCTTTCTGTTTCTCTCTCTCTCTCTCTCTCTCTCTCTCTCTCTCTCTCTCTCTATCTCTCTCTATCTCTTTCTCTCTTTCTTTCTCTAGCCTAAATTCCTCCTCCTATTTACTCTCCCTGCCTGGAAATCTTTCTTATACCTCTTCCTTTGCTAATGGCTGTTTAGCTTTATATTAGACCAATCAGGTAAAACAACAACACACCTTTACATGATTAAACAAATGCAAAGCATCTTTACATACTTAAACCAATATTCTGAAACACAAACAGATGCAACACATCTTAGCATAGTTAAACAAATATTTCACAATAGTAGAGGCCTAGTCAGACTTAAAAAGTAATTACCAGGAAGTGTGATCAATACATTTATGTTGTTGAAAATCCTTTCCCTTTTAAAGTCCAGCACAACCCGAGTTTCACTGATCATCTTGTGTTAGTCATAAGTTGATAACTATCTTTCTGGTGTTTCACTGTGAGTTTGATGAAGAGTTCTGCTCACGGTGCTTACCAAATTAGCTGTTATAGTTAAGGAAAGTCAAAGGCGTGGGAAATCCTTCTGTATATGTGTTGCTTTTATTGGTTAATGATTAAAGAAGCTGCTTTCGGCAATGGCTTAATAGAATAAAGCCAGGCAGGAAAAGATATATAGAGAGAGTTGGTGGAGTCATGAGAAGCCATGTAGCCACCACCAGAGAAAGATGTGCTGGAGACTTGATGGTAAGCTACAGCTATGTGGCAATACACAGATTATTGGAGATGGGTTAGTTTAGGATATAAGAGTTAGCCAGAAATACACTTAAGCTATTGGCCAAACAGTATCACAATTGATACAGATTTCTGAGTGATTATTCTGTGGTTTGGGCAACCAGGAACGAACAAGCAGCCTCCCACAACACAAATTCATTTAAAAGTACTACCCAATCCATTTATAATGTCTTATTCTATGGTTTCTTAATTAGCTGGTATTGAAGTATAAATTTTCAATGTGGGATAGAGGTGGGGCTAATTAAATGTTCTATTCAATCTATCGACATGATAGACTGGTGTTTTTCCTTTGATCTATTCATGTGGCTCCCCCCCATATTAAAACACCACGGAGTAATTGGTCATTATGTGTTATTATTTATTATACTAAGAATGACTTGACTGTCTCCATGCATAAAATGTTGCCTATTAGCACCTCATTTATAAGCCATATTTGTCTATGGCTCTATTTTCTTTTCTTACCCATTTCCAATTTTAGTATCTAGGTTATACTGGCCTTAAAATTTTTGTTGGAAAATGGTTATCATTTCATATTCTTCGAAGCTGTTTAAACATGACAGGGATAATCTCTCCTTTGGAAGGACAACCCTTTTGAATGTGGCTACTGAAAAGCATTTTCAGTACTGTCTGTGTTTGAAGGACCATTTGGGTTTTTCCATTTCCTTTAAAATTGATTTTTGAAAATTTGCATTTCCTGGAAGAGGCTAAAAATTATCCTTTAAGTCTCTCTTGGCATAGAGATCTTAAAAAGAAACTTTTTTTTTGTTCCTTTCTAAAAAGCATGGGAGTTTCTGCTTTATTGTCTCTGTCATCCGTGTGTCACATAGAGGAGTATCTTTCACTCTGTCCTGTGGCTGGGCTGCTCTGGTGTTATATGTAGCAGCAGCTTCTCTCAGACTCTTAGTGAAATTTAGTCAGAGGATGGGCCCTCCTGTATTAGTAACATGGTGTTTATCTGACTATACATGTCTTAAAATCACATATAAAGATAAAAAAATTGTTCACGTCTCTATTGGAGAATATTTTAATATCGATTAATAGAGACAATACAATTTAAAGTCATTTATTAGTATTTTAAGACACATACAAATTTACTTAATTACAGTAGAACTTGATACATATTACCCATGACCAGGACTGGTCTTTTGCCCATTTGTTGGTACAGATATACACCTTGACTTACAGATCTCCTTAACGGAAGGATACAGTCTGAGAAATGCACAGCAGGTAATTTGACTGAGTGAACATCATAGAGTCTGCCTACAGAAACAGTCCCTGTAGCCTGCTATAATTGGATGAACTGTGGTATAGTTACAGCCCCTAGGTTACAGCCTGCATAGCTGTTACTCTGCTGAATACTGTTAGATACTTGTGACATAATGATAAACGCTGTGTGTGATGTAAAGTCTAAGCTGTCAACTTGATAGAATCTAGATTTACCTAGGAGATGGACCTCTAGGCATATTCATGGGGAATTATCCTGTCTGTATTGACGGAAGAAAGAGAGTCGCCCACTGCAAGTGGCAACATTCCTAGGCGGATCCTGGGCTGTGGGAGTGGAGAAAGCAAGCTGAGTGGCACAAATGGAAATGTGCATTGCTTTCTTCCCCTGACTGCAGATTTTGGCTTCCCTGCCATGATGGACTAACCTGGAGCTGCCAGCTATATGCACTTGAGTTGCTTTTGTAAGAGTAGTTTTATTGCAGCCATAGGAAAATAAACTAAATTAGGATGATAGAACTCTTTTCAGCACCATGGTAAACTTAAGGGACCACTGTGAGATTTGTGTCTGTTGTTGAGAAAATCATGGCTCTGGCATGGGACTATATTTACCCCACATCTGTGGCTCATAGATTAAGAACTGCCTGACTTTTCCACCTCTGCCATTTAGGCAGAGCTGGGCACCACCCCCACTGCTTGGGTCACTCCCTCAGCTCTCAGTGTTCTTCCTACTCAGTCTGCTTCTCCTATGACCTGGAATCCTTTCTGGCCCACTCTGACCTTGCCTGGTTAACAAAGACCTCTGTTCCCAGAAGTGCTTGATCGTATTAAGGTAGCGGTTAACCTTCCTAATGCTGAGACCCTTCCATACAGTTCCTCATGTTGTGGTGACTCCATCCCCAATCATAATGTTATTTTGTTGCTATTTCATAACTGTAATTTTGCTACCGTTATGAATTGGATATGAATATCTGATATGTGATGCCTAAGGAGGTTGTGACCCACAGGTTGAGAACTAAGGGCAACAAATTAGACCATTTCAGGTTATTGATTCTTTAGAAATTTTATTTTATAGCCTTTTTAATACTATAGATTTAAAAGCCCTCAGTCAATTCTAACTATAATAAGTCACATGTAAAATAAATTCTAATAGCATATAATCATGTGAAGATTGTAGTTTTGTATTTTTTTCTCAGACACATCTTCTCGTAGCTTTTTAGTTTCTATCATCAAGACAGGTACAGCCTATGAGCTATGTATTTACATAAATAAGCTTGAATATATTTATTTAATATAGATATAAGCACACATATACACTCACATATGGTTTTTTAAGCCAAGCCTCATTCTGTAGTCCAGGATAGATTGGAACTTACATGGTAGTCCAGGGTGACCTCAAAATCACACTACTCCTCTTGCCTCAGCCTCCAGAGTGCTGGAATAATAGGTATAAACCATCATGCTTGGCTATACTGTTAAGAGAAAGAGTAAATAGTATTTTATGACACGTGGGAAGTATATGAAAATAAGATTTATGTCCGTGAATGAAGTTTTCATATAATCCAGCCACTCATGGAGTCACAGTAAAATGGCAATTGGGGGAGGTGGGGTTTTGGGCAGTTGGAGGAAGCAGGTCACTGGTGACTGATGATATACCCTGGAAAGACATCCTTTGTTTCTAGTCTCTTCTTGGTTTTCTGCTTCTCAGATGCTGTGAGGCAGTTTCCTTTGATATGTCACATACTCTTGGTACTTCATGCACAAGCAATGGATTAATCTTACTATGATCTGAATTCTCTGAAATCATGGTGCTAAATAACACTTCCTCCCTTACATTGCTTTTCTCTTTCTTTTTGTCATAGCAATGCAAACTGACAAACATGTCCCATAAACTGCTTCTGTAACATATGTAACGCACAGTGACCTGTGGGTCCTTGGGCTGATGCACAGGTTTCAATCTCATCCTATTGAACTATTTCGATTAGGTTCATATAGTATAAGACTAATACCATGCTTAAATTTAAGCTTTCTTGTTGAACACATAACAAGAACACATACCAAGAACTGAACAAGCATTTGTTTTGTCTGACAAAGTAAAATGCTTTCATTAGGTGTAAAATTTAAAAGTATTCTCTAATTCAATGATGCATATTTCCAATGGCAAAACGTTTTTTTCCTCTAAAATATTAATGGTTTTGTTCCTCAATCTACAAGTTAATAGCATGTGCTTGTACTGCTTGTATCAGCACCTGATGTTTCTGGTAACGATTATGTAACCAGTTAGATTATTATTCATTTGAGGAACATTATTGTTTCTTCACTGTGGAGGTTTTCCAGTTCTTATTTTCATTTTATCCTGGTTATTCTAAAATCTGGTGGGAAGAAGTCTACATGTGTATTTGTCTCTTTCTCAATCCTACCCTACTTCCCAACTAAAATAACTACATCTTCCCCTTGGTGTCAGCCTGCTTTTTGTCTGCAGATCTTTGTAGACTAGCTTCTAACGTAAAGAATGGTTAAAACGAAGTGTGCTCGAATATCATGTGACTTTTCTCATTGCTTTGACAAAGTACCTGACAAGAAGCAACTCAAGAAGGAAGGATTTACATTGGCTCATGGTTTTAGAGCATGCAATTCCTCTGGGTGAGAAAGACACAACACTGAGAGCACGGGGTGGTTGGTCACGTTGTGTCTGCAGTCAGGAAGCAGAGAGTTGGATGCTGGTGCTCAGCTCATCTTCTCCTTTATGTTCAGTCCATAGGCAGATGCTGCCCACATTCAGGGCGGGTCTTCCCTCCTCAGTCACGCATTTCCGGAAGCAGACATACTCAGAGGTGGCTATCATTAATATCCTAGGTGTTTCTTAATCTATTTAAAATGAACACTGAAATTAATTGAATTAACCATAGACTATATGTGTGCAAAGAAAATTTCCAGAAATTTGCATTTTTTTCAGATAATATCAAGATGATTTTGGTGAGAAGGAAGAGATATCTTGATGACTAGAGATGACTAAGACTTAGGTAGGGGATGTGTTCTAGAGTGGAACCCACTTGTAAAGGGTTATCTCTAATTACACATGGAGGATGAGCTCCAAAAGGCCCTCTTCTGGGATTTAAAATTCATTGACTGTGTGTATAAGGTGGATACCATCTCTTTTGTGGACAGGTTGTAAATGTGGGATGCATTTTGGATTCTGAAATAACTCTGAGTCACTTTGGGCATCTGTATACAGGGTCAGAGGTAACAAACATTTTGCAGTAAATGGAAAATCCTCGAGAAAGAAAGAATTGTGCAGAAAAAAAATCTAAAGTGTTCTACTGAGAGACCAGGAACACTGGGCCACCGGGTCATTTTCTCACTTTAGGATTCTTTGTCTTACACCTCTTGATGGGGTAGACACATGGTGGCATTGCCTCAGACGACTGAGTGTCTAACCTTGGCTGAAGACAAATCTTGCTGTGCTTTTGCCTTACTAGAAGCTGGAATTGCCTCTTTCCATCTTTCTGACTCCCAAGGCTGGCCTTCTGGTCCTTCTTTACTGATCAGTAGCTCTGCCGCAGTATGGAACAGGCACGTACTTCTTGTCCTTTTCCCTACTCACCTCAGAGAGTTTGCCCACTAGATCCATTTGTTCCCACCAAAGCTGAAGACCATGGGCATCATTCCTGTCACCGAGATTGGACATAGCATGTATAGGGTGGGTGAGCTCTTGTGCCTTGTAGCCCAGGAGCCTTGAGAGCAGGTAGACTGGAGAAGCCCCTTAGCAGGACAAGGTCTTTGATGTGATGATGTAACATCTGCTCAGTGTACCTGAGGGGAAGGAGCTTCAGTCACAGTAAGACAAAGAGCTGAAGGTTCAACCACTGCTGATTTGAGCTCCTCTCTGTTGTACTCTCATTAGCTTTAGCAGTTGTATTGACTTAAATGCAATTTGAAAATTCTCCATTTTGTCTCAAAATATGCACTTTGTATGTTAAATTCTGCTCCTGGCTTGTTTCAAGTGCTCTTTAGAGACAGATTTTAAATGAAAGACACCATTCCAGAGGAAATTTAATTACTTGAGGATGCATATAATTCTCCATGTAGCAGAACCTGGGAATCAGAGAGGAGCAAAGAGCAACCTGCCCTTGTGTTTGTTGCTCCATTCCTAGATGGGAACTCCCTCTGCTGCCCTGGCTTCCTGTCTGTTTTCAGATCTGAGTCTCAAGGGACTGAGGGCCTTCTCTATCTCTAACCATTTATGTCCTTAAATCTTTCTCATCCATTACATTTTCCCAAAAGTTTATCTGACGTTTCTTTTTCTGTCTAAATGGCTCACACTGTGCATGCAAGTCATCTTGCATGATGGGTTGGGAAGACCTGAGTGTGACCCCCAGAGCCTGTGGTGGAAGAAAGGAACTGAGAACCAACTCCTTCTGAGCTCCATGAGCTCACTGCAGCATGCACAAACATGTATTCACTGATCTCTCTCTCTCTCTCTCTCTCTCTCTCTCTCTCTCTCTCTCTCTCTCTCTCTCTCACACACACACACACACACACACACCCTACTGAATCCTTAAGTATATGTGGTTAGGGAATGACCATTTTGGACTGAATGAATGAATAACCCGCCAAGGGGCTTATTTATGGTTAAAACTGATTCTCCTAAAACGCCCACTGGTCATTTGCTTCCCATCAAGGGATGGGTCCTTGTGAGATGTCCCCCATTCACATTGGCACATGGATTGAAGTTGTCAATACATGGAAGAACTTTTAAAAACATGTTATTGTTAAAATAATGCTCAAAGTACACTGGTGGTAAATCCTATGACTTGGAATTGAGTCCCGAGTCTACCCTTTGGTAGGTACATATTTCAATAATTACTAAATCACTCTACCTCTTGATTTCTTAACTATAAAGCAGAAGAATACCTACTAGTGCTTTGAATTGGTGGCGGGAGGAGGCAGAAATCCTCAATAAATAAATAAATTAAAAAAAAATAAAAATGAGGACAGATCATTACAATGAATACAACAGAATTTTAGATGGAAATTTAAAAGTCAACACCTCCTTAGGAAAACTGCTTTCTTCTACCCTCCTAGGCTCTTTGGCTGTTTCATGAATTAAGCTGACAAAAGATTGTTTTCAAACACATTCCAATAATTTATCTATTATCAATAACTGGCTTAAATTTTCATTTATTCTTTGAGAATGTCATAGCACCTTTTATTTTATTTTTATGTGTATGGATGTTTTGACCCGGTGTGTGTGTGTGTGTGTGTGTGTGTGTGTGTGTGTACCAAGTATATGTCTGGTGCCCTCAAAGGCCATAAAGACCATTCGATAACCCTGGAACTTGAGTAACTAGTAGTTATAAGTGGCCATGTAGGTGCTGGAAATAAAGCCTGTGTCCCTTGAAAGAACAGTTAGCTGAAGAGTCATCTATCAAGACCCTAAATAAGGCATCTTAATCATATTCAACACCTCAACTCCTTCCTCAAGCTCCCCTTCTGTAATAGATTCATATTCTATTTTTTTTGTTTGATTTTAACAACCCACTGATTCAATCAGTATATGGATATGGGGTCATTCACTGGGGTATGGAAAACCTGTCAGTTCCCCCCACCCCAAACAGCTATCAGCTGCCAATAGCTCCTCAGTTAGGGGTGGAGCATAAGAAATCTCCCCTCTCCACGCTGGATTTTTCTTTTTATTCTGGCATGATTTTGTAGAGGTCTTCTACAGGTGCCCACAGTTGAGAGTTCACATATGCAATAGCTATGAGAAAAGATTAAGGACAGGAAAATAACTGCACACACACACACACACACACACACACACACACACACATACACACACAGAGAGAAGTCTTACAAACATGTACAACTCAAAGAATAGACCAACTAATCAAAATTTATATAATCCTAGTGCATATTTAATTGTCAGCTTGATACAGTGTAGAATTACTTACAAAAAGAGTCTTAACTTAGTAATTATTTTTACCAGACTGGTTTCTGGGCATGCCAATGAAGAATTTCTTGTTGGCCTTAGTTGATGTAGAAGGGACCTGTAGATCCCGAGGTAATATATCCTGGGCAGGTGGTTCTGGGTCACGTGAGAAAACATGCTAAGCACGGGCCTGTGAGTGAGCCAGCAAAAAGCATTCCTCCATGGTTTCTGTTTCAAGTTCCTGCTGAGTGCCTTCCTTGACATCCCTCAATGATGGCCCATGACCTGGAAGTGTAAGCAAAGTAAGCCTGCTCCTCACACAAGCCACTTTTGTTAAGAGTGTTTTATGGCAGAAGCAGAAAGGAAGCTGGGACGCGCACTGTGCTGAACTGGGGGACTAGCGAAGGGGAGATAGGCTTAGCGTATTAACTGGGAGTAGGGGTGACAAATTATGGGACGTGTAAGGATATGGGAAAGGTACAACAAATAAATATCTGTAGATAAATTGTTGTTCTGGAGAAAAATCTATCAGGTAACAAAAGATGTCTCAGAAATTTCTTCCTGGTATGGGCATTAGGTAAACAAAGAATCACCTTGATAAATGTAGCTTCTTTTACAAAAGGGAAGTTTACACCTTATTTTTATGTAGTTAAAAGAGATGTAAGGGATTTTTCACGTATTGTAAGTGTTGAAAGTGTCTTTCTCTCAGTTCAAAAAAATCAGTGTCTACAAGAGGAACATGTTTTAAGACTCTCCAGAGCCTGTGAGGGAATGCCTCAACTGGAAGGAATTTTAGTCAATTAAAAGACTAGTCAGGGAGGCAGGAGGGCTAACTGCATGCTGTCACCTCTCCCTCAGCTCCTCCAAGTAGAATCCCCCAGTCTCATACCTACTCTGCAGCAGATAAGCTGCTGAAGCCACTGCCCTCCCTCCCATCTCCAGTGGATCACACTGATCTTCTCCTTCTACCTCCCTGACTTCCACCTGTCACCCTCATCCTTTATCCTGGACCCTAAGTCCAGCCGGTACTGCCTGGGAAGCCATAGGCCACTCCAACCAGGGCAACAGGACTTGGAGTGTTATCTAAAGCAAGAAAACACCTGAGGGAGATCAAGGGCTACAAATTGGAGAGGAAGAAGTCACCTTTATCTGCAGGTGATGTGATAGTATACAGAAGTGAGCCTAAAAGTTTCCCTGGGAACTCCTACAGCTGATAATGAAACAAGCAGGCATAAGGAAGCCTTGGCTCATCATCTCCTCAGGGAGAGAGAATAGGAGAGGTACCATGAAGACCCCAGGAAACACTACTAGATGCTTAGTGATTAGACACCACAGCTGGGAGTCAGTGCTTGATAAATGAAAGTTAGTGAGAACATGGTATAAAGATAAAGATACTTTAACTTGCTTTTCAATTTGTAGCCCCTTGATCTTCTTCATGTACCTTATTGCTCCAGCTAAGATTTCAAGTAGTACATTGAATAGAGATGGAGAGAGTGGACAGCCTTGTATTGTTCCTGATCTTAGGAGAATTGTTTTGACATTTCCTCCATTTAAGTTGATATTGGCTATGGGCTTTCTGCAAACTGACTTTATTACGTTGAGGTATGTCCCTTGTATCCCTATTCGCTCCTGGACTTTTACTGTGAAGGGGTGTTGGATTTTGTCAAAGGCCTTTCTTGTCTGCATCTCATGAGATGACCACATAGTTTTGTCTTTCAGTTTATTTATATGGTGTATTACATTTACCAGTTTATGTATGTTAAATAATATACACAAGTGGCTCTAAATTTTCTGCCAAAAACTCCTACAGCTGATGAACACTTTTAGAAAAGTAGGTGAATGCAAAATTAACTCAGAAAAATCAGTAGCCCCCCAATCTACAAGTGACAAATGGACTGAGAAAGAAATCAGGAAAACAACACCTTTCACAATGAAGAGTTTTTATTTGGGAAACTCTAGCCAAGCAAGTGAAAGACTTGTATGATAAAAATTTCAAGTCATTGAAGAAAAAAATTGAAAAAGATATCAGAAGATGGAAAGATTCTGATGCCCATGGATCAGAAGGATTAATACTGAAAAATGGCCAACCTACCAAAGCAATCTACAGATTCAATGCAATCCCATCAAAATTCCAACACAATTCTTTACAGATCTTGAAAGGACAATTTTAAGCTTCACTTGGAACTACAAAATGTCCTGGATAAACAATCCTAAAGAATGAAAGAATTATTCATGCCTTCACAATCTCTGATTCCAAGGTGCAGTCTGGTTTCTGAAAGATAATGCTAAAGAAACCCATTTTTTGTTAACAAGAGACAGTCAGGGAATAAATCCAAGTGGGAGGGCAGTATCAAGTAGGGGTACTGGAAGGAGTACAGGGAGGGTAAATCATAACCAGGATATATTATGTGAGAAAATAATCTATTTTCAATAAAAAGAAAAAATACAGCACAGTGTTGGCTCAAAAACAAACACATTGATCAATGGAATTGAATTGAAGACCCTGACATAAATCCACACATCTATAGACACTTGATTTTTTTTTTTAATAAAGAGGCCAAAAACACACACCAGAAAAAAGCATCTTCAACAAATGTTGCGAGTCAAACTGGATGTCTGCATAAAAAAGAATGCAAAGAGATCCACATAATTATCTCCCTGCACAAAACTCAAGTCCAAATGGAACAAAGACCTCATTATAAAGTCAGGTACAAAGAACCTAATAAAAGATAAAGTGGGGGAATATCCTGGAACTTATTGGCACAGGAAAACTTCCAGAATAGAACATTGTTAGTGAACATTAATAAATGGGACCTCATGAAACAGAAAGGTTTCTGCACAGCAAAGGACATCATCATTCAGACAAAGTAGCAACCCACACAATGGGGAAAGGTTTTTTTTACCAACTCCACATCCAATAGAAGGCCAACATCTAAAATATGTAATGAATAAAAAGCTAGATATTAAAACAAACAACCCAATTAAAAAATGTGGTACAGCTCTAAACAGAATTCTCAAAAGAGGAAGCTCAAATGGCTGAGAAACACTTAAAAAAAGTTTAACATCCTTAGTCATTAGAGAAGTGCAAATCAAAACTACTTTGAAATTTCATCTAACATTCATCAGAATACTTAGAAATAAATAAAAGAAGAGACAGATCATGCTGGCGAGGATGTGGAATGCAACGAGGGAAACACTCATGCTTTGCTGGTGGAAGTGCAAATATGTATAGCTACTTTGGAGATAAGTATGGCAGTTCCTCAGAAAGATGGGAATCTATCTACCTTAGACCCAGCTATACGACTCTTAGGCATATACCCAAAAGATGCTTCATTTTACCACAGAGACACTTGCTCAACCATGTGTATTCCTAATCTATTCATAACAGCCAGGAATTGGAAACATAATTAAATGTCCCTAAGCAAAAGAATGGATGAAGGTAATGGATATATTTACACCATGGAGTATTGCTCAGCTGTTAAAAAGTGAAATCATGAAATTTGCAAGTAAATGAATTGAACTAGAAAAAAACATTCCAAGTGAGTTAACCCAGACAAAGAAATATGGTATATTTTTGATATTATGTGTTTTAATAATATATTTGGATATTGGCTATTAAGACAATGATAACTAAGCTATAAAATCTATAGAACCACAGAGGTTAGATATAGAGTAAGGTATTATAATTTATTTTAAAAGGGCAGGTAGGTGTCATGCCATATAAAAGGGCTCACATGGGAGGTTTATTGGAAGTGGAGAGAGAAGTGCCAGGCTTCCTTAGCCTTATTCCCCAGGGAAAAATAAGTACACTATCCACCCATTCTACAGCCCCATGATATAGGGAGTCAAGTCAAAGCAGGAACTCAGTTTATTACTGTGAGCATTAGTTTATATAGGTTAAGTGACATCATGTGATGTGGGGGCATCTCCAGCCAATGAGAGTCAGCCAAGCCCTCCCTCTGGCTAGAGGGGTGTCTACCTATATTTCATTGTCTTATCCTTATTTGGTAGTTTTGAGACTATTCTTCAAATTTGAGCCAGGCTTTTCTCTGTCCTACAGGCCTCAAGGTACAGGCCCTGAGATAATTTTGGCCCAACAGAGAAGGGAGACGTGAGAGAGAGGGGGGCAGAGACCAGTTCCTGAGGACAAGAGTGGCAGAAGAGAAAAAGGAGGTGGGCAAGGCCAGTTTTTTATAATGGAATGTAGCAAATGTGCACAGGGGGTGCTCTTAGTGGCTACGGCTAAGGACGTATCCTGTCAGGACCCTAAGGGCAGGCCAGTACAGATGCCTGAATATTAACCCAAGGCACTAGGGAAAACAGGCATATCTCATTAGAAAACAGAAATTGAATATATAGTTATGGATGGAAGGGGGTTTCTGGAACAAGAGGATAAGTGGGGAGGGGAAGAAGAGAGGGGAATAAGGGACGGAACATGGGGAGAGACAGCTAAAATTAAGGGTCCTTTGAGTGGTAGAAGAGGAACCTAATACAGTAGAAGCTTCCTAAAATATGTACATATACAAAGACAATATAGCTGAAATTGCCAAATAATGGGGGAAGACAGAGCCCCAACGGTCAATCTCTTGTCACCAAATGAAACATTCTGTCCCAAGATTGGGTTACATCTAAATGTGTTGTTGGTCAAAAAAGGTCCCATGAGAATTTTCAAATAACACAAGCTGTTGCCAAGACTATAGGTTGCTAGCAATTCAAGGCAAAGCCCCATTGCTGAAGAAAACACCTACACCACTCATTGAACATGGGGAAGTCAAGCTGGTGCCTACATAGAGCCTTCATCCCTACATTCTAACATCTTTAAACACCAGCCCAGCCACACACCCTTCCACCTACAATAGTGTCCACTCTATGAGATGGAACTTATGCCCACCACTGTTTGGATGACCTAGAACCTGAGACTAAATAGCCCTGAGATGTAAGGCAAACCCAAATACTACTCTCTTCCACTTCCCAAAAATGTAGCAATAAAATGATGCCTAATGACATTTTGCTATACTCATAGATCAGAGTTTTTCTCAGCCATCGTCCGAGAGGCTTTCTCCTGCAGTAGATGGGAACAAATATAGAGACACATAACCCAGACTTTATGCAGAGTGAGAGAGCTTGGAACACTCAGTCCTAAAAGGGATGTTTCCATTAAATTCCTCCCCTCATAGCTCAGAGAACCCCACAAGAGAGGGGGGCAGAAAGAGTATAAGAGGCAGAAAAGACAGAGGCCCTCTAAATCAACATAAGCAAAGCTCAGATGAACTCACAACGAAGCAATATGCACACTGGTCTGCATCTATCTATCTATCTATCTATCTATCTATCTATCTATCTATCTATTTATCTATCTATCTATCTAAAAATGGCTTTCAGTTTAGTGTTTTTATGGGATTCCTGAGTGCATGAACCTGTAGGTCTCTGTTTCTTTTACTTTCTTTTTGGCTTGTTTCCTTCTGTTTGTTTATTTTGTCCAGTTTTGGTGCATTGGTTTTTGTCTTATCTTATTATAATTTATTTTATTGTATTGTATCATTATCCCCTAGAAGCCTGTTTATTTTCTAATGGGAGACAGGAAGAAAGCGGATCTTGACTGAAGGTGGAGAGGAACTGGGAGAAGTAGAAGGAGTGGAAGCCATAATCAGGATAGAAAGTCTATTTTGAATAAAAGGAAAAATATCCACGTGTACTAAAAACATGAGGAAACAAAACCTAGAACTGGCAGAATTGACCTCTCTGGCCACCCCAATGCTCTTGAATGATTCTGCTGTGCTAATGGTTTCTGGGAATTGTTTGGTTCAAATTCTGATATTTATAGTCTGTACAGAGGAATGATGATGAGCAGATTGAAAGGGGGAGTTATGTTTATACGGTGAGTTATTTGTCTGCAGGCGCCAACTGTTTTATTTCAATCAACCCTCCATCTATCCATCTATTATCTATCTATCTATCTATCTATCTATCTATCTATCTATCTATCTATCTATCTATCTATCTATCATCTATCTATCCAGTCAACAATGAGTGAGCTTCTACATTTGGTAAGTATAATTACTAGTAATAACTACCATTTTTTTTAGACATTGACTTTGTGCCAGCCACGGCATCAGGAGCTCTGATGTGCCCTCTGTCAACTCTCATAGGAAATCTAGGAATCTATTGGTGTTCCTTATCCCCCATTCAACAGAAGATTATGTACATTCACTTTCTTTAAGGCCTCTCTAAAAGGCATGGTAGAACCAAGATTTAACCCAAAGTCTTTCTCCAGAGCCTGCTGTGTTAAGTTTATCATTTCACTTCCATTGACTTCACAGATCTTAAATCCTGTGTATCCAGGACTACTGCATGAAGCAACGCAACACTGACAAAAGGGATAAGCAAAAACAATTCTTCCTTGATTTAAAGTATCCCTATCTGACTTTTAAGAGATTAACAAACTTACTTGTTAGTTGAATTTGTGCTACTGACTTTCCAGTGAATTGAAAGAGGCAATTGATCAGAAGGGATTTACACTGTGCAACAAAGACATCGGTACTTTAGTACTCAGAGTACAACTTGGCACTGAGAAGGGTGGACAATAAAGAAAGACCATGGAAGCCCCAATCTGCTCCAGTCATAGCATGCTTCCAAAGGAGCATGTTGTGATGATTTGAAACAAATAACATCTGTGCTTAAAATGGAAGCAGGTTTACATTTTGACTTTAAGAGTGTGTTTGGTGTTGGCTATGCACAGCACTAGAGTATAGGAGACATCATCATGTTCATTCTTAAATTTTGAAATTCCATGATGTTTTAAGGTTGTTACTATTGGAGTGAGCATAATCAACTGGTTGACTCTTAATACCATGTTATTTCCAACATCTCAACAAGTGTGGCAATTTTTTCTCTGTTGTGGTTAAAACACTCTTCTAGCATCTCATGGAAAGGTTCTGTTTGATCTAGGTCAAGCTGGCCCTATGTGGTATAACTGACTTGAGAAGCTGTCCTGTTATGGCCTGGCTCTATTTTTTTAAGTAGAAACAAGTGGTAGCTAATTGGAGGTCTCTAAAATGTTTGGAGATGGATTGATTTTGCTTTCAGAATTGTGCAGTGTCAAAATTAGCTCTCTGTGTTGGACTCTGCTTACATGGACAAAGCTGTCTTTCCTTGATAGTTTATTCAAAACCCTTATCAGTCATGATAAAATAAAAAATGGGATTATTATATAAATCTTTAGTGTAGATGTAGGCCATAAATCAAAACACTACAGTGAGCAGATTCTAGACTGGTTTAAACATACAATTAACTGATTGTAGTAGATCAGTGTGGATGATTTAAATCAACATGTAGCTTCTAGAAACTCAAAAGATTTTACATTCTAAACCCTTGTTTCTGTTTTCTGAGCCAGGAGATGTGCCATTAAAACTTTTTTTGATGACTTAAAAGTACAAGAAACAGAATAACCCATTGATAATTATCGTTTAAAATAAATGCTAAGGGATGAATGAAAATGGGTTAGTATGTACTGAATAAAAGCTCTATTACCAATTAGTATTCATGGCATTCACTAAAAAGACACTAATCATTAATTTCCCTTCAAAGTCAATTATATCAAAAATAAAGTTGTAGATAAGAATAGAATTGCCAATCCCTGAAGGTTCCATACAATAAACTGCTCACAGTCAAAAAAATCCATAAAGTAATATTTTGTTTTCTATTTAGATGTTCCTTTTTTTGGTAGAGATGATAATGTTGAAATATTTGACCTTGGGTTGTAACTCAGTCGTAGAACTCCCGGCTAGCACATAAAAAAAAAAATCCTGGGGTCAATCTCTGGCGTAGAAAAAGTGGACATATAGGATATTCACAAAGATACAATCATTATGGTTAAAGGGTCCTTCTGTATTTGTGTTGTTTTCATTGGTTGATAAAGAAACTGCTTTGGGCCTGGTGATAGGGCAGAACTTAGGTAGGCTGGGAGACAGATCTGAATTCTGGGAGGAAGAAAGCAGAGTGAGAAAGCTGCCAAGGAGCTGCCAGGTCAGACATGCTGAATCTTTCCTGGTAAGCCACGACCACATGGTAACACAGATTAATAGAAATGGGTTAAATCAAGATGTGAGAGATAGCCAGTAGGAGGCTAGAGCTGATGGCCAAGCAGTGTTTTGATTAATGTAATCTGTGTGATTATTTTGGGTGTAAGCTAGCTGGGCAGACGGGACAAACAAGGGGCCCTCTCTCCTCTCAACAGTCTAGTAATGTCAGGTATAGTAAAATTAATGAGACTTTGGAATAGCTAATTCTTGTGAAAAAAGTCTCCCAATAACAGTGACTATGAGTACTCTTCCTCGTTTTTATTTTGTTTGCTTGCATGTAACCAAATTCTTTGTTAAACTAAGTAAAACCATAGTTATCATCTTCATGAGAAAAAATCCACCATCAGCAGTCTGAGTTCTGATGCCTCACCACCAAACTGAAGCAGTAGGAACAGAACAGAATGCTATTGAGCAGGATGGAAACTCATGCAGATGTTACCATAGAGATCTTTTTGTCTTTTTCCAAAGAAATAAACTCCACTAAATCATACCGAGTGCTACAATGTGCCGAGGGGAGATAAAGAAGACAGAGACTTACTAAAGAATTGCTTCTGCTGAATGTGCACTTTCTAGAGTCAGACAGATGTATGTTTTTAATCAAATCTAGATAGTCAGTCTTGTAGGCTGTTCTAGGCATTTCTACAACGTGCCATCTTTTCAGCATTTGGATGTGTGCGATATTCATATTTGATAACGATCTGATGACTAAGGGCATGCTGGGAGTTATGGTATGTAATTAGTTCTGTTGGCAGGGAGACTCAGTAGCAGTTTTGATGTGTGATTCACATGAACCCATTAAAAAGGAATTTAGTAAGTGTTGAGACAGCCTGAATTAGCCTCAGAGAGTGGTAGGTGTTGCTATTTTAATGAAGTTTTGATTTGGGGATCAGATTTGGTGACCCCCAAGTGTGTTGTCGCTTTGGGAAATAAAGTCCTTTGAATAAAGTTGAGAGGATTTTAATATCTATTCTACTGCTTCTGGCTCCCTGACCTTGCTTACTGCTGCCTACCCTGTATCTTCCCCTTCAGAAGCTATCATTCCTTTCTAAGGAGCAGCTGTGATGACGCTGATGCAGGGGAAATCCCTCTGTTTAAATCTGCTTCTTGTTTTCTTCACCAAGTGAAGTTGTCAACATACAAGAGGCAAGTTCTTCCCCAGGAGACTTTTTTCCTTTCCTAGTCCTGGTTCTTTTGGAGACCAATACAACATCTTATGTACATTTCCACCTCTGTGGCTACTCCCCCCCCTTTCCTTTTGACAATTGAGTTGGATTGTTTTACAGTTCTGACTTTGCTTGGGAATTGTTAATATTATTGGTCTCTTCTGTGTTGCTGATTTGAGAACTCTGATCCAATTACCATACCCTTGGCTTCAGCTTCCAGAATCTCAATGGACCAGGCTTTGACAAGTTCAGAGCTCCGAAATTCCTCTGATGAAGGTTCCTAGGTAACTCCTGGGCTTGGATGGCCTATCTCTACTACTTCACCTTCCAATTTGAGTTGCATGAAAGGCTCTCCTAAATGAGACAAGAAGTTTTACTGCATTAGAAACTTCTTGCTGTATTGTATTTTTTTTCTTCTCAGCACTGGTATGAATTTCAAACTATCTGCTCACTGCTAGTTGGGTATCACGCTGTTTACTAGTTGAAACCTCATTATATGTGAGGGCTATGGTTCACACCATATATGCTATGCAGATGTGTTATTTCTTTTTAAAAGTTGCTTAATTGTGGTCCTGAATTTTCTTGTGAAAAAATGAAAACAGAAAACACAAATATGGCCCAGGCCATTAAAAAGACAATCATTTCCCAGGAACATGAGTCAACTATGTCCTACCTGAAAAGTTCATGTGTGAGTGTATTAAAGCTTTGCATTTTGGCTTTCGAATATTTTGGGAAGGGGATATTTGTATAGATTTTACTGTTCATATATCCTTAATTTGAAAAATCTAAAAGCCCAGATGCTCTAAAATATGAAACATTTTGAGTGCTAGCCAACGTGGCCTTCATAAAAGCACTGACATTTCTGATTTTGGAGTCGGGATGCTCAAACTGAACCATTCTTTCTATGAATAGTCATTTCACATAAAGTGATACTTTTTCCATTTTTATTAAGTTATATGTCATGAAAGTTTACATAAAACTAGTCCACTGAAAGATTTATTTTTTAACATTTGTGGATTGGGCCGGTGGTTTTTCTAGCTGGAGTTGGTTAATGCCTTGATATGTTGATGTGAAGACATCAGAGCAGAACATTAGGACGTAGGGATAAAAAGGCCTGTAATCTCATCTCTTTTCTAAAAGTGAGTTAAGGCTGTGTCCCATTGGCATGCATATTCTCTAGTTTGGTGCTGTTCTACTTTGCAAAGCATTAATACCTCAGAAGGGATTTTCTTATCAAATTGTTTCTCAATTTAAGATCCGTCTGAAATGGAAGGGCGTACACCACTGGTAAAATCTGAATCAAGCAAGAGGGAAAAGGTTGACCAGCGCTTCCACTCTTGGTCTCTATTCTCCTGGTTTGTTGATGTAGTAAGAGTGTAGGTTTAAATATCTAGAATTTATTCAAAAGACTGAACATACTTTAGTGACAGCAGCCGGAAATCACTATATGTTTCTGGTCTTATGTAGAAAGATTCTGCAATTCTCAGTTTGGCGAGGGTCAATTTTATTTTTGGTAATTAGCAAGCTGTGCAATTGTTTATTCATGTATCTTTCTCTTTATAGAATGTGGACCTCTAGAAGGCCCTGGCGGATAGAAATCATGATGTCTCCAGTTAAGCATTTAGCTAGAGTTGCTGTCTAATCACCCTTTTTACCATATGAATTTATAAACGTCTTTGCTATCTTTTTAATTTTTTTTTGATTTTCAAGACAGGGTTTCTCCGTAGCTTTTGGTTTCTGTCCTGGAACTAGCTCTTGAAGACCAGGCTGGCCTCGATCTCACAGAGATCCGCCTGCCTCTGTCTCCCGAGTGCTGGGATTAAAGGTGTGCGCCACCACTGCCCGGCACGTCTTTGCTATCTTGAGTCAAAATAATCATGCTATTGAGTTTCTTTTCCATGGAAAAGGTCCTCAGATCCTCCACACAAATGAGTAATACACTGGTTTCTAAAACCTCCTCATTCAAAATGTCTTTCTAGAGAAAGTCATCCTCATCTCTCAGTTGGTTGCTTGGTCATTCTTCAAGCAAACAGCTTTATGATATCATATAAATATAGTCAGAGCTTGATTGTTCAGCCTTTCAAGCTGTGATGTATTGTCTCATTCCTTGAGAGGTGAATATATCACTGCCTCATAAATCTTAGTAATCAGTTTTCCTCTTTGGTTTAAGATTTCAATGAATAGCTCACAGGGAGGTGCATCTAGTCAGGGTGGCAGAAGAGAGAAGTGGAGAAAAATAAATAAATCACACTTCCTTTACATGAGTGTCTGTCAGCATTTGATGAGCTAAACCTGAGTTGGTCTGTGTTAAACTTCACACCATGTGTATGTATACTTGTTGTAAGAATTTTCTATAGAATTTTCATGCATTTTATGAATTGGAAATATTGGTATCTCAACCAAGGTTTTGCTGTTTCATAAAACTTTTGTGCAATAATTCATCAGAGCAATAGGCTAGCCTATGACAAAAATGAATTTTTTAAACCCTTCAGAAAGTTCCTTTTGATTTTGTTCCATATAACCAAGAAGTGATATGGAAAACCTCTGTTGACAAGGCATTTATGTAATAATTGCATAAACTGAGATATAACTAACATATCATTATTCTCCTTAACAGCTTTAGTAAGGTATAACTGACAAAACATTTATATTTAGGATCTATAGTGAAATCTTTTGATATGCAGAATATTGTGGAGTCATTAAATCAAACCAATTAATGTATCCAATGCCTAAGGTACTTATTTTTTTAACAACTAAGCAGACTATAAAATGCTTCTTGATATCAAAAAATGTCTCTTACTGTAAAGTGAAGATGTATCTTTAAAAGAACTACTATTCTAGTTTTCTGGGAATACTGACTCAGGAAATGTATCAATATGCTAGAGTAATCACACTGGCTATAACCTTTAAGCATTACTTTTAATGAAAGGTTGCTGTTTTTAATCAAGAAATAACTATTTCAGAGAAAGAGACCTCATTCATAATCTTAAAATCTTCCTTCAAGTGTAATTTACACATTTCAATTTATTACAACTCTACTTTCTAGGTTATAACTTAATATTGATATTTTAGAGGATATGAGTTATTTAATGGAAATTAGAGTTTCAAAACTAAATTCAACTTTGGCATTTTCACTCATTAGGCTGAAGGTTTTGAAAAAATGTAGGGGAACGAGTTTGGCTAGTTGTTTGGTTGGTTAGGTGTGTTGTTGGTTTGCTGTGTGGATGGTTAGTTGTTTGGTTGGTTAGTTGGTTGGTTACTCCGTCCATCTCTACCAACCCTACAGTCTCATTTCAGATCACTATGGGCACTGCCAGAAGCACCTTCATGTTAACAAGTTTATTGCCACATGTGACTGTGCCTGTCACATTGCCACACTGACAGTCACATTCAGTTCTTGATGTCAAGGGGGTGAACTTTCATCTATTTAAAGGTAAAGGCTGGTTTGAATGAAAGTTAGATCTCCCAGAGTGACAAGAGTACCACAATGGGCATGACATAATTAAATGCTTGTTGCTCATTGATTGCTGTGTTTTTCCTGAATTTCCCAGCCTCCTTTGGGGTGGTACAATGGGCTGTGAGAAACAAGGAAGTGACTCACTTCCTCCACATAGGATGAGAAAATAGGGCTCTTTCATGTCCCTATTCTACAGTTGAAGAAACTTTATAAGACAGGACTTAGACTCACCAAAATAAAACAAAGCAAAACAACAACAAAAAACCCCTATGTTACAAATGAAGAGCCTGCATAGATTTGACCTGATATTGGTGAGAAATATTTATATTGTTATTAAAAATTTGTGATTGTTGTGCCAAACGTTCCAATGACTCTAAACACTCAAATAGTAGTCACCTGAAAATGAAGTTTGTCCAGGCCCTGCAGTGTGTGTGTATGTGTACGTGTGTGTGTGTGTGGTATGTGTGCATGTGAATGCGTGTGTGTGTGGTGTGCGTGTGCATGCATGTGTGTGTGCATATGTGTGTGTGCAAGAGAGAGAGAGAGAGAGAGAGAGAGAGAGAGACTGATAAAAGACTGCACCTATTTCCTGCCATAGAATTGCATGTAAAAATAGTCCAATGGTTAAAATTCTTTCTAAAGGCATTTCTATCTTTTACATGGGTCTTAAAGAGAATTCCAGGAGAACATGAAGTGGGGGAGTATATATGGGAGGAGTTGGGGGGCAAGTAAGAAAGTGATAATAATAAACTGTATGAAATTCTCAAGGAATAAATTTTTTTTAAAAAAGATAATTCCAGGAAACTCAATTTGATCAAATTATATCAAACTGTTATCAAAATTCCTTTCCTTGCCTCCCAAATTCTTCTGTGTCTTATATCAGGGCCAAGGTGGCATCCCTGCAATGCTCTTTTAATATCACAGACGACAATTTAGAAGGGCAGTTTTCCCTTTTGTGACTTACTGTGACTTTGATCCTCACTGATTTGCATAATTTTCTAGAGCAGTGTTTCCCAACCTTCCTAATGCTGTGACCATTTAATATAGTTCCTCATGTTGTGGTGACTTCCAACCATACAATTATTCTCCTTGCTACTTCATAACTGTAATTTTGCTACCGTTGTAAAACATAATGTAAATGTCTATGTTTTCTGATGGTCTTAGGTGACCACTGTGAAAGGGTAATTCATCCCCAAAATGGTTGTGATCCACAGGCTGACAGCCATTGTCCTAGAAGCATATCTAAAACAATTACTTATATTGTTCTATTATTAAATAAAACTCGAGAATCAAATATCAGGGTAAAGATTGCCAACAATGTGAAGGGTTTCTTTTATGCCGAATACAAAGATAGTGAAGTTCAGACCCAACCAGATTTGAATGATTATGAGTACAGTACCTCAGGGCACTGCTGCCCTTCAGTCCTCAAATCTACTGACAGGATTGCAGGAAGGCGATACTCATGCCTGGTGAATGTGGGTGTCTGTTACAGACGTACCCTCACATCCTATTAGAGAGTGAGCACACCAAAAAGGCTTCCAACATAGATGGATCATTTTATTTTGTTTATTTCAATTCTAAATAATTTAGGAGACTAAATGAGATAGAATCATCTCATTGATAGAATATTAATCATTACATAATAGGCACCAGGAAAACATATCATCAAAATTCATTAATGTTTTATTAATACTATTTTTCATGATGACCTTTTTAATTAGAAGGATAATGGTGTTGGCTTTAGCATCCGGTCACTGCCTGCTGTACTGCATGCAACCATGACAACCCCGAGTACCTCAAGTATAGTTTCCTGCCTAGTGTTACAATCTTGATGTGACTGTCCTTATCTTGGAGTTGATGTATGTACGTTTATCTGTGGAACAATTTTTTTTTTTAAAGAGACTCAGTGGATCATAGATTGCAGTGTCAAAGAGTTACAAATCAGAAGTCAGGGCAGTAAAACTCAATGTTATCATCTCTTGAGAAATTTATTGGTTCTAGGAAGCAGAAACCTGTCAGAACAAAATGTGACCATAGCTAGTTTCTTTAGCTCATTGACCATCATCTCCTCCTTGGTCCTCTGACCCCTTACCTGAAATGTTTCCCATCTTCTGCTCACCTGTTAGAGTCTTCCGTCTTCAAGGCCTGTCACATTCCCAGGCATCCTCATCAGCTTTCTGAGGCACTCACTCATAATTGACGTTGGACAAGTATGTTTGCTTTCTGTAAGGGACAACTCCTGACTCCTGGCTGTCCCAAAGCTTTCACACGTTTTAAGTTGTTCCTTGCAGCTAGCAGAGTGTGACAAGGGCATGCTATTTCCCTTTTAATGTTTGCTTATAAAATATTTTCTTCTATTGTGTTCACCCTCTTTCTCCATCCTCTCTTTCCTTCCTCTCTCTTTTTCCTCTCTTCTTTTCTTCTCCCCTCTTCTCTCATTATTCTCCTTGGAAGAAGTAAATTGTCACCAGATGACTTAGCTTATCTATGGATAGAACTGAGTGGTAAGAGAGCTGTCCCCAAATAGCTGGGGAGTAATTGAGGCCTGGCAGTGACTGTGATTGAGATTGGAAGCAGCTTGTGCTGTCGTTGTGCCTTTAATGAGACCACAGCCTTCGTTAGCAGCATCACTGTAATTTTCTCAGCTGTCTTGAGTTAATTCCTAGCCAGTCTACTGGCTCTCAGATTCTTGGCCTGCAGGCTACTGAGAACAATAAAAAAATTTGTTATCTTCAACATCACAGTTTGCATAATTTGTTGTGTAACTTTAGACATCTAATATGGTATTTTATATCTCCAGCTAGACCATAATACTTGAAGAAGAAGCCTGTTCTTCCACTTGGGATCTAGTATCTCTGGTATCATGAGCCAATGGGGAGCATTCCTCACTCAGACTGCCAGAACAAATTTAAAAAGAAATCATTTAGGTCACCAGGACCTGAGGCCAAGCTCAACTTTTTAACTTTTTTTAAAAAGAGAAATTGAATTTTTTTTTTTTGCCAGTTTGAGTGAACTTGTGAGGCAAAGGTCTTGTACTACCGAGGATGAAGAAGACTGGAATAGAGGGAAGAAAGAGGAGGAGAGAGGGAGGGGGAGAGAGAGAGAGAGAGAGAGAGAGAGAGAGAGAGAGAGAGAGAGAGCGTGCCAGAGAGAATGTGGGTATCCCTGCAAGCACTACAGTGGGGCTTGACCACCCACTCCACGCCATCTCAGAAGTCAAGACTCTGGTTGAGATAAAATGACCGACCTTGGAAGAAGAGCATTTAAATGTCACAGGAGGTCATGGAGGGTTTATCCAGTTCCAGCTGGTACTTTATTTTTTCAGTTAAAAAGCTCTTAGATTTCACAGTTCCTTCCACTTTGAAATGATCAAAGACTATCAAAGGAATTGCTTCTGCGTTCATCTTTATGTTCTGATGTTTGTGAAGGAACTTAGCTGAAGTGATTACCAATGGAAATGAAGCTGTATTCTTCTAGAGTCCTGAGGCCTCTAGCATCAGAATCATCAATGGGGCAAAGAGATGACCCCAGGGATGAAGACAGAGAGTGGCATGCTAAGTACAGCCACATTTCCATGGGGAAAATATTCCAGGACCCTCCACAGATCCCTAATCTTTGGATGTTAAAGTATCTTGAACTACAGCTTGATATTTGGAGTATTCTGGGCACACCGTCATCTCTAGATTACTTCTAATACCCAACACAGTGTAAATAGCTGTGCTGCTTACCTAATAACGATAGGAGGGGGAGATACTTATGATCAAAAAAAGTCACAGAATCTAAGTGTGTAGAACCCATGGTCACAGATGACTACCTGTATGTTGCTGAAAAATAATTTTAGCTATCTTCTCAAAAACTTCCTCATGTATAAAATTTATTGCTGAAGAAATGGTTCTTAATATAGTCCATCTTAATACTTCTTTGCTTTTTCTGAAAAGAAAATAGCAGGAGCAGCTTGATAGATATGAAATTTATAAATGGCCAGAGTGAGGCTAGACAAGACAACACATGGGTATTTAAACTCTGGCTTCCAGTGGCCTTCTGTGAGCTGTAGTCTAGAACTCCCTTGAAATGATTTCTTGTGGATTGAAGTCATTGGCTTATTCATGCTTAGTGTTACAGACAGGAGAATGTTACATAGATTCAGATAGTCTCTCTATTCATAATCAAATTAACCTTGTCTACTTAGCTATATTGCATTGATGGAACTTTATAATTCTAAGATTCTATCATTCTAAAATGGGTTTCATTCTTCCGCATTTATTGTAAAGCCAGCCAATGGTTTCTCTGCTAAATGATCATCTAAGAACATGAGACTGTGCTGGTTAGATAATCCATTCATACAAACTGGAGTCACCTGGGAGGAAAGAACCTAAGGAACTGCCTCCATCCAATAAACCTGTGAGCATTTCTGTGTGGCATTTTCATGATTAATGATTGACATGGGAGGACTCAATGCACTATGGGTGCTGCCTTGGGACAAGCGATCCTGGGATGTATAACAAAGCAAGCTGAGCAAACCTCGGAGAGCAAGCCAGTAAGTGATGTCCTTTTATGGACTCGGTCTCTGCTTCAGTTCTTGCCTCTCAGTTTCTGCATTGCATTTCAAGGGCTCCTGGGAATATCTGGACAATTGTGTTGTAGGGAAGGAATCTGTGAAATTAACACATGGAGAGGTTACCCTTTCCATCCTCTGTGGTTAGTGCTCTCTAGACTCAAGAGTCTGTAAGAGGCATGTGCATAGGTGTCATCATTCTCAGAGCAAATGGACCACATGCTTACATACCAAACATTGTAAAACTTTGCTTTAAATTATGATTATTATTCTCAATATACAACACGAAGTTCTTTGGAACCTTAAGTAATTTTCAAAATTATATAAAGGCATCATCAGGTATTTGAGGGTCATTAATTCAGGAAGATGGACTCCATTACTTGAGGATTTACTAGCTTTTGTCTGGAGGTATTTGAAGCTAGAAACAGCCTAGAATACTGGTTTACTTACCCAAATATTTGCCATCTGTGACAGCTAGTTTTTATGTTGTTTTGACACAAGCTGGGGTCATTTGGGAAGTGGTAACCTCAATTGAGGAAATGTTCCTACCAGATTGGCCTGTGGGGTATTTTCTTGATGATGATAAACATGGGAGGTCCCAGACCCCTTTTGGTGGTGCCACCTCTGACCAAGTGGTCCTGAATGTTATAAGAAAATAGGCTGAGCAAAGGATGAAGGACCATGCCAGTAAGCAGTGCTCCCCCATGACCTCTGCTTCAGTTCCCACCTCCTGGTTCTTGCCCCGATTTCCTGCCCTGACTTATCTCAATGATGGACTACATGCTTTAAGGTGAGATAAACCCTTAACCTTCCAAGTTGTTTTTGGTCATGATATTTTATCACAACCATAGTAACCCCAACAAAGACACCATCCCTTTTCCCAAACTCCTATGCAGCCCACTCTGATTTAACGGACACATTTCTTCCTGAGGAATATTGGAAAATTAGGACACTGTGATTTCCTTTGATCCAGATAACTTTTCTGCCTTTCTGAGACTCCACCTTAGTCAGGGCAGTTCACTGCCAGTGCCTTCTGACACTCCTAGTATGCTCTTAACAAATCTTGCGTCTCTGATCCCCATCTCCAGCTCATCTCTCACGGGGGACCACGTGGTGTGTATTTCCCACATTTAGTGCAGAATGCATTCTTCTCAGCTCCATATTTCTAGCCCACTTTCATAGAGGACCACCACTATGCCAACTGTGCCAAATTCATAAGTAGTAAAGGATTGGGAAGATAAGCAAAGCCGACTTCATTAAAATTGTTCCAAATAAAATGTGCTGTTTGTTCTTCCCTTTCCCAGATTGTCATGGTTATAAAACTCTGGGAGAATTATTCCCACACATGAACTGACATCTGGGCAACAAAGCCCTGTTACTATTCATCTGAACTGCTTATGAAAATTTGTTAAAATGAATGTGATGAGCTTGAACACACACGCACACACATTCTTCATGAGTCTATCATGTAGAGCAGAAGGAGCCAAGAGGTCCTGGGTCAAACTTAAGAAGGCATAACAGACATTTGAGTTTGAATAAGTGTGAATTTCAATAAATGTTAAAAGCAATATCTGTACTTATTGACCTAAGAAGCTTGCTCTTGTTAGATACCTCGTTTCACTTAGTTACTAAATTAGAGAGAATCGGAAAAAATAAGGAAGGAAGTAGATAACTCTCCTTAGCTGAGCCATCTGTGGTCCGTTTTTCTGCTTTCCATATACACCCAGGAAACAGTGCTACGAAGTTTCTTGACACATGATAGCGAGATTCCTTTGCTTCTATCTCTCCATATCTCCCATAGGCCCCCATTCAGACCCTCTATGGTGGGGCCTTGGGTTCTCTGGAAAGTGTGCTCACATATTTCAGGTCTCACCTATACTACTCCTCCCTGATCTTCCCAACTTCTGCCCACTGCCTTTTCCAACATCACGTAGCATATTTAGTTATTTACCATGCTAGCCACCCATTTCCAACTACCAAAGCACCGAAATATATATGCAGAACTATGTAAAAATGACTCCAGTACTCAGCAGCTGAAATTAGGAAGCACTTAATTTTTTTTATCATTTTCTTTTTGTGGGTCACAAATGAGATCAGCCAGACTGAATAGTTCTGGGTTGAAATCACATAGGCTAAATCAGAGACTTGGGGTGAAGTCAACTGATGGCTTGACTAGTGGCTTCCAAGATGGCTCACTTACAAGGTTGTTGGCAGGAAGCCTCAATTTGTCACTGGCTTATGGCAGGAGCTCTCAGTTCCTCACTGTGAATCTTATCCATGTTGCTGTCTGAGGCTCGTGGCAGCTGACTTCTCACCAAGCAAATGATCCGAAACAGAAGGAGAAAGCTGTAGCTGCAGAGTATTTTACGACCTAGTCTGGGAAGTCTGACATTGACCTTTGCACAGTATCTTACGGGACCACTTTAGTCAGAACAGTAGGAACTGTACCAGAGCATGGAGCTGAAGAGGTGGAAGTAGGGGGCTGTCTTGGAGGCTTACTACTGCCAAACTCATATTCCTTGCAGGTGTTCTGCTACAGGACTTTCCTGATTGACCAGAATTGTCAGTATGTCCTTGGCGCCCAGTGATGAGGCTGAGAATTCTTAATGTTGACATCACTGTTGCTGTATCTCAGATACATAAAACCCAGCACATTGTCTGGAGCTGCAAAAGCATAAAGCATCACAAAAATAGTATTCTTTGTCATTCTTATTTTATAGAAGACTTTTCTGGAACAAAAATAGGAAATACAACTTGCCCTCACAATGCCGACTCTCATGATAGCTAAAAGCAACCCAAACTCTTGGTTGTAAGTCTTTGGCTAAGTCCGTGGAAGGTTGAGCCTATAGACTACAGGCATGATAGACAAGGTGCCTTCTCAATTAAATGACCATTTTCTTAGCCTTGCATCAACTTTCTGCCTTTCCTACTTCTTCTTTGTTATCCCATATATTATTATCTTGATTGGTGCTGCCTCAAATCTTAAGGCAATAAATGTTAGGGGCCCTGTATTAACTCCAGTGTTATTAACACAAGCCAGAATCATTTTTGTACTTAATCTGGGACATTTCTCTTATCTCAAAGTTAGATATTACTATATAAGTAGGGCCTTAGCTCAACATTAAACTTAGGATAAAAGACTCTCATATTACTGAACATGTCATGCATGTTCTCAACCAAGAAGGTTATCATATTTTTCTCATCTATAACTCTTCTCTAGAGGACCACATCAACCCTAAAATGCCTATAAGACCACTGCTGAATGCCTTTTTAAATGTTTCTTTGAAACAAAAGATGCTGCCTTGATAGTATCAACATTCATTGTCTGTTATTTTCTTCTTCACCTCATGGATGTTAAACGCAGCACAGTAGACTCTAGTGTTTGATGCGTGAATGAGAGTTGGGATGGGCTTCAGAAATGTTTGGAACTGTTGCATCATTTGATGGCTGGCATTTAAAACATGATTACTCAATGAAGGTGAAGATGTTGCTTGCATTATGTTACAAAGCAGGTAAGGTGAATTGTTTTCAATTGTCTGGTCGCATCCCCTCTGTCCCCTTGTCCACTGTGATTCTAGCTTGTGAATGGGTGCAGATTGCTACATGCAGGTACCATAGAGTTCCTAAAGTCACACCACAGAAAATACGCACCCAATGACAGCTTTAAACTAGTTATAACAACCAAATAGACCACAGGTTTTGAATACAAGTCCTACCATTATTTTTTTTTCAATGCTCAAATATTAAATTACATCTCAGACACAATCTATGTAGTTTAGCATGAGGTAACGTGAGAGCCATGTGTAATCATCAGGAATAAAATTGGCACTGAGGGAGACTGTGACTTAACATTTGGCCTCCTTATTTGGGGTAGTGTTTAAACAGTTAAGCCAGAGGATTATCATCCGGTTTTCAGTTTTCCTGAGAGGTATCACGCAGGTGACCTGCGGTAGAATCATGAAAGAAACCACAGATCTTGGGGAAGCATGTGGGTTGTAGATGTTTGGGAAAGAGTGAGGCGATCCAGAGAGGAAACACTGGCCTCAGAGGGAGGCAGCCTTAGACCTGTCATGAGGCTGGAAGAAACAGGAAAGAAAATCTGGAGAAATGCTAACGTATGGGTGACACCTAAGACAGGCAGAAATAGTGACAGGTGGTTGCTCTCCTCAGCTTGTTGTCATCTGCTGATATCCCCTCCCCACAGCTTTAGTAAATGCATTTTTAGGGACAGTTACTCCATGCCAGAGCTTATATTCATTTTACAGAGCTCAACTGGTTGTTTTAGGCTTCAGATTTTAGCTCTGCTCTAACTTCTATCAAGTCTCTTTCAAGGCATTTCCCATTCATAGAATCAATACTCTAAATTCTAGATACAATACCCCATAGCAATCCCCGGACAGGCAAATGTGTATGTATATTTTGAACCTGCATGCCACAGCAGAGAGAGCTTCAGAGCTGCTCCTTTAAAGCCAGGCCTTAGGTAAGGCAGCGTGTTTTATATCTCAATATCACAATGATGTATAAAGCCAAATAAACAGAGAGTAGGTGTCCAAGAACATTGCTACAGGGGGCTACACTAAACGAGTTATGTCAGGGGAAGCAAGGCTGATCTTTGCTCATGATGGGTCAGAGCTGATTCTTCAGCCAGTGCCTCTGAAATAGTTTTCTCTGTGGATGCAGCTTCAGGTTCTGCCAAAAGGAAGATGGATCCCCGTGCTTGTTTTCATTTTCTTTTCCCCTGACTCGCTAGCATTAACGGTCCACCTGCATATGCTTTTCTGCCTTGGTGATATGTTTCTTCTGTGGGTCAGTCTTTGCAGGAGACAGCTTTATTAGAGGTCATAGAAGAAGGCAATAGGGAGGCAGAGCCATTCTCATCATTTTTCATAGCCCTTGGTCAAAGATGTCACTAATCCTGCTTAGATGCTTCTTGAAAGTGAAAGGGACCTGAGAACAACCCAAGCCACCCAGGCCTTGTTTGTAGGATTCTGTGGTGCAGCCCCATCAGGATGCCTTGCAGGTGGCAGCAACAGGCCTAGGGTCTCACATCTCCAACAGGGTAGGATTATGAACCTGGTTATTGCACAGTTGCCATAAAAAGACATTGTGGAAACGGACAGAAGCAATTCCAAAGTGTCTGCAACCTTATTTTTTGGGTTGTGCTACAATGTTGAAGTGTACAGAAAAAGCTTCCTGCCTGGAGTCTTAAGTTTTGTTTGAAAAAATTTCCATTAATTGACATGTTAATCATTCCCAAGCCTTAAAGGGCTGTCTGGGATGGGAAAAGCACAGCTTGTAACTCTTCTGCAATTCTGATTGTCTAACCACCCACGCCTGCTAACCATATTCTCATTTGATCAGACTCTGAATTTTCAGAAAGATGCTTGATTTGAACCCAAACAGCCAGAACCAGTTTCTTTCTTCTTTAGAGAAAGGTGCCCCCTCGTTCTTTCTGTTTCTAATTACCCTGCCGAACATGACGCAGGTCAGTGCATCAAAACCCAAATATCAGACTGTCTTTGTACAAGAAATGTACTCATCCAAACCTGCGAGGATTCAGCGGTGGAGGGACAGTGCCACGCATTTAATTATATTTTATGTTAACAAGTTAAATAAACTATGACAGTTTCTATGAAATTTTCACATTAATTATTTGCTAGAGCCAGAGTGAGACTTGACCCACCTGGGTATTTGAGTCAAATGTCTGTTTAGCATGATTATATTTAAAAGGAGTTTTGGGGGGGGGGTGAGGGAAGAGGCTTACCATTTTTGTGTACAAAGCATGAAGAATTTGGCAATTACTTCGTTTTGTTCTTTTTCCCAGATAGAAATGTATCTTGGGCAAAGATAATTTGTTTTTGAAATTTTTTTTTGCCTTGGTTTTCTATGATTAAGTGTTATTCTCCAGATATTTCAGCTAATTATCATTGTCTCCCCAAGGGCTGATGGAACAAGGAAGCTGAGTGGAATCAGGCTAATTTCACTGAACGGCTTATTAGGCATTCACACGCATGTGTTCCCATGTAAGTACTGTAGCAGGCAAGTTAAACAGCTAGAGCCCTGCCTTTTCCGCAATCACTCCCCAATATTTGCAACTGCTCCTGGGAGCACAAGCAGGAAATTGCTGTCTAGCATCCCCCCACCGTTCCCCTGATCCCCATGTAGTCAGGGAGGAGAAAAGAAGAGAATGCTGGAGATGTAAATTAGCCCCTTTGAGTGAACTCCACTCTGCGTGCAAATAAAAGCCAAATACCGGAGTTCTGGAAAGCTGGGGAACCTGGTTAGGAGAATTGGCATTTTTCCATCTCCATTGCAGTCAAGACCCTACTCACTGTAAGTGTATGGTTTTCCAGTCACTTTCTGAGATCTTATATAAAAATGACCTCTGTTCTCTTTATGTGTGGTCTTTTCTGTGAAATGAAGAAAGATGAAAAAATGGCTGGGAAACACAGCCAACTTTACCTTCTTAATTGTGCCTGACTTGTGGTAAGTCATCTAGAATATAAAAATGTGTCCTGGAGCATGCAAGCGCAGAACATGAAAGGATGAATGGGAGCTGTGTATATTGCGTTAACCATTCACTGGGGAATCTAAGGGAATAATTTTGTTTATCTTCTTAACCCTCACAACTCAAAAAAAAAAAAAACTAACTAACAAAAAGATTTTATGGACATGAAACTTCCTGAATGAAAGAGTTCAACAAATACCTAAATAAAAATAGAATAAGGGACCTTTAAATATAAAAATAATAAAAATGAAATAAGCAAAATAAAAACAATAACTAATAATAAAAAAAGTCAGCTTCTGGATCAGTGTAACTTTCTCAAAGAGACTCAGATTTTAAAAAGGACTTAGTTATTTTCATTTTATGTGTATGTATTCATTTTACATCTGTCTATATGTACACCATATGTATGTAGTACCCATAGGAGCCAGAAGGGGGCATTGGGTCCCTCTGAAAATGGCAGATGGTTGCGTTGCCCTGTAGAAACCAAACTCAAGTCCATTGCAAGAGTGGTCTATATGTTTAACCTCTGTGCCATTGCTCCAGAGTTGATTGAGATGTACCTGATTTGGTATGGGGTCTAGGCATGATTAGATTTTTAAAGTTCTATTCTGATAAAGTACAACACTGTAAAAGAACTTTCAGCATAAATTTTCAGGGTAGAGAATTGGGACTGATAACTCAATGTAACCTTTAGTTACATTGATTAGAAGAGAAAGAAAAAAACTTGTCTAATTGGATTTTTAAAAATCTTAAAAATACTATATAACAAACTTTTGTTTGGTACTTTATTGATCCACAGAGCTATCAGTGATTTTATTTTATGATACTAAAATATTACAGCAAAATTAATAAAATTCAAAATAAAACAAATAGTTCAATGTCTGAGGAGGTAGATATGTTTAATCTGATTTGAGCATTTCAGGATACATAAAAGTATCAATTACCACAATGTTATACTAATATGTGTATTATTTAAGTGTTATAAAACTGCATGGATTTTTTCTCTTTTTATTTTATAATTTTATGTATTTGTTCTTTAAATCTATGGACTAGTTAGAAATGTTTTGTGTTATGGCATGCATTTAGGTGGAAGCTTCACTTCAGCCCTGTCTCTCTCTCTCTCTCTCTCCAGCTGCACCCCTGAGAAAGTCTGCCAAGTAGCAGCTCCTCCCCTGAGATGCTCAAGACCAGGCCTGCAGGGTGGTTAAGACCTGGTCCATAGACCTGCCACATGATTTACCCTCTGCTTTCTTCCCCTGAGAAGCACTCAGAAGTTGCTTTGCTCAGATTAAACCTGGTTTTGATACCAAATTTAAACCTGGCCTGGATTTGATTTACTGCATCTGCAGAGAAATCCACAACTGGGATTTCAAAATGCTTATCATCATGAGTAGGAGTGTGCTTCAGTTTTCAAATATTGATTTTTCAAAGTTGCAGCTGTAACCTGTTGAAAAGATGGGTCATCCTGATGGACATCTTTCTTGAAAATCAAATAATTTATGGAAAGATAAGCCATGTACATACCTGCATGTCCAACATATTGGAATAACCAGAGAGCCCAGAGCTCAGTTAGAATTGGTTTTTTATAGTAGTAAAGGTAGGGGTGAGGGGTTTCTGAGATTCAGGACCCTTGATTGGCTGACAGTTGCCTAGAGGTGTCCTGTTGAGTGTGTTCTGGCAGGTGTTCCTATCTACAGTGGTTGGAATGCCAGGCATTTCCTTTGAATGGTCTGTTCTTGGGTGGAGACTGGGTAATCTCAGTTTGTGGTTCTTCATGCCACCAGGCATTGCCTCAGGTCTCCATATAAATTTATCAGTGGTCAAGTTCTACTCTGGCAGGTGATAATGGTTGAAAGTAAAGAACTTGCTTTGGGTGACCAGTACTTAGCTTATCATGGCTGGCCCCCACATTAGGAACCAACAGTATCTTTGACAGGAATGTTTCTGAGGTTATGGTCTACAATAATAGTCTTTGGAATTTCTGAATAATCTCTCTGATGTACCATTTGTTGTTCTAAAGACTTATTTTTCCAGCTTATTTCTTTAGCTCCCTACTTTTGATACCATGGGCAAATCTTTCCTGTGATTATTGTCAAAACTGAAACTTTTCGTCATTTAATAGGTTAATGTTTTTCTTTCTATTTAAAAATTTAGTTTATTATGATATATGTCTAGGGTTTTGGGTGCCTGTATTTCTACGCACCACATCATGAATACCTGTGGAGGCCAGAAGGGGGTGGTGGATCCTCTGGAACAGATGGTTGTGAGCCACCATGCGGGTGCTGGGAGGCAAATCTGGGTCCTCTGCAAGAGCACCCAATGCTGTTAACCAATCCTAGTGTTTGCCTTATTAATGTGATCCACGGGCGAAACTTGGTGTGCTCAGTGTTATATGCTGCTGATGGAATCTTATCCATGAGTTGAGAATCCAGTGATTCTAAAACCATAATGCTCTCAATAGCTCTTCAGAAACCAAAACCTAAATGAGGAGCTTTCAGATTTTCAGGGTCTTGTTGTACTTGAGGCCGTGCTAGATATTTTTGGAGTCATTAGCTTCCTACTTGCTGTGAAACTTGACCTCACGGTTTTCATCATGAACTCAACTTTAAAGTGGACAACAGGAAGCACTTCTGATTGCTCACATCTCACTGAATCTCTGTGCTCCTTTTGAATGGAACCAAAAATAGAATTCTGTGTTGCCTTGAATAAATAAGGCAACTGTAATGCTCCAGTGTTCTGTGGCAGCGTTTTCCTGCTATGGAGGCTGCCATGTGGATGGGCCACCATTCCGCAAGTGGCTCCTTTCTTTATTTTTATTTTTATTTATTTATTTTTATTGAAAAAATTTTTGCCTCCCTGCCTCCCATTTCCCTCCCCCTTCCCCCACTCCTCTCCCCCTCCCCCCACTCCTTTCCTCCTCCCTCTCCAGGCTGAAGACCAGTCAGGGTTCCCTGCCCTGTGGGAAGTCCAAGGTCCACCCCCCTCCATCCAGGTCTAGGAAGGTGAGCATCCAAACAGGCTAGGCTCCCACAAAGCCAGTTCATGCAGTAGGATCAAAACCCAGTGCTTTGGCTTCTCATCAGCCAAGTGGCTCCTTTCTTAACCTATTATCTTTTAAGCCTAATTCAGTTTTCTGTAGTGCCTATAACTAAAGACATCTCCTTATAAATTTACTTCATTATTTTAAACATCTGAAGCTATCCTTAAATTTGCTGCTATTGTAAAGCGTGTGAAATGGCTTTGTGAACAGCAAATATTAATTGCTATTAATACCACTCCATAAAATGAATTAACAGACATTAATGATGGTTGAAAAGAAATCACATCAGTTTTATTTTATAAATGAACAATTTATGTTATTAGAAATAAGGCATTTGGTCAAAAAGAATTCAGGGTAATTTTGAATTTTTTGCCAAAATAGATTTTTTGAGAGTCATCTATTTTTTATGCTAGTAAATATAACTCCAAAGAGGAACTTGTGAACAGTCCCAAGCACAATGCAGAGTACTAAACAGTATACCACACGTACAGTGATGAATAGCCCTGACCAATGTTTGGTCACCCGAGAGCAGGTGGTATGTGTGGGAATCTCCTTTCTGTGCTGTAATTACCATTAATGAATAAACATACTGCAGTGGCCTGTTGATAAGGCAGAACTTAGGTAGGTGGGGAAAACTAAATGGAATGCTGGGAGGAAGAAGGCAGAGTGAAGGAGACACCATGGAGCTGCCAGAGTCAGACATGCTGAATCTTTGGTGTTAAGCCACTGTCATGTGACAATATACAGATTAATGGAGATGGGTTAAATTAAGATGTTAATTTAATTTTAATTTTAATTCTTATTGTTAAGTTAGCCAATAAGAATCTAGAGCTAATGGGCCAAGCAGTGATTTAAATAATACAGTTTCCATGTGATTATTTTGGGTCTAAACTAGCTGGTGACTGAAAAGAACAAGGGCCCTCTGCCTGTTAGAAGCAGGCACGAAAAGTTGCTCAGTAATGAAGGCTACCAAACTTTGATATACCTCAGTAAGACAATGATGAAATAATATGGAAGCTGGTTTAGAATAATAAGCTCTGTGTATATATAGTTTGCAAAGTTCACAGGGGTTTGGTATTTCTAGGTTGTTATACACTTAACACTGATACTTAACACTTGCCTGATTACTGGTTAAGGAGGAGAAGGTCGAGGCTGTTGTTACTGGCAGTCAGATTCTGAAGCAGGTGTTATCAGATTTTTATGTAAAGAATTGAATTCAGGGCTAGAGAGATGGCTCAGAGGTTAAGAGCACTGGCTGCTCTTCCAGAGGTCCTGAGTTCAATTCCCAGCAACCACATGGTGGCTCATAATCATAAGAGGTGGACCATAATGAGATATGGTCCCCTCTTCTGGCCTGCATGGATAATGCAGGCAGAATACTGTATACATAATAAATAAATAAAGAAAGAATTGAATTCAAAGGCTCCGGCAGATTTGCGAAAGAAGCAAGATAATTTGAAGCAAAGGCATAATATAGATTAGAGACAGACTGTGAAAATTGACAGCAGACCTCATGAGTAAAGATACTCAAAGTTCCTGATTATTCTCAGGTTTCTTTGCGGGGGATCATAGAAATGAGAAGCTGATTACTTGGGGTGTAGTCTGAGTTTTTCTCTATTTTGATATTAGCAGATTAAGTTATATATTCATTTTTCTATTGCTTGTCCCTTCCCATAATATATTTGATTTTAACTATATGCACATGAAACTATGCATAGGCATAGATGACCAATAGGGGCTCTTCCCTAAAAGGTTCCTAAAGATGTGGCCTTGTCTTACTGTGCATGTACCCGAAACAAATTCAGTCTGGATGAAACGTTCTTCCTTCTAGTCCCCCACTTTTTGGGAATATGTTTGAATAGACACTGCTTACGTTCGATCATTATGAGGCGGGGAAACTAGTATCCTTGTTCAGAAGTGGGAGTGTATAGCTCAGTTCAGGTGAAGAGAGGTGTGCTGTAGACATGCTGAATATGAGTTTAGGGCCAGGTTCTAGGTTAACTATAATGTGCACAGCTGGAGAAACGAACTCAGGACCAGATGCTTCTCCAAAGGAGCAGAATAGTAGAAATCCACTGTCACAAAGGATTCTGAGTTCTTTGAATTTAAGTCCTGGACATGATTAGATTTACATACAAAATGGCCTTCTGGGGACACTTGCAGTCCATAGCACACAAGGCAAAACACCCACTGTAACAATCCTGTTCCTTCTCATAAAGTAAGAGGAAGATAACTGAGAAATGAATACAGAAATGTGGTTACACAGTAGTTACACAATGGAGTACTACTCAGCTATTACAAACAAGGACATCATGAACTTTGTAGGCAAATGGATGGAACTAGAAAAAAATCATCCTGAGTGAGGTAGCCCAGACCCAGAAAGACAAGCATGGTCACTCATAAGTGGATATTAGCTGTAGAGTAAAGAATAACCATGCTACAACCCACAAACTCAGGGAGGTCAGATAACAAGGAGGGCCCGAGAAGGGATACACAGATCTCCTTGGGAATGGGAAATTAAAGATATTTCATGGGTGGTCTGGAGGTGGGTGTGTGTGAAAACGTGAGGGATCAGGTTGAGGTGGGGATAGGGGGGAGAGTACTGAAACAGATGATGGAAAGGTGGGACATTTGGGGATGAGGTAGAAACCTGGTGCAAGGGAAACTCCAAGGAACCTACAAGGATGATTCCAGCCAAGACTCCTTGCAAAAGTGACTACATAGTCTGAACTGGTCATCTCCTGTGGCCAGGCAAGACTTTCAGTGGAGGGACTGAGATACCAACCCAACCATCTAACCCTTGATCTATAGCCAATAATGACTGTCTAGCCTGAGACCCATGCCAGGAGAGTGAGCTTACCCCTGATGCTGGCTGGAGAGCCAGGACCCAGAGGTGGGATACCCCAGAGATCTAGGATAGAACCAAACACACTAGAGAAAAAAAAATCAATGTAAGGATGTTTAAGGATATTCTGCTATACTCATAGATTGGTGCCTAGCCCATTTGCCATTAGAGAGGCTTCACCCAGCAAGTAAAGGAAACAGATGCAGAGACCCACAGCCAAACAGTAGGCTGAGTTCAGGGAACCCTGCTGAAGGAAGGAAGGAAAAATTGCAGGAGCCAGAGGGGTCATGAACATCACAAGAAAACCCACAGCATCAACAAACCTGAGCTCATAGGAGCTCAAAGAGCCTAAACCTACAACTAGGGAGCCTGCATGGGGCTGACCTAGGGTGCTTCCAATTCTGGCTATTCTGAATAGAGCAGCAGTGAACAAGTGTCTCTGTGATAGGATGAAGTACCTTTTGGGTACATGCTAAAAGGTGTAGCTAGATCTTAAGGTAGATTGATTCCTATCTTTTTGACGAACTGCCACGCTGATTTCTATAGCGACTGTACAGGTTTGCACTCCCATCAGCAGCGGGTGAGTGCTTCCTTCTCTACATCTATGTTAGCAGGAGCTGTAACTTTTTTCTTGATCTTGGCCATTCTGACAGGTGAAAGATGAAATCTCAAAGTAATTTAGGTATGCATTATGAATGGATAATACTGTGTTGAACATTCCTTTAAATGTTCTCTTTTGAGAGTTCTCTGTTTAGATCTGTATCCCATGTTTAAAATTAGGTTATTTGTTTTCTTGATATCCAGTTTTTTTTAGTTCTTTATATATTTTGGATATTACCAATCAGTAAGATGTGTAGTTGATTAAAATCTGTCTCCATTCTGTAGCCTGTCTTATTTAGAGCAGTGCATGACCTTAATCCTGTGTTCTGGAGGTCCAGGCAAGAGGATTTCTATCAGTTCAAAGCCAGCCTGGTCTACATATAGAGTTCCAGGAGAGTCAGAGTGACATAGAGAGACTCTGTCTAAACAAACAAACAAACAAGATGCAAACCCCGAACCAAACCAACAAAAACTTAGAAGACAATGAAACATAATCTTAATGTTCATTTAGAAATTGAAATAAGCACACATCAGTGTATGACATTCTTTGTGAAGTTCTATTTTATCTGGTTTAAATTAGGAGATTTTTGTTTGTTATTGTAAAGAATCTTATCGACAATAAGGGTGGGCTTCTTTACCTTGCCTTATGTTGTTTCTTAAATAGAGCTTTGATATAATTAAGACCATGAGGAAACACAAAGGCTGACTTTTAGCTGAGATTTTTCAATTTTTTCATGTTGAAATTTTTCTGTTTTATTTTTAAGCCCTGATTTGCAGAGCATTGGTACTTCCAACTAATTTTATGGTTCATGCTCAAACATAAGGCTTTAATTCAATTGTGGACATTTAAGAGATATTTTAAGCAGAAAGCACTATGAGAATTCTTAATATTCAACCACAAATGAGGCACTGTTATTTATGATGTGCCAATGGATTCACAGTCGCCCAGTTATTAGTTTTTTTTTTTTTAATCTGCTACACAGAGGAGGAGACATAATACCGTACAGTACGGGATGAAAGAGATTAGCATGAATCAAATCCTAGAGGGCGGAGCCTATGCAGAGCAAACCTTCCCCCTTGCTGTGAGATAATCCTCTTAGGAGCAGGAGAGTCAGACACAGTCTCCAAGTGCGAATGGACGGATAACTTCTTAAGTCTTCAGAATTGTGACTTATAATCTTTTAAGTTTTTCATCTCATTACTAATTTATAATTGCATTTTATTCCTGGAAGTAAAAAAAAATTAAAACAAAAATTTTCTTCGGAAATATGGCAAGGGACCAAATTTCTAAACATTCTCAGTGATAGAAAAATACTAACATGAGCCCTCCGAGCTTTGGGGTTCCCACTGTCTAAAAGAGCACACACACGTGCACATGCACGCACACGCACACACACACACTCACACACACACACGCGCGCGTTTCTCAGTGGAGACTTCCCTACATACTATTTCATGTAGGCCACTTGGACGGGAGCAGAACTCTCCAGGGCTGAAGCTCCTTGGAAGAACTTAGAAGGCCAAAGAATTTTCAGTTCTCTTTTTGCGGTCGTGGTGCCCACTTCACTTGCTATTCAAGGCCTTAGAACACTCCAGCTTTAAATAAAGAAGCATGACTTATGCTTTGGCCTTAAGAGGATGTCCACTATATAAAAAATATTACTTTTCTTTCATAATTAAAAAAGGGCTAAGGAAAACAGGTTTAATTCTTCTGTTATTCAGGTTTATAGATTATAGAGATTCCAGTTTTGATTTCTTTATGTAGTTTTTTTTTTTTTAATTCTATTGCACAACAACTAGGAGTTCCCAGCCCCTCTGCTGAAATGTCCCTCACAAACTTATGTTTTGATCTCTTGGTCACTATTTAAAATGCTCTGGATCATTCGCGAGGCAGAACCTGCCTGGTGGCAGCAGGCCACTGTGGTAGGTGTGTGATGAATGTCCTGCCCCTGTTTCTGGTCCCACTGTTGTCTGGCCTTTCCTGTGAACAGCATCCAGCTCACACTTCAACTGCCATTGTCTGAAGCGCATCACTGATGGAGACTCTCTGAAACTGTTTTGAAAAGCCAATGTAAAGATCTCCCTGCTTAAATTGTGTTGCTTGGGTATTTTGGTCACAATGACACAGAAGAAATGCATCTCGCTGTATATGTGACCCTTGGGAGGTTGCTGTAAGGGCACAGATGACGGGTTTCCTCTATGCAGAATAAGAGCATTGCTGCTAGGATTCCACCATTGAATTCTTGGGTGTGAATATGTAGGGGTTTCATCTTCTTGATCCTCGTAACCACTCTAGATGGCATCAGCAATTAACATCACCGTTAGATAGATAACAAGACAGAGGCATATGGGATTTAGATGCCTAGATCCAAATCAAGTGATAAGAGATAAGTAGCAAAAGGTGAAGCCAGAATGATACAGCC
>NC_022009.1:105865731-105876984 GCF_000317375.1 Microtus ochrogaster
CTTTCCCACCACTGCTTGGGAGATAGCAGGAGCCTGTTCCTTTATACTACATTCCCATTTTTCTTTATGTATATGTTCCTCTCAAACTACTAAATCAGATGGTTTTCTCCTCTCATCTAAAACCTATTTCTAGGCATAAGATGTCTTTTAATGTATTGGGAAAGACATTTTATGGTCCCAGCTATGGTAAAAAAAAAATCTCTTCTTGCTAAAGTATATCCTTTAGATATAATTCTAGCATGTCTCTTAAGTGTGCCTATTTATAGTTGAGATAACACATCATGTGTGTGAAAAGCTCTTACATTCTGCCTTTCTCAAGATAAATGTCCTCAGCATTTCCCTCTCCTAACCTCAGAAATCTTCCTTCCCTCATAGTTTCATTGCGTTTTCATTCCTCTGTCCAATTTCCATTCCTTACTTTGAATCTGCTCAGTCAAAACTATGCATTCAAAAAATAAAAATAAAAAATAAAAAACAAAAAACCCCATGCATTCATTTATTTAACACATCTTATTGCTGCTGTGTTCCAGGCACCATCTTAGACACTAAAATTATCAACCAAAATGATTCCTTCCAGAAATTTATAAGCTAGTCATTGAGATAGATAAATAATGATTAATATATAAAGTCTGGTAGTTTAATGTGCTACATAAATATAAAAATAAATGTTTCATCTACTTAAGATTGAGGGGGGTTGCCAATTGTAGGGGTTCTTGGAGTGAGGCTGGATCACACAGGGAGAAGAGGAGGCAGGGAATTCAGACCAGAGGGGACACCATGTATAAGCCTACAAGGAAAGCAAGAAACAAAAAGAGAAACAAGAACACAAAAAGTTGTACAGTGATTTCTAATGGCAACAGTTCCTAAGAAATACATCTTTCTGATGTCAGTCCTGTTGTGAACATTATGCAGAATGCAGTCACATAGACTATGTTGGCTATGGTGTCACTGAGCAATATAGTCTGATGGGATCGTGGGGTGTATGTTATCTGTCACTGACTAAAACATTCAGTGTATGTCTGTTGTTGGAAATGGCCTCATTGAAAAGTTCACATCAGGATGACTAAGAGAGCTAGAATGATTGCTGGCGTATTTTAGATTTAAATTTGACTCTCAATATCTTGAAGAATTAGAAGAATTTTCAAGTACAGGGAAGACTGGCTGAAAGAGCATTTTATAGTATTCTTAGGAAAGAAAGTAGCAGAAGACACCAGAATGCTTCATAGATGAGATTTTCACTTTTTATTTTAACAGCTGTACCAATGCACGTGTATCAGAAGAAAAATTTCAGTTAGGGTAAGCTCTCTGAATAGAAGAAAAAATACTTCTCAGAATTGATCATCTTTTTTTTTTTTTTTCAAGACCAGTAGATTTGATGAAGAGGAGGCTGATGGGAAAAAGGAAGTCAGTCACCTTGGAGCATAGGCGTGCATAGCCAAGGAATTAGTTTGGCTATAAGAGGTTTGCAGAATAACATTTTTATTAAGACAAAACTAGTTGGATCTACTTTAGTTCATGCTCCAAAAGAGTGTGATTCTTGAGTTGCATAGGAATGCCCTACTGGGTTACCTCATAACTGTGTTGGTGGCAATTTGTTTCTTTGCTTCCAAATGTGAATCTGTCCACAGAACTGGATATTCTCTTGGGACATACCAAGAGCAGAGGGTAGTCTCTTAGGAGAGGTACGCCTATAGTCAGGATCTGAGTATGAGAACTTAGCTCGGAGCTGGATCCAGAAAAAGTAGGAAAAAAATCAAGATATGCTTCCCTCCAAAACCATAGAGACCTGGTTACGAGGACTGTGGTGTTTTGAATGAGAATTGCCCCTCCCCCCATAGGCTCAGGTGTTGGAGCGCTTGATCCTCATTCAGTGGTACTGTTTGGGTAGGTGGTATACAACCTTGTTGGAGAAGGAACATCACTGGTGCTGGGCGTTGAGAGTTCACAACCTCACCTACTTCCAGTTCTCGCTCTCTCTCTACTTCATGATTGAAGTTGAAGATGTGATCACTCAGCTTCCTACTGTAGCTGTTTGCTGCCATGCCTCCCATCATTATGGACTCCTCCTCTGCTGTAGCCCCAAAGAGCTCTCCCTTCTGTAAGTTGTGTTGGTCATAGTGTTTTACTACGGCAACAAAAAAATAACTAGTAAGTGGACCAACAACATTTTGGGTTAAGGTTGATGGGGGAGACTCTTAGAAACAATCCTTGAACTCAGATTTTCAGATCCTATCTTAGGTCTGCAGGACTGTCTTCCAGCCCTTACCCCAACGGATGGCTTCTGTTGTCACACCTGGTTACTCCTATCTCAGGAGCTGAACTTATTATAAAGGTCTTTAATACTTGCTTCCAATTAGGGCAGAGGAAACTGGGTTTATTAGTAGAAAGTCAGGGTATGTATCCTTCAGGGCCAGCACGGTGAATTAAACTCAATTAACCCTGAAGTAGAGGTTTTTAAAAGACCATTGAAGGAGTGATTACTTGCAGAGGAGTGGGGAAGGTTAAACACATCTCCCTGGAACATTGAGGCACTTAGGCACTGGCAGAGCAGGAAGCTAGTCCCTTCCCTCTTTCTAAGGGCTATAGGGACTTCTGTCACCAGGCTCTGATGTGAAGTGTGTTTGAGATGAGTCATCTGTACAATGTGTGCTCACAGGTAGCATTCAGCCCCACAGTGTGTGCCTTCATACGGTCAAGGTCAACCCAAAGTGACACCAGTCCCAGTCACTAGGGCTGCTGAAGTGATTGATAGAAGGAGCTTCCAAAAACCAGGCAGGGTAGGAGAGGATGAAGGATTGATTAATTTGGAGAGGAAACAGAATTATTAGTGTCTTTAAAATTGGTGAAAATGTATTTTTTTTTGACTTTTGGAATAAACTATTTGGGTTTTTGTGCAAATGTTTCTTTTTAACACTTCAAAATTATATAATATGTACCCCCAAATGTCATCATACCTAGATGATAAGGTTGTAGCAGTTTTACAATCAGGACACCTTGTTACACTTAGATTCTTAACAAATTGTTACCAAGTATGTTGATGGGCTGCAAAGACCAATAGTTTCAAGTGATGTGGTAGCAAATAAAGGAATTATCTCCACATAGTGTGTATTATAAACATGTGTCAACAAAGTTTGCAGACATTCTATAATATTTATTGTTAATGTTATAAACTAACTGAACATGTGTGGTGCGGTGTGACGTCACAATGTGTCATCATATATATTATACAACATATAATGAGCATTCAGGCTAATTATCATACCCATCATTTCAAATATTCACTATTTTCTTGTGTTGGGAACATTTGAAACTCTTTTTATTAACTATTCAGAATGTTCAGTTAACTCTTGCCAGCTGTGGTGGTTTGGGAAAGAAATCCCTCCCTTCCCCGCAGTTTCTGTGTTTGAGCTGTTGGTCCCCAGCTGGCGATGCTGTTTGAGGAGGTTTAGAAGGTGGGGCCTTGTTGGCGGAAGTACATCACTGGGGTCAGGTATATTAGCTTGGTTTCTATTGCTGTGATAAAAACCATGACCAAAAGAAAACGAGCTATTTCATCTTATAGCTTATAGTCCATCCTTGAAGAAGTCAGGACAGGAACTCAAGGAGGGCAGAACCCTGGAGAAGAGAAACAGAGAAAGATGAGGAATGCAGCTTACTGGCTTGCTCTCCAGGACTTGTTCAGCCTGTCTTGTTATAGCACCCAGGACCACTTGCTCAGAGGGGACATCTCAGCCCACAACAACGATCAATCAAGAAAATGTTCCATAAGCTTTCATTTCCATATATATGTGGCAACATGCAGGCTATAGCCTCGGTGCCTGCCTTGTTTCATTGAACATAGTGCCTTCCACTCCCATTCACGTTGTTTGAAATGACAGCATTTCATTCTTTCTATGACTGACAATACTCAGCTTTGTGTAAGTACCACCATTTCTTGTCCATACATCCATCAGTGGACAGCTGGTTAACTATAAACCTTGATTATTATGAAAATCAAACAATTAAATAATGCTATGCTAGTTCAGTATTTTGACATACTAATTTTAATTCCTTAGGAGATCTAGTCATGAGATGACTGGATCATATGGTAGTTCTTTTCTTACAGTGAGAGAGATCTGTACTGTTTCCCATAAACCAGACCTTGCTTCTAGTCCCTCCAACAGTGTGTGAGACATTCCCTTTCTTCGCATCCTTGCTAGCATTCATTTTCTGTCCGTTTGAAAATGGCTATCTCCTTGTGGCTTTGAGCTGCATTTTTCTGATGCTTAATGACATTTGCCATTTTCCTGATGCTCTACTTGGCTACTTTTGTAGTCTCTTTTGGGAAATGCCTATTAAGGTCAGTCACCCATGTTTTCATCAGCCTTTTGTCCTGACTTTTTATATAGTTACACTGTACAGCTTCTCTTCAGGAGCTGCAACTCAATGCCAGCTTACAATTGCTTCGAACTTCTTTCAGTGTTTCATATAGAAGCATTTTACGTTTCAGATATCTTTCCATAGTATAAAAAGTTAAAATCACTTCAGAATAAAATGGCGTACAATAAATTGTCAACTAATCTGTGTCTGTCACATCCAGTATAAGAGCTACAAGTAAGATGGCAGTCACAGTATTTCTTTAGAATTTAACTATCCCAGGTGCGTGAAATTGCAGAAAACTAAAATACCTTTATAAATGATCATGTCCTGTATATTTTGTTAGTGTTTGTATTGTGTTTTACTGCTCTTGTGATCCTATAGTCTTTGAAGCTTCCTATGATGTAGTAAAGATTTATCTGCTTTTAATATTATCTATTGTATGTGTCTCACAACATGTATCAAAATGTCTGGGACCTAGTCAAAGCTCAAACAGTTTGACAACTTGGATTCAATCTGCTAATTGTCCATCATAGAATTACTTATTCCTTAGAATCTTATGAATGGGAAGAGGAATGATTTGAAAGTTTTAATTATGAATCATAATGCATAAGCGTACTTCTTTCATCTTAAACGGATCTCAGAATATTAGCTAATGACTGTACATGACTTCCAATTCTGTGACAAAGCTGATTTTGACAATTAAAGTTAATATCTGAATAAAACCTGAAGAATTTTGCTTGATTTTCAAATTTTTATGTGGTATGATTGCCATTTATTTGAATAAGCCATTTTCTTATGCTCTACAATGTATCAACGACCTCGTCTATAAACTAACATTGTAATAGACTGCTTGTGTGGAATTAGAGTGTTGGGCCAAATCAGTGGTTCTTATTCTTTTGTAGGATAAATCAACCAGATTGTGGCAGTTTATCAATGATATTGGGATCTTGTGGAAATGAAAGAGAAAGTTGCTAATACTTTAGCACAGTAGACATAAATGTGAATATGCCAGAGAAAATGCAACATGTCCTATGCTTTCTTTGAGCATGTGAAAGGTCCTAGACTCTCTTTAGAGGAACACACAATCTGCAGTCCTTAAACTAGAACAGGCCCTCAATGTTCCGCGACCTACTTTGATCTACCTACAGGACCCAAGGGACCTACTTTACAGGGCATGGAGTCCTGAGTAAAACTACTCCACACTTCTTCTTCATGAGAACCCTGATGCCATCTCTAATTGAATCAATCCAGAATCCTGATCAGTGACACCACAAGACATTGGTTCAGGGAATTCTGGACAGTCTTCTCTCTCTGGGTCACAGATCAGCACTTACAACCCTTTACAATTGAGGATCTTTACAGTTTCCTGTTTAGGTGTGTAGCCTCCCCTCACAGCCACCCATGGAAAACCAAGACACTCTACCAGCTGCTATGGTACCTTCACTTCATCGAGTAGCCACTAAAATCTAGCTGATCCTGAGGACACTGACTATCTAAGTCCTGGAGCGATAGGGCTGGCTGCCAGGAGCCCCATCAGATGCTCGGGTGCCCCACAATTCCTGTTTCGTCCTGGAATCTCCAGATCCAAGAGCTCAGGCAGTCATTTGGGGGTTTTCTGTACGGGCTGAGTCTGGTGAGTCACTGCAGTACTGGCTACAATCAAATGCAAATGTCTATTTTTCTATTTTGTATAAAATCCTTGGGCTTATTTTTCCATTTCAATAGAACAAGTAAGAAATACTGACAGTTGGGAAAGTATTTAGAAAATGGAAATCAGGATGACAAAGGAAAGAGTAACTTTAAATTCATAAAGGAGAAAAAACAGAAAGGAGAATATACATGAATGAAATCCAGTAAATAACGTGGAATGGAGATGGTTATCATCTTAAAAGGACTGAGCCCGGTTTTTCATTACCAAGGCAACAGCCACATCATGGAATTGCAAAACGACAGGAATAAACAGCAATCATAAGAATGCCCAAGCTCTATAAACAAAGACAATTTGTGTACAGATGTGAATTTAATAAACAACATGAAAAGCTGTTTTGTTCAAACTAAAACTTTTTTGTAGGAAAAAAAAGGACCTTTTTTATTTGGTTTTGTTTTAAAGAAAATTTAATATCCTCTTCTACCTTCAGAAAATATCAGAGGGCATACACATGCCATTCAAATTACGAATTACAGCCTTCTGGATTCACAGCTAAGGTAACTAGAAAAAAAAGACCCTCTTGGCCCTTTTCTCAGAGCTGCGAGTGTTTTAGAGATATGGGTATTTAATATTTATTTAAAACTATGTGAGGGGCCTTTTTAAGATATTCCTTATAAGAGGTTTGAATTTTAACTGAAACAAGTGGAGAAACTGAGTTGCCTTTGTTTCATTTCTCCCCTTTTTTATGGATGCAGGAGGCATTATGTCAAAGGAATTGGTGCTTAGCATTCCAAATTAACATTGCATGAGAAAGTCTGACTGGATCAATTCATAAGGAATATAGGACAAATCTAATGTGTGATTGAGATAATGGGTATCTCTCGCTCTCTTTTCCCCCCGAAAGATAAACAGGATTCAAGTATGGTATTTCTGTAAAGTTTGCAATGGGCAAGGTAGAAATGTTGATTTTTTTTTTCCCTACCTATTTTCTAACACCCTCAGCTTCTGCCACTCCCCCTTCATTTCAACCTTGATCCTCAACTCCAGCGTATACATTCCAGGAAGAGGTGATAGCAAGAACATTTACTAACCTGAAAGCCTTTGGGTGCCCCTTGGGCAGTTTTGAGAATGATTCTGTAATTTCATATTATGAAACCACTGTCAGGGAGCGCCAAGTGTCTTTAGTCCTTTTCAATGGCAGCCTCCCTGATGTCTGGAGAGGTTTTAGGTAGCCCCTGACTTGTGCCCCCCACAGTGTCTAGCATCTGATTGCATGGAAGGCAACTTGCCCATGGTCTCAAATGATACAAAACACATTGCCCTAGTTATACCCACAGTCAGGAAATGAGGATTAAGGAAACGCGTGGGAAGTTGTTTCTTCAGTCAAACTGGGAAAATCTGGCTGAGGTAGCAGAAAGATGTCAGGAAAGAAATCCTGTATCCCCACGCCTGCCCTCCCTGCCTTTTTAATCTATGTCAACCAATACTCTCATTTTTCTGCCCATTTTTCTCCTGGACTTCCAGAAACTCTCTGTTATGGCAGACAGAGTGACATAAGAACCACCTCTATAAAACCCTTCTTGATCCCATCTTGCTTCACAAAATGTTTGGTGCAGAGGTTTCTCTGTCCTGATCCCTTCTTTTTTGAAATGTCCCTGAACCACTGGCTTGTCCCCTTGTAGCCTATAAAGGATTGCCATGTATAGTTTAATACCAATGACAAAGTCTTTCTATTTCCAGCACTTTCCTCTTAAAAGCTTGCTGCTACACAGTACTTCTTTGGATAAACTTCCTAACAGCTTTGGACACCCTACTGAAACAAAGGCGGAGGACCCCTTTGGTGTACATTTATGAACAAATGACTATTATTAATGTTGTTATAAACTGCTTTGCCTTTGATAGTTTCAAGTCTGTGTCTGTCATTCCTGTCTTGTCAGACTGAGTTGCTATGAGCAAATGTCTCATAAAAACAACTGAAGTCGTGTTTCTTACAAGAAACTTGGCACTAGAGAAATTCCCAGGAATCCACAAGGATGACCCCAGCTAAGACCCTAAGCAATAGAGGAGAGGATGCCCGAACTGGCCTTGCCCTGTAGTCAGACTGATGAATATTTAAATATCACCATAGAACCTTCATCCAGCAACTGATGGAAAAAGAGGCAGAAACCTGCATCAGAGCCCTGGACTGAGCTCCCAAAGTCCAGTTGAGTGGGAGAAATGAGAATATGAACAAAGAGGTCAAGACCATGATGGGTTCATCCACTGAAACAGTTTACCTGAGCTAATGGGAGTTTATCAACTCCAGCTGGATAGGGAAGAAAAATGCATAGGTCCAAACTAGACCCTCTGAATGTGGTTGACAACTGTATGGCTGGACCAGACTGCAGGGCCACTGGCAGTGGCACCAGAATTTATCCCCATTGTTTGTATTGGGTTTTTGGAACCCATTTCCTTTGGATGGATACCTTGCTCAGCTTAGATATAGTAGGGAGAGCCTTGGACCTTCCCAAAACAATGTGCCTTACCCTCTCCAAGGAGTGGAGGAGGGTTGGATGGGGAGGAGGGGAGGGAGTGGGGTTGGATGGGGAGGAGGGGAGGGAGTGGGATGGGCTTGGTATGTAAAATGAAAACGAGATTGTTTGTTTTTTTTAAAATAAATAAATTTTAACAAACAAACAAACAAACAATTGAAGCTATGAGCCCATGGCTTCAAAGAGCTCAGTCCATTGTGCACCAAGCACGGAACCAATCCATGGCATGGTAGAATATTATGGAGGAAGGAATATGTACAGGAAGAATCTATTCTCAGAATGGACAAGAAACAGGAAGTGAGGAAGGGACTGAGTACCAGATGTAACTCTCAATGACACACTCATTACTTCCTCCAGGTAAGCCTGCTCCAATCACTAGCACCATCAGCTCTGAAGCAAGCCTTCAACATTGGGGTTTGTAGTGTCCATCTCAGACACAAATGAGAAACTTTTTCCATTTTAGTTTTGTGTAGATTTCACCCGGAATGCCCCTCCTACCCTGCTATGCATACTTTTGATGTCTAGAGAAAGGCTCTTGTCTTTTCTTTGGCACATGACTTGTGGATATCAGTGCCACTATTGTTTGGGGTCATGATACCGCAGAAGCCATATGAATCAGGGCCCACATCCACTGGCCTGGTCAGGCTCTGATTGAGGGACCAGGGGCTCTGAAGTTTGGTTCTTTCTGCCCTTTGCTGTTATTTTCATGATAGAAGGGGCCCCTTTCCCTCTGTGTTTTCTCCAGGCCTGGTTTTCTGATCTTCCTGGCCCCGTGAGCTGTTGTGTGCTGTGACTGAATCTCTTCTGCCTACTTCAGCTTGAACTGAGTTGTTTCACTTGCCAAAAATCTCTGCACAGATACAGAGCCTCTAAATGAAATAACATGAAAAGAACTTAGTGCCCGCTTCTCTCAGCTCAGCGCATAAGCTGTTTTCTGAAAGTGCTAGCGTCATTCCTTAGGAGATAGATAAGCACTTTTTTCTGTGATGGGACCCCAGGAGGCAGAGGGCAGAATATAGTCTACAAAAGAAAAGGGAGCAGAAGGGACTTCCACGGGTTCCAAAGACTTCTCTTAAGGCCTGTCCTGCTTCCAAGAAAGGCAGTGGGAGGGAGCAGAAAGGCAGTGGACACGCCTTCGGAATTGCATTAGGTGACCTTCCCATATGTGGTTTGTCCGTTGGAAATAAATCTATCTGAATGCTGTATTGATCTCTTTCCAGGCTGGCCCAAATCCTAGGGAAAGAATTCACCACCTGGATGGCTCTGGATCATTGTCTCCTCAACTACAGCCACCTTTAGAGGATTATTTGGAGTTCTGAAAATTCTCAGGTACAAAGCATGGCTCTGAGTCACCATGGCAGTGAGACACTCCTCTTTGGCTCTGACAATTAGAACTGTGGCTAATTAATGCCATTCCTTCCGGCTGAGAACCAGACACCTGAGGCTGAATTTACCTTCGTATTAACATACATTTCCCTAGTGACATTGCTGTAAAGACAGCCAATGATTTTGAACTAAATCTTGTGTGTGTGGCTGCTTTGTTCTCTGTGAGGTTTGGAATGCAGAGAGAAAGGAGCACAGAGATGGATGGCCCTGTTTGAGTATTCCACATCTGCAATCAGTTTAATTGCCCCTCTCTTTTTAATATGTTTATGATGGAGGTTTGGTTGATAGCCTCTCAGGGTCTTTTTTGTAGAGGATCTTGAGTTGAATTATCAGCTAAGCAGGGGGTTAGTCTACTGACTGTATTTTACGGGAGAAACAAAAGTAACAAGAAGAAAGAAAAAACAGTGAAATGAGAACGGAAAGTTGTCTTGACTCTGGTAACTCAGAAGAGACGCCAGCTGACTGTGAATTTTGGGGGGGACACCCAGGTTCTATACCTCAAAGCAGAGCATGCTTCAATATCTGAACAAGAGCATTCATCCTCCTCTTAGGAAGCCGTACTACTGGGGCCGCCACTTATTAGATTTGTTTGTAAATCTTAATTAGCTGATAAAACCTATGCTTGTCAGATAACAAAGTCAGAAAAAAAATCCAAGAAGAGGAAGAAGACATCAATGACAGACAGACAGATAGATACCAACCAGATGTCTCTCCTTATATAAAGAGGAATGTTTTAATTGAACTGTGTCTCTGAAAACTGTCAAGTATAACTTACTGCTTTTTATGCAAAATATGATTATTTACTAAGCAGCAAATGTAAATTATTATGAGGGTCTGTTCTTATAAATGACTTTTGGGTCCTTTCATTTAAAAACATACTTTTTGGTGTCTTCTGATTCACCTTAGACTTGTTCACTTGTTGAATCTTTCTTTATTTAGATTTTTTTTATTTTATGTATATTTAAATTTTCCTGCATCTGTGTAGCTCCCAGAGAGCCCAGAGAAGGGCATTAAGTCCCCTGGAACTAGAGTATCTGATAATCGTGAGCTACTATGTGGGTGGTAGGACCTGAATGTGGGTCCTCTGGAAGAGCAACAAGTGCACTTAACTGCTGAGCCATCTCTCCAGCCCCTGCTCTTTTAAGCTCTTTTAAAACTCCAGTTCATCATCTTGCCTCTTCCCCTGCTCCTACCATGCTAGTTCCTTGCTCCCTAGCTCTCTAAAGAGCCACCGTCTGCTATCTAGATTTGTGAAGACATCCGTTACAGCTCGTCTTATTTCTAGAACCCAATATTTTTTTTGATATTTTTTATTTTTATTGAGAAAAG
>NC_022009.1:105882971-105900229 GCF_000317375.1 Microtus ochrogaster
GGTTTCATGTTGTTTTTCAGATTGTTGGGTGAATTCTTGCATTGGCGCCTGCCCATCGTTTCCTCCGAATGCTCCCCTATGGATCTTCTTTTACAGGATCAGGTCCTCTTGCCCACTGATGTACCTTCCCAGTGATGTCACTCCCCAGTGATGGTTCTCCTGGTGTCCAGATCGGATCTCTGTGCTTCTTGGGTAGCTCGCAAAAAAAGGGCCCACCCTGCTTGCTGCAGGCAGGCTATGGCGACAAAGGAACTACCGCCCTCCCCTTTGCCCTCCCGATTCGGGTTCGGTCCCAGCGCCTGAGCAGGCTGAGCTGGGAGGTGTTATGCCGCCAAAGAGGGAAGGGAGCTAGGGAGACAGGGGGTGGAGGGGTTCTGGATGTAAGCTGGATGGGATAGGAAGAGAGAGGAGGTATCGGGCAGTATAGCCCCTGCAGGATGACCAGGAAGTGTAGGAGGGATGAGGAACATCTGAGTTCCCTGTTCCCGGCTGCTCACTCACCCTAATGATGTCTCTCCTGGTGCCCAGGTCGAAACTCCATGCTGCTTGCTCTAGAACCCAATATTGCACATGGGAATTGTTTTCCCCTTGTCATGTCTTTCTATGCACACTTGTATTAAAGTGCAGGGCTCATCTTCTCTTGTTGGGATGGTTATAACATCTTACCTGAGCCTTCCTTTTCTAGTAGCTTCTTTCTGGCTCTGTTTCTTTTTTTTTTTAAATTTTTTTTATTATGTATACAGTCTTCTGCCTGCATGTATGCAAGCATGCCAGAAGACAGCACCAGATCTCCTTATAGATGGTTGTGAACTACCATGTGGTTGTTGGGAACTAAACTCGGGACCTCTGGAAGAGCAGCCAGTACTCTTAACCTCTGAGCCATCTCTCCAGCCACTGAAACAAAAAACCCACCTGACTGAATCATTACAAAGCAAAGATATGATCATATAGTTTCCTGCCCTTAGCTGTTCCCTGCTTCTTATCCATCTCAAACAAATACAGGCTTCATAGTTCAGTGCCTAGATTTATATATCCTGCCCTTATCTCGATTCTCAGTCTCGTCCCTGACTTTTTCCTGAGACCTACCCATGTTTCACCAAACTAGATCTCTTATTACTGCATGACTTCCTTGTTCCATACTGCAGCAACTGTTCATGAAGCAAATCCACAGAAGGGAGTTGAATAGATCGTATTATAAATTAGAATGATGCTCCACAAAATTCTGTCAGTCCAGAAAAGCCACCTATTATCTCCAGTAACCAGACCAGATGCCAGTTCCCTACCTAGTGAGTCAGATTGGTAGGAAGCCACTCTGCCATCTCACCAACACCTTGAAACCTGGCGGCAACTCTGCAATAAGTAGCCTCAAGCTGCCAGGACTTTATTTGTAACTGACAGCTTCCCTAAATACACCCCCGCTGCCAGGACTTTATTCATCACTGACAACTTCCCTAAATACACCCCCCCACACACACACACAACTAACCTATAGGATGCCCCATTTCTGGTTGGTCCACCTATAGTCATGCCATGACAGCAGCCTCACCAGGGCACACCTGAGTCTTTCTATTTTCTACTCTAAATATTTCCCCTCTGTTATGCCTACCTAGGAGTCTCTGCCAAAGTACAGACAATAGCAGCCAGTTCCCTGCTAATGCAATCTCTGAGCAAACTGGCTTTGCTTGTTCGTGTTTGGCTGGTCTGTTTATTTCCGTGGTGGCGATTTAAGTTTAAATGAATGAAAACATTCTAGAGCTGTGCTGGCCACATTTCAAACACTCATGATAGCCCCACGTAGCTAATGGCGCCCATGATGGATAGTGTAAATGTAGGATGTTTCTATCGTCCCAATTTTCCACAGATAATTCTGCACATGTTTAGGGTTTTCCCACTTTTGGGTGATTTGAATGAGAAATGTTCCCCGAAGCTCAGGTAGTCAATACTTTGTCCCTAGTTGGTAAAGCCCTTTGGGGCAGTTAGGGAACCATTAGAAGGTGGAGCCTTGTTGGGACAAAGCACTTCACTGTGGCAGGGCTTTGAGAGTTTCTAGCCTTGCTTGTCCCACTTTCTGTTCTCTCTCTCTCTCTCTCTCTCTCTCTCTCTCTCTCTCTCTCTCTCTCCTTTTCTCTCTCTCTCTCCCCCTTCTCCCATATGTGTGTATGAGTATGATCAGTCAGCTTCTGATTTCTGTAGCCACGTTTTCCCTGACTCCTGCCCTGCCTTCTCTGCCATGATGGGCCCTATCCCCCATAAAACCAAAACCTGCATTAAGCCTTCCTCCCCCAAGCTGCTCATGGTTCTGGTATTTCACTACCACAGCAGAAAAGTAACAAGTCCACACCTTATACTGCTCTTTCTATTTGAGTGACAGTCTTCCCGTACCTTTACCCGTCAGTCTCCCACCCAGCCTGCAGACAGAGCTCAACTTACAGCATCCTTCAATAAACCTCATGGATTCCTATCTTTTTAAAAATCAGTTCTCACTAATTCAATTATGTATCTTTTATAAGCTCTCCCCCATGCTATTGCCCCGAGGACCACTTGACATCAGGTATACACCTACTTGTTATATACCAAGTTTTGGGGCTAAATAAATAGTAATAGTCACTTAGTAACTTAAAACACATACACGTCATTTTAAGAAGTTATGGGATGACAGACAAGGATAGCCTTTTCTGGTTTACACTTGGTATATGGGTTCTACTGCCTTGTATACAGCGTTGCTCTCCCATGTCTGTTTCTGTCTGTTACCCTCTTGGTGCCTTGGAGGATGTTTGCAGAGATGGACGGAATCATTTTAGAGCTCATATTGCTTCTCCTTAAGAGTCATATGCTTTTGGCAGTCTCACAGGCAGAGGTGGTTGGGAGACAGCCGCAAGTCTCTCAAGATACATTTGGAAAGGCTGGCCTCTTATTTATGTCTTTAATACCTAGGAGATATGAATACCTCTGTGTTTGTTCATACTCCCCCCCCCCAATTTGCCTAAAAAAGAACCCACATGTTTCCTACTAATACCTTCCCTGGACCTGATGAATCTCCCTCAGAAATCCAGTTAAACATCAGCTCTGTCATGTATTCCTCTCTCTCACTTGACAGAATAACTCTCTCTCCTGGCTATTTATCAGTTGCTGAGAGGAATTTAAAATGAGTGCCACTGGAAGAACGGGAGTTGATGGTAGAAGGAAAATAACCCACTACTTATCTTTGGAAGTCATGGATGGGGGTAATTTAGAATAAAAGCCCACCAAAGTTAACAAATAAATAGCTACTCTTTCTTCTCCCATCTTCATCTGTATCCAAAGGTCAAGGACTTATGGAGCTAGAAAACCTGATTCACGCTGTGCAGAGCAGCACACATTTGTCTGGCAGAAAGTCATTACCATCCAGTGAGTGCTTGAGGTGGGGAACTTTACAGGGAACAAATACTGGGTATCATGAAACAGGGTGACACTGTGAGAGAGTTGGGGCGGTGATGCTAGGTCAGCATCTGGGGGCTGAAACTTACAGGAGAGGATCCAGGGAGAAGACGACACAGGGAAAATGAACCACTCACACAGAAGTGCTGTGGAAGAACTGGACAGAACATTGATTTCTTCATTATTATTAATGATGTTTGGGAGAGTTAGCATTGACGTGGGTAGGAATGCCTTGCTCCTATATGTGCCACACATTGGCCTATACCCTCACCATTGATTACTAGGTGACAAGACCCAGACATCCAGATAGACAACACGGATATGTTATTGACTTTGGAGGATATAGAAAATGGGCAAGGTTATTTTTCTCACAATAATTATTGTAGAGTTATTCATAATTAATTCTTTTATTCAAAAGCATTCACAGTGGATTTTGGAAGAAATGTTTTCTTGGCTAGAGTTGAGCATGGGAGGATGATGCTGTGTCTATGTTTGGGTCTAAGTCTCTGGAATTTTAATAGTTGGCCCCAAGTTGGTGGCCATTAGGAAAGGATTAGAAAGTGTCGTCTTGCTTGAGGACACATGTCACAGGGTATGGACTTTGAGGTTTCAAAAGACTTTCAAGTATATTCTCTGTTTCCTGCTTGTGATTTGAGATGAGTGTTCTCAGCTGTTTCTCTTGTCACCTGCTACCTGCTACCTCGGCTCTGCCCTCATTGACCCTCTGCAACCACAAAACCGAAATAAACCCTTTCTCTTATAAGTTGCTCAGGCTAGAAGAAACTACGAGGAAGAGATATGTGCGACTTGAAATACGATAGCCAAAATCCTCTTAGGAAAGCACATCACAGAATTATAAGCTCTCAGGGCTGTGAGCATCCAAGAATTAACTCGTGTCCACTCTTTTATTTTACAGATAAAGACATCGAGATTCAAATAGTTCCCGCACTGCTTTTACAATACGAAATGTTCTTTTAGAGTCTTGCTGACAGCCAGATTGATTTAGAGGTTCGGATATTGTAGCTCAAGTTCCCATTTGTGCCTCCAAGTTCACCATCCATTTCCACTTAGAGAGAGGTCAGGATTCTGCACTCATTGTTTCCCTGCCTTTCGTCCTGCTCTTCACAGCCCACTTACTGGGAGGTTGGCAAACTCCTTCCTTTTGTTCCTGCTGCTGCTGCTGACAGAGGAGGAAATACACATTTAGCCCCAGAAATCCCTCTCATTTCTCCATTTGCCTGCTGTGCCCCCTCCCTCTCAGCTTCTCCCCACATGGAACGGATTTTGAGGAAGACACTCTCATTTAATTCTGAAAAAATATATAGTATTTTTATTTTTCATAACTGAACATTTTCTTTCGTAATAGGGATAGTTAAATGAAAGAGGTTTTTTTTTTGCCCCTCATCATGACTGTACTTAAAAAATTCATTTTTGCCTTTTTTCTTTTTGCCTAATGAACATAGAATTTCCACGATTGCTCACTCAAGCATATGAAAGCTGATTTGCATTAGGTTTTGGAGACGTTGATCATGTGTGGATATGATTCTGTTTTCTTGTGTGGTTTTCCTGGGATCCCAGTATCACAGCAGGATAGTATAGCACTGGAGGTCTTGTAGCTAGACTGATTTGGCTGTATCATGCCCTGTGTTCAGAGATCCTTCTTGGGAGGCATCCCCACTGTAGCTGTTGGATTCTCATCCCCTCGTTATTTTATGTCCTGACTCAAAAGAGCCAACCATGTGAATTAACTAGCTCTATTTTCTGATTTAAATTGCAGATCCCTCAACTAATAGTGGCTTCAACAAATTAAAATTTATCTGTATCCATCCCATAAGAAGAATATTGGAGGTGACTAGTAACTGGAAGGATTCAGGGACCTAGTGATCATGGAGTCCCTCAAATCAAACCTGTTTTTTACCAACATGTAATTGAGTGATCAGGGCCTGCGAACTAACTGACAACAGAGAAAATGAAACGGGATGAAAGACATTTAGGGACACCACAATATGCTGCTCCAAAAGAGGCCTCTTAGGCATGTGCATTATTGTGAGGAACTGGCCACGAGAACGAGCATATTCAGGCCCAACAAACTGCACACAACAGGCAGGAAGCAAGTCAAAGCCAGACATGGGGAAGCTAGTAGCCACCTATAAAAGAAAACTATCAATAGCCATCAGAATCAAATGCCTGAGAGCCACAATCCAAAGAACTAATTCTTACAGAAATTTCTCTTGCTAATCTAAATTTGGGAAGTAAAAAATGAGGGCTCTTCTTCATTTACGTCCTTGGTTCTGTCTGTCGGTTCCAACATACAGGGCCACCTCGACAGCTCTGTCTTAGCTGTTCTTATTGTTGCCATAGTAAAACACCTTGACAAAAGCAACTGGGGAAGTAGTTAATGGTGGCTCACATTTGAAAATAAATTCATCATGGAGGCAAAGTCTAGGGAGCAAGAGCTTGAAGCAGCTGGTTTCATTGTGTCCATGGTGAGGAAGCAGAAAAAAACAGTTGGCATTTTTATGTTTATACAACCCAACCCAGAGAGTGGTGCTTTCTACTTTTAAGGTAGAAGTTTTCACCTCGACTAACCTAAGCAACGCCATCCCTCAGAGGCATGCACAGATGTTTGTCACCTAGGTGAGTCTAGACTCTGCCAAGTTTATAATACGTATTAACCCCCCTATCCCCTTTCTTCTAACAAGATACTGCACAAACTTAAGGTCCAAACACCCTGTTTATTCCTCATATTCCCTTGGTTATACGTATGCGTTTTATGCAGAACACACATCTCAGTGAATCTTTTATTGTTTTGTTCTTATTTGTCTGTCTTCACTCAGTTTTACAGGATCTCAACTGGAGAACCTAAATAGAGAATGAAGAAGGCAATTGACTGCTCCCTAGAATATATCAGAGGCCTCTGAGAACTAACTACCCAATTAATCAGCAAGGGTGCAAATTTCAGCATAGTGAGCCCTGTGGAGAAAGAAAAGTTTGGGGCATGGTTCTGATAAGGCTACAGAAGGCTTCTCATCCCAGTGACAATGGCCGTTCTTCTTTCTGGTAGAAAGCTACCTGGGGGGTTTTAAGAGCAGCTGTATCTTCATATCTGGGAGCTGGGGTTAGCCCTCTATCCCTCTGATTGGTGGCTTAAGCAAGGGAAGTTTAAAGACAATTCTTAGTTGTCACGCTGTAAGGACTTGGAGACAATGGTCTCTTTGTTCTCTTTGTGGGTGATGGTATTGAGAGAAGGGGGAAGATCTGCTAAGCATTCACACCAAAACCTGGTAAAGGGAGTGAGGGGTAGGATGGTTTACTTCTGTTTCTGTGGCTCTTGCTGATGTGGGGACAGTCTCTCCCTGACACTAGTCCCCCAAATTCCTTGGAGAGCTTTCAATGCCGCAGGTTCTCCCCTAGAATCAGATCCTGTGAGATGGAGGTATCTGTGTATCGGCAGATGCAGAGGATGTATCTTGGACCTGTGTTTATAAGTCCATATCCAAGTATGAGCTGGTTTCCACAAAGGAAGAAATGAGGTATCTTTGAACCATCTGAGCACAGCTTTCTGGACTATCACCAGCTTCCTGAAAAACTAGACGTATGGCATTTGTCCACTCAGATTGCAGATTTCATCTGAATTCCTCATCCATAGACAGCTTGTGTGACCCAGGCATCTGAGGTCTCTTAGCTGGTTTGTTCATGTGGTTGTAAGTAAGGTTTTATAATCACTGCTATTGCTATTACCAATGGAGTCATTATATCATTGAGACGACAATTTAGGAGGCAAAGGGCATTTTACATTCATTTAGAGGTGACATTTAAATATGATTAATAGTGGCTCTTTGTGAAAACATGCATTCTGAGGGGAAAAGAGGATTGAAAGAAGGCACTAGCAGCATAAATATAGAGAATCTTAAACAGACGATGTCTGCTTTTGCTGAAAAAGATGCTGACCTGCAGCCAACTCTAACTGGGAGAAAGAACTTGATTCCAACATTGACGAAGGCATGCACTTGTTTCTAGGCTCTAGCTGTGTCATTGTGGCTACCTTGGCCTTTGAGTTTTAACATTTCTCAAAACACTAGCCATACTTGTTGTGCAAACTGAGATAAAATGTGTTCAGTGTGCTGGAAAACTCAGAAAAGAAACTTTTCATGGTTTCCAAACACAGGTGATCAAAAGAGCTAGAGGGTTTGGTCCCCATGATGGTTCTTGTCACCTTTCTGTCCTTCAGATGGAAGATGTAATTCTTCACAAAGCTTTCAGAGCTGTTGTGTAGCAACTTCTTCCAAGATGAAATTTTCCATCTTGGAAGGAAGCTCCTTAAGACACAGGTTCTTCAAAGGGAGGCAATGCACCCCTATCCCGCAGTGAAACTTGTTAACCTCAGGAAGTAAACAACCTAGGAGCTTCAGGAAGTCCTTGAAACTGACCAGGTTCACTAGGACCCTCTTCCCCAAGCTTATATAAGCCACAAGGATTATGAAGAGACACTTTGTGGTGAGCTGAGCTTTCTAGAAGACTCTTAGATCATCTGGGTCTAAGAAGAGACTCTGGTCATCTGAGATGTCTGAAGAGACAGGACCTTCATGAACTGTAACACATGCCTGTATGTGCTTTTGTAATGCAAAATTCTTTGGGTCATTTCTACTCCTGCAAGTAACTCTTCATACACATCCCTATAACTACCCCAATGAAACTCATTGGTTCACCAAGTTGGACTTTTGCGGCGTCTTTACTTTGCTCTGCCATTATTTTCCTCTCTGGAGCGAGTAGAAACTTGCCCATGCCTCCCCAAGAACAGCATCATACAACAGAAGCTCAGTCTATAGTACATGAAGACAGGACTGTTATTAAGAGCTAATTCCCCGTTGTATTTCTTGCTCTTCCCAGACTACTGCTGTGTTATTTCACACATCTGTCTATTACAGGCAATATTTTCTTCTGCCTTTCCTTGCTAAATGTGTATGGGTTTTGAGATTAAGCTTTAATAAATATTTCCTGAGGGAGATATAATTCAGACGATGTGTTCCTTATAGCTGATAAAGGAACTCGGTGATAGAAACTTAAAACACTATTTTGTGGGAAGGTGGTGCAGTAAAATTGGAGGAAAGAACATGGAGATGTCTGTTCAAGTTTACTCTTGGTAGAACATGGATCAAGATGAGTGATCAGATATGAACTGCTTCATCTGAAAACCATATAATCATTTTAGTGTAGATGGTCCAGTATCTTTGTCTTATAAACTTGAATATAAGAATATTTATAACATGGTTTATGGGGTCTTATGGGATTTTATTTTTCTCTTATCTCACAGTTGTTGATTTTTCTCACACCAGTTTATTTAGCTGTGCTTGGCTTTGCTCCACAGAGCTGAAATATAGTTTTATAAATTTTAGATGGAGAATGTGTGTCTAGATTTTATTTCATCTCTCCTATCACAAGGAGCTTCCAGCAGGTCTCTGCCTCGTGAAACGTTTCCCCAAAGACCTGTTGTGTACATTGGTATCAGGAGAAGCAGCAGAGATTTAAAAACATGTCCACTGGTTTGTTTGCTTATGTATACAGTCCTTGCCTTGTCTGGGACGTGTTGGCGAAGCTCTGCAAATCCTCACTAAAGAAGTAGAGAAGGCAGAGGGGTGGGGCTGTAGCACACTCTGGGGTCTTTTCCTGCTACTGTCAGTAACGGTCTGAATACACCCCCAAATTCATGTGTTTGAAACCTACTGGATACCTACCATAGTATTTTGGGAAATGGGACTTACGTGGTGTGGTTAGGTCCTGAGGAGTTTCTCTCATGAGCAGAGTAACACTACCCCATTTGCTGTGGGCATGTCAGAAAAGTGAATTTTGTCTCTTGTTCTTTTCTGCTATTCCATAGTCTTCCCTGTTATAATGTGGCAGAAAGATCCTCATGCTGGGAATCTACACACAGAAAAACTCACCATAACCAAATTAGCTAGTACTTCTCCCAAATAGAGACACTTGGTACCCATTGCCCTACCTATAGGCTCCATCTTGCTCTTTTTCTATTCTGGTCTAGGAAATACTGGGTTTATTCACTACCCACCAACCCCTTCTCTATTACTGTGAGAGCTGCTGACCCAGCCCACTACAGTCTTGGGTATTATGGAAGTGGGGAATGAATGAAGAGTGTCCTCCAATCTTATGTTTTCAGCTCCTCTTGTTTATAAAATTTCTAGGAGCTAACTCTTTGTAGAGTCTAAATTAACTCTTCTAGCTCTAGATGGAAGCAAGTAGAGCCTGCTAACTTCATTTTCCATTTCGAATATAATTCAAATTTCAAATATAAATGAGTAGATTTATATTTGGATTGCTGTATTTGTCAGTGATCCAAAATTCATATTAGGCTGAAACGTTTTTCTCCCTTTGCTGCTTTCAGATGCTTGGAATTGAGAATTTCCTGATGAGTGCTAACCTCCCACCTTGGAATCCCAAGTGCATCGGGGAAGCTCTCCTAGTAAACACGAGAGACTGGGGAACACTTTTTCAGAAACAAACCCCTCACTAGTGTTGTGGAATCTGAAAGCAGAACAGCATTGACTTTCAGGAGCAAGGCAAGCAGCCCTGTTCTTTATGGGCTCTGGTGTCTGCTTAAGCAGCACAGAATCAGAGAGAATGGCCCGCAAAGCTGCCAGAAGCATCCGCTAAAGCGGACACAGCTTTGCAGAATTCCTGGGCATTTGTGTCTTGCTTGGAGGCCAATCAGGTTCACTTTCTCAGGTCTTCTAGTTACAGGTCCAGGGAGGAAAGGCTTTTATGCAGGCCTATTTTAGAGGCAGTTTCTTTTTTTTTTTTTTTTTTTTTTAGGTGATGGTAGTCCTATTGAAGTGTGTCCTTGTATTTAAAGTATCCTCACACCATGGAATGGTGGATATTTTAGTTATTTTCTTCAATAGAGCTGTGTGGTTGCTGCCAAGGCTCCATCACCTTGTGGGGCCTGGCTCCCGGGTGATCAGTGGAATGCTAGGGGACTTATCCAATCTGTGACCTCTCCTCCATTAGCAGCCTGACCTGCCAGATCACAGTGAAGCTCGCCTTTGATTCTGGGAGCAGAAAGGTGGTTATGACAGGGAAAGAAGCCTCCTTGGTGTGACTGTAAGATGAAGGTGGTTGGCTTTGAAATTCCCTCTCTGGGCAGACATGCCAACCCTGGGTGTCTCTAAAGTCTTTCTGTCCATCTTTCTCTTTAATTGGCATAACAAATTGCTCAGGGTCCTTGCCATCTAAGGGAAACCCCAGCAACTTTGCAATCCTGATTTCCTCTAGTTCTAAAATGTGTCAGAGATCCATAAAATGTACCGACACGCAGTCTCTTTAGAGCTTTAGGTTTAACTGTTCATTTGAAATAATCTCAGACTTAAAAAATACTCCAAAGTGTTTTAATACACCTTTCACCCAGCCTCCCCTAATGCTTACATTAATCTTCATTATTTCACATTGAAATTGGTAAAATTATATTTTGCAATACTAGCAACTAATCTACAGGCTTTGTTCTTTTTTTCCCCCTAATCATCTCTCTTATCTCCCTTTTCCAATCCAGAAGAATACATTGCATTTAATTTTCCTGAAATCTTAGTCTCCTCAATTTTAGAAGACTGTCCATCTTTATGTATTTTTTTATGGGTTTGGAACATCTGAAAAGGGTTCACGTATTGCCCTGTGAAATCTCCCTCAGTTTATGTCTGCCTGCATTTTGTTCATGGTCAAAATCAAGCCATGCATTTAGGCAGGAGTATCTCAATATGATGCTGAGATTCACTTTGGTAGCTCTGGTAGCTGTGCCTTCCATTGCGAAAACATTAGTTCCTTCTTTGGACCTGACCAATACTTGAGAGAAGCATGCAATCCACCATTTCCTATCCTATTTACTCAGCCCTTTGGGTTTTTACAAACTGAAAAGTCTAAATAGGACTGTGTTTATTATAAAGGAATAGCATATGAACATATGCGCTTGCGTGCGCACACACTCTTAAACACACAAGAGTCTTAATCTACTTTGTGATTGCTGCTATCAGCTTTTATTTTGCCATTACACCATTACTCCACAGGACAGGGTGTCTCTTGTCTTGTCTGCAGAAGTTTGGGAAGGTACAACCATGAGCCTAATTCATGCCATCGAAGAGGTCAGTGAAAAGTCTCAGAGCCTATAAACCTCATTTCATTATTAAAGCATACCACTTTTTAACCAGCAAATGATGTGTCTGTATTTGGTTTAAATAATCCCTTCAGATCCCTTGTTTCTGATGACTTTGAAAGGGCCTCAGACATTTCTCCTTTTATTTTCAGACATCATTTAATTCTGGAATGTTAAGGGTTGGGAGGTTTGCAAGTGCATCATTTTCACCAAACCGAAGGGGTCAGTTCAGTCTGGAATGTGTGGACACAGAGATGCCAACATGATCCAGTTATTCCATTGTCACACAACAGTGTCTCCAACGGGAGAGTCCTCATGGAGGAAAACCCACAGAGGCAGGGAAGCACAACTGGTGTGTCTGTAAATAGTGGAAAGGATAAAAAATTGTTTTAAAGACTGAGATTCTATTTTCCTGAATTTCTTTCATCCACACAGCAGATGGATAGTGAAATATGCTGTTCATTCTATTGTATGGTCTCTTGCCTGTCAGGTCACGTATTGGGACAATAATGTGTATCTCAACTGCTTTAGCTCACTCGGCCACATTTTATCCAGATTAAGTCACTTGCTTTGTTAGTTTTTATTAGAACACTGAATAGCCCTGCGCTGGAGATCAATAGAAACAATGGAGGCCAGGTAAGTGACTCATGGTACAGTCACATCCACGGCTTCGAAAGAAGACTGACTTCCCGTAAGCTCTCCAGCACCTACACCCCTCTCTGGTACAGTCTTCCTAATCTTCCTCCTAAGCCAGCTCTGGGCACCTCACTTACAGCAGAGAGGTTTAACAGCTGCCTGGTGGGGAAAGTCTTCATCTCCCTCCTGTCCCCTGCTCTCGCTATGCTGTGAAGACTCTTGCATGAAAGACAGTAACATACCAGTCAACATAGATTGCTGGTTTATTTGGTGGGTCTCTGAGTAGATATTCATACTGTTAGTGTTTGGAAATCTGCTACTCCCCTTCAGTGTTCACTATATTTTGTTAAATTTGTACTCTGGTCTGCCTTGCTTGCTCACATAGATCAAAAGACTCTTTATGACATATCTAACACAAACCAACACTTAGAACAATATTAAGTGCAATTCAACCACATTAGTAAAATGACATTATAATGAATATATTTACATCCATGTGAAGCACCCATTCTCCCCATCCTTTCCTATCTTCTTAATGTCTTCTGTTACTCAATACATATCGGTAATTAGCCCTATTCAAAAAAATACCACATGCCCCCAGCTTACTTCATTCCCAAACAGTTGGCTGTGGGCTGACCTCTCTCTCCGTTTAATCCGAGACTTCTCTATGAATCACTGCCATTTACTGTGTAGAATTATACAAGCTAAGTGCCTGCATTTTGCAGCCTGGTCATCAGCTAATCTAGAAAGCAGCAGCCCACACGGAAATGCGGATGCGTTCACCGAAACATAAATAACAAAAGACCCATTTTCCCTCAGTCTGTGAGCTAAGGACATGGGTGTGGTACAACTGAGCAAAGGCCTAGGGTGAAGCAGGCCAGGGTGAGGAGTGGGGGAGGAGATATGTTTGGGTGGAAGCAATGAGTTTTCTTCAGGACTGTGTGAGGACTCATTTTTTTATGGTATGAGCCTAAACCTGGGGGCTTCCTGTGGTGTCTGAAGCAGCTGGCGTCAGAGGCAGTCGGTAGCTTACCCTCCTGAAATCAAGGTGGACAGAAACCATAGAGGCTCAAAGCCAATGGCAGACAGTGACCTTGATTTGTGACAGGTGGCCCTTCAGGGGTTTGCTGTAGACTGTCCTAACACACACCAAGCCTTTTCCTGTTCCAGGACAGGGTTTGACTGTTGTTATCTGGATAAGGACCCGGAAAGACCAGCCAGCCCCTAACATTCTTGGGGCGAGAACAGGTGGAGAGTAAAACTGAGGCCTGTGAAGCATGGACCCATTTAATAAGGCCTTGTTAGGTGGGAGATACACCATTTTTAATAAATGTACAAAATGGGAAAAATCAAACTGTACACAGACTGTGCCCAAGGCTTAGAAGATAGCCATAGAATTGAATATATGTCTAAGACTGGAAGAAGCAAAGAATGTTAAAAGTGTTGTTTTTTGCTTGATTAGAATGTGCATGCTTTCTGCCTTCCCTTTCTAGTTCCCTCATTTCCCATAATAAGCTTGAATATTTTTTCGTTATGAAACTAATTACCAAAACCTAGAACTACCCACATACATAATATACACATTCCAAAAAAAAAAAAAAAAAAAAAAACAAAACCCCATCTTTCAAAAAACCATCTTAAGCCACTAAAGTCCTAACTACTGGGTGTGTATGAAGCCTGAAATTCTCATTTTTATCTCATTTGTAGTTGGAAGTCTTGCCTTCTGGGAAGATCTCATTTTACCATATGAAATTCGGCATAGTACTGGGAACATTAATCCCTGCACACCTCAGTATGAAAAGTGTGCCTGATTCTCTAGCCTGCCAGACTACAGAGGGTTTGAATCTCAGGGCATGAGGGTGCAGGTGGCTTTGATAGAGAAAGCCCTAAGTGTTGCCTATAAACAACCGATTCCTTAGAGCTCTACAAACCTTAGAGCACACAGTGACACTGAAGACATTTTTCATGGTGGAGAAAGAAGGTATGTTGTTTATAAGGGGTCAAAGACTGTAGGTATTTTTGAGGTTTTATTTATTTTTATTTTAGGTGTGTTATTTTGTGCATATCTGAGTACCACATACACGTGCAGTACTCATGGTGGCCAGAAGAGGGAACTAGATCCCTCGGAACTGGATGGTTGTTACCCACCATGTGGGTGCTGGGAACTAAGTCTGACTCCTCAAGAAAGGCAGCCAGTGCTCTCCATCACTGAGCTATCGCTCCAGCTCCTTGAATTGCTTTGCTCTGTGAGCAAATTTGATACTGCAACAAACTGTAGTTTGTACATCTTGGCAAAAATACCTGGTTATGTCTTCAGGATAGATCCTGGGCATGAAAATTGTATATCCACTGGTATGGATACCCAAGGGTGAATTGTTTTTTCTTTTCTCTTTTAACACTGGGGATCAGAACAAGCTAGACAAGTATTCTACCATTGAGCTAAATCAGTGTTTTGTGTGATGTTTAATTATTTGTTTTATTTTGCTTTGAGATGGCATCTAAGTTATTACAGATTGACCTTGAACACGTGATAGTTCTGCCTCCGCCTTCTTAGCAGGGACCAGAGAGAGGTGCCACCATATTGAGCATATCTGACTCATATTTGGTGTCAATGTCAGGCACCTTCCAAATATCAAACAGAACTAAACGCCAGATGGGGACCACGCAGACATGAAGAATTAGCAGAAGGCAAAGTGACTGAGTATCCAAGATCTCTTTGCTGGCGTATCTCAGAGGTGTGGCTGAGTTCTTTTCTGAGTGTCAAGGCAGCCTTGAAGACTCAAACACTTTTTTCTAGAAGGGCTAGGAGCCACCTTAACGTGAAGCGTGAGCCATCACCGGAGCTCCAGCAACCAGCCCTAGGACTCTGCTCGAGTCCTGAAGTAAAATGAACCTTTTGTTTCCAGCAGGCAAACCCAACTGTCTGGTAGGATTGAATTAACTGGAAAACAAGCCAGGGAAGGCTGACAGCTTTAATTGCTATTTAATAGACCCATTTCCTAAACTCCCTGATATCTTGTGTTGATTGTGATTGCAGAGGGTCCCATGAGTAAATCTCATTTAAATTGATGCTCAATTTGGCCGGGATTGAAGAACTCGTGGGTGGTAATTGTAGAACAAAACCGGGTAAAATTTCTTTCATCTCTTGGTGGAACAAATATGAGAACTTTAGTACTTAAACCCAGCCCATCTGGAATCCTCCAATGAAAAGCTTTAGCTCCCAGAAAAAGGGCTGGGGAGTCCCTTTGTCCTCCACTGAAGGCTTTAAAGACCCTCAACAATTAATAAATGAGATCATCAGCAAATTGGTTTTTTTTTTCACTGAATTTTAATAGGCTCATTTCTCAATCCAAGCTTGATCCTGTTTGGGATGAAAGAATGGTCGCTATTTGCAAGACTTCCAGACCTATAATGACCAGGGGCGAAGAATGATAACCTTTCAGCCCTCTGTGCCCCAAGCTTATAAGATTACTTTCAATAGGCACATAAATTATCCATGGGTATTTTTCTTTGGGGAAAACATTCAGAAATTGCTCGAAGGAGTATAGTGAATCAATATTTACCATATAGCTTTTCTGTTAAAAAATGTTTTCCCACTTTCTCCCCAGTTTTTTACCCAGGCCATCTTTGTCAATTATTAAGTCCAGACCTATCTGGTCCACACAGGCATCCCTCTGCTGTCTCAGAGGCAGAGGGTACTTTCTCCTTTCTGCCATTCTTATTAAACCTTCACCCTAGATTGAGTCCTGCTACATAAATCAGGGGCACTCATGGGCGACCTTCTTAAGGATTATGTCTTTTTTTTTTTTTTTTTTATTGCTGAAATCCAAAGGCAGCTTCATTACAAATGTGATTCAGACCGAAGACAGTGCTCTCATCAATAGCCCAGCGGCCATTTCTCTAGCCTTTAAGACAACTCGGCACTTTGTGTCTGCCAGAGGGTGAGAAGTGATGTCCTCAAATCTCCGGCACACATGTTTGCAGCAGCGAAGTTATTGCAGATGCAGGATGCTAGCTACGGTGAAAATAGCAGTCAGATAGAACCCTGTTAGAGGAAAGGTAATGCCCACGACCTAAGGAAACCACCTGGATTGTTACCAGGGAGAAAGATTGTGAGAGACGGTGAAAAGCCATGAATATTCCCGACGGAAAGTAAAACAAGGAGCTCACAGTTTTTGATAGCCGCACGTGTTCTCCTAGCGGCTTGTGATCTTTAGCTCAAGGTTGCTGTTGTTATTTTTTTTTCTTTTTTTTTTTTTTTACCTAGCATGGCGGTCGTGACTTACAGATAAAAAACCAACAGGAATTGCTGAGATGAAATTTCCTGCCCTCACATTTGCTGAGTCAAGAAGAGACGAACATAAAGCGAGACTTTACCCTTCCTGCTTATGTAAATAGGAGCTGTGGAAGATAGTGAGGGGCGGCTGCAATAATTAAATAGATTTAAATCTGAAAACAGCAACAGCCTCTTTACACGAGCTCCGCGTAGAGATAGATGCTCTAGTTCTCTGAGATTCAGAAGCGGGGACTGTGAGCTGAAGCTCTTTGCTCATTTGAAGTAAATTGCCTTGACAGGGCATGAGAGGGAGTCTATCTCTGAGATAATCGGGTTCAAAACAAGTGTTTGCTGAATGGAGACAAGAAGCCTTTTGTACAGATGAAATGTTGTGTGAATGAGTGATTGGGGTAAAGGTTCTCTCTGGGAAACATATACATAATTCAGTTGCAGCAGACGTGATGAGGGGATCTTTGGCTATTAATTCAATAAGTTTAACTGCTTACTGTTTGCACGGTTGAGCACTTGGGGGTTCAGCCATAGAGTGTAGCACTGCTGCAGGAGCCTGACTGTGTCTCTCTGCCTTCTCTGAAGTTATTGGGGTTTTGGTGGGTGTGAAGGCTTGAGTATGTGTTAAACACTTAGTTTCCTGCTGTTCTGAATGGTGTTGAAACTTTAGGAGGCAAGAATAGGTCTCAGAAGTGTGTCTTTGAAGGTATCCTCCTCCTCCTTTTCCACCACACACAGACACACACACACAGACACACACACACA
>NC_022009.1:105900329-105903039 GCF_000317375.1 Microtus ochrogaster
GAAATCCTCATGATCAGTGCTTTGGATGGAACTCTTGAAATTAAGAAACCCTATCCCCTTTCTGGTATTTCTATAAGGGACTTGGATGCTGTGGCAATAGTAGGAAATTCCCAGTCACACCAAGTCAGACAACTGGGTCTTTCTGAAAACTTATATCCAGATATATGCCGTAGGCCATAGGCCATAGGCATGTCTCCTCTCTGCATACCAGGCCAGCCAGAAAGCAGTGGGGATCAAGAAAAATCTCAGAAGTGGCTGAGGCACTGAGAGATATTGCTCAAAACTGAGCAATTGATAGTGGATAATGTTTTTACTGGGTTCATGGTTCTAAAGCCTGGAAAGTTCACAGCTGGGGAATGTTGACTCCTTCTAATTGGTAGGGCCCACAGAAGTCGTGGAGCAGCGCAGGATAGTGCACAGAAAGACAGTGTTCCAGCTCAGTTCTCAGTTCTTTATCTGAAGGTATGGTATGGATAGATTAGGAACTCATGGTGACAGCCTCATGAACTTTAAGCGTTTCCCAAAAGTCCCACCTGCAGACACCACAGCTGAATTAAAGTTTCCACTTCCTGGAATCCTTTGTCTATTGAGACAGAAATTTGGGTGGGAATATTCAGACTACAGCACTGTGGTGGACATGCTTTGATGGTGCAGTTCTGAGTGATGGGATGTTCGTGGTGGTCACTTACTACTTAAGGCATCTTTAGATTCATTGTCCTCCATCATTGCTTGGATTCTACAGAGGTGGACTCTGCCTTCTGAGCTTACTTGTATTCAAATCCTTTCTCAGACGTCTCTTTGGAGGGGCTCCAATGTCAGAAACTGAACAATATTTGACAGAGAAATCTTGAAAAAAATTTTTAGTCAGAAAATATTGATTTTGTTTGCTGTGCATTCACAAGACTAGAACTAATGGGAGACATGGATATTTTAGGAACGTGAGGATGTGTCATGAGGAGAGCTGTTTGAGAAAAATGGCAAGTCTTTCTCCCAGAGCAGTTGCGGTGTTGTATCTCATGAAGATTTCAGAATACTCCTTGATTCCTAGTTTGGAACATGCCACTTGTGATGGCTCATCTTGGTTGTCAACTTGACTCACTTGGGGAGAAGGGACCTCAACTGAGGTCTTGCCTTCATCAGATTGGCCTGGGAACCATTTTTTTTCATTGTTAATTGATATCCAGATGGCAGTGTCATCTGTAGGCAGCTGGGTCTGGGCTCTATAAGAAGAGGTAGCTGAGTGACCCTGAATATGTAAGACCATGAGCAGTGTTCATTCTTGGGTGTCTCTGCTTCAGTTCTTGCCTCCGAGTTTCTGTTCTGGGTTCCTGCCTTGGTTTCCTTACACAATGGAAAGTGATAAATAAGCCAAATAAACCCTTCCCTCCCCTAAATTGCTTTTAGTGGGTGATTTGCCACAGCAAGAACACCTATAATACTTACATTATCTCTAATAACCTCAATGGAAATAAGGAAATAAGGGGAGTGGAGTTTAGGGAACACACTCCATCAGATTTTAGGAGCAAGTACCTTGACTGGCTGAACCATCCTACCGGCCTCACTCATATCATTGTATTTTTCTCCGTACGATTGTCAAAAATACTCACCCACACTCACGCAGGTCTACTTTCTCCTTCTCTTTAGAAGATCCAGGTGGGGAAGTGGGACAAAGAAATCACGGCATTCTGAGGGACTTAGCGACCCTACGGTGTGTGTATAACACGAATCTGTTTCCTGTCTTCTTCAAACATCTCCTGAGAACAAATAAGAAGCCTCATTGCTGAGTGACACCCCGCTAAGCATTTCCAATTGACAAGGACACATTAGCACTGCTAGGCTGCTCTCAGAAGTAACTCAGTGTAATTGGACCCTCTTGGCATCCAGTGTCCCGTAGCCTTGTTGTTCTGGAAGCTGATGCTGCCTGTTTTGATAACACGTTTTAAATCTCTTCTCCCACTTAGGATCTGAAGTTCTATCTTGAGTCTACCCTTGCTGGGCTACCTTAAGGAATTTCTAAGCACAAGGGCTCAGGTCTTCTTTCAAGGTTACGGGCTGAGCTGGGCTATGAGGGGATAACAACGGTAAAATGGGAGTGATTTTCCTAGCCAGCTCTGTAACCATCTGATGTGTGGCTCTCTTCCAGCTTCCACAGCTGAGGCATTGCTAATTGTTGAATTTACATTAAGATTGTAAGCTCTGGCAAGCCTGAAATTCATGTTGGCTCGAATCCTCAGCCTCATTCCGCAAATAGCACCTCCAACCCCAGACGCCGAGGTTGAGGTAGAAGAATCAAAAGCCGAGGGAGACAACTCTGGTCTTCTCTTTCAGTGAGGGGTGTTTGCGACAGAGGGAAAAAGAATTCTAAAACCGAGAAACTGTTCCCCCAGCAAAGCCTTTTAAGTGTCACTGAAGAGCCAATGACTCTCACATTCTGCACAGAATGGACTGGGTTTATTTTCCACATCAGAGTGATTTGACTAGAAGAGAGACAGTTCTGTGGTCGGAGGAGCTCTGAGCATTCCTTTAAGCTCTAACAGCAGTTCTGAGAAGGTGATCTCTGTTTCAACCAACACCGACTCAGACAGTCTAGCCTCTTTTCAGACATCATCATATGACAGCGAAATACATTGTTACTATTATTATAGTTAATAATAATAAGCACTGGCTACTATTATTATAGTCACAAGTTCAAGATTTCAAATCTCTTTTG
>NC_022009.1:105903542-105911202 GCF_000317375.1 Microtus ochrogaster
CCATGACCCTGGAAATTTTGAATGTATACCCAAGATAAAAATTTCTCATAAACTCATAAACTTGTTAACTTTACCTTCTCTCTCTAGTCTGTCTGTCCCAACAGATTTCAAATCAACAGCAGACTGTTCCAGGACTAGCTCCAGGTGCTCTTAAATCTGCATCTTGGACAGCTTCATAGCCCCAGGAGGTCCAGTCTTACAGATTACTCCAAGGCATAGCCTCAACTCTTCTAGCCCAAGATGGTCCTGTAGAGCCTGAATGGTGACTAACTGGCCGACTCTTCCTGGACTTGAGCAGTATTCAAGCTTCCTTGAGTCTGCCCAACAATGATGCCCCAGTGTCAACAAGAAGTAGTCATAGGGAAGATTACATGCAACCCCTTAATTATGTATTATCAAAAAAGGCTGCGATGTTAGGTTTCAAACTCTGGGACAAATGCTGAGATGCCTATTTAACACATCGAAACAAACCTGGTGGCAAGGCTCTCCCTGTAATTCCTTACTCCCTATCTGTTATAGGATCCTCCTGGCTGACATAACCCACCCTTACCCTAAACTTTTCCAGCCCAGGATGCTGGGTTGTTCCTCCCTATATAGTCCAACCATTTTGGTTACCTACTTCTTTTGTACCTCTGGCCTCCTGACTGCTGGTCCTGGTTCCCATCTCTCCTCTCTCCCTTCTCCTTTCTCCCTCCCCACACAGCCTAGCTCAGGGTCATGTACAATCTGGACCCTTGCAGAGGGCCTTGTCTCTGGCTATGCTCTCCTACGTATCTACAATAAACTTTTACCTCTGCCATACCTATGAGCAGTCACATTTTCTTTCCTTCCCCTTCTTCTTTCTTTTTTTTTGATTCAAGTAGTCATTTCAAAGTTAGTGTCCTTGTAAAGACAAACAGACAGCACAGACAATAAGATAGTAACTAAATGAATTACTGTAGATTATCTTGGTTTTTTCTTTCTTGTAAGAGTTGATGCAGAGAGACTTTCATTATCTACTCTACTGAGAGATTTGACAGTCAGTTCTTTTTCTAGTCTACTGGTGCCTCTCTTTCTTGAATCAAATGTTAACTCCTAAGCTGACAAGTAAGTGAATGGTGTTCCCAATGGCAATTATGTGTCTGAGGGACACATAGGAGAACAGGTCATATGAAAATGGTGGGACATTTTGACCATAACAAGATGCCACACAAATACCACAGGCTGGATTATATAAACAATAGGAATTTATTTTTATTAATTCTAGAGGCTGAGAAATATCAACTCAGGGAATTGAATGGTTGAACTGTGGTGAAGACACTTGCTCCTGATTTAAAGAGAGATTTTATATCACCTCGTAGTGATGAGAAGGGGGGATGGAGAGAGAGTTATGGAGGGAGGGGGAAAGAAGGGAAAAGTGGAAAAAGAGACAGAGGGGGGAAGGGAGGGAGACAGCCAGTCAGCTACACACATACACATACATACACAGAGAGAGGATACACACACACACACACACATACAGAGAGAGAGAGAGAGAGAGAGACAGAGACAGAGACAGAGACAGAGACAGAGACAGAGACAGAATGAATTTTCTTCTAAAGATGCTGTCCATACTCAGATATCCATACTTATAGTCCCTGAGCCATATTCTAGCAGCATCCTCTCCAAATACCATTGAACAGGAGTTAGGAATTCGATACGTAAACTGAGAGGACCCAAACACTCACCTCATGACATTGATGACACTGAAAGTATAGCCAGTGTACAATGTGATATCTGTCCTCGGCTGATTTGCTGGGTGTCTGGGATTGCCAAGGCCATCCCTCAGTAGCACCTTCCCATAGCAATTCTGCAAGAAACCCAGATGGCCTAAAGGTTTTTCACACATGTGATTTTAGCTCGTGTCAAATACAGGCTGGCTAAAGTGATCCACAGAACAGTGCAACTGGCAGAATAAGGCTTTAAGGCAATGGTGTTGGGGTGGGGTGGGACCAGAGGGGGTCACTTAAGGAGTCACTTAAGCTTCTATGGGTGGTATCCTGAGTGTATATGAGATCTTAAAATCCACCTCCACAGTGACATACTTCCTTCAACAAGGCCACATTTCCTGATAGTACCACTCCCTTTGTGGAGCATTTTCTTTTAAACCACCATACATTCCAAAAGCTAGCCTCCAAGGCCTATTCCATTAGTTGGCTACTTCCTTGTGCCTAACTAGAAGCCATTGAAATTTGTTATTTGGCTACACTGGCTAACCTGTCCAATCAAGACTCACCAGCTCACCCTAGCACAGAATCCCCCTTTCCTCCTTAAAAATCATTGCTGCAAAAAAACACATGCTGTTGTCTTTTTCTGATCCAAAGGCAGCTCCCCTCTCTACCCCTCCCCTAATTTGTCCCTCGGAGTGCAGAGAGTTTGGTGTCTGGGTGTGTTCTGTGCTGACTCCGAGGCCCCTTCAGTGGTCATGTGAGTGGGCCATCTCGTTTCTAGTTCTGGTGGCTGGATCCAGTCTTTAGTTAAGTGCAGTTCTGGCTAATTTTAGACTATAGTTCTGAGCAATTACTCCAAGCCCAACTGTCAAGCTATGCTGCTCTCCAATTCCTGAACCAAAGTCACTGTCAAAGGCAATAAATATTCATTGCTTTAGGAGAGAGAAATTTATTATGGGCAACTAATTAATTTGTACCTGTTCTTTATTAAGGCAGGACAGGGTACACATTGCTGGTGTCCAGTAGCCACGCATGATGGCCATTCAATGTGACTCAACTGGAGAGGAAATGGCCAGGGGATTCCATAGACTTTCATTCTGTTATAAAAGGGAAAGAAGGAAGCATTTGAAAAGAAAAGCTACATATTTTACCTAGTTTGCTAATATCTCTGGAACACTGGGGATAGGCATATCACAGCACAGCACACAGAAGGGGGTAAAATTCTAAAAGACTTCAGAATGTCTGAGTTTTCAGCCAACTCATAATTAAGTCATTAAACTTTTCTGCTCCAACCTCCCCGGGCTGATTGCAGATCACATGAGATAATGAAGATGAGAGGGCTTGTTCACAAACATTTTCACACGTACCTCATCCACGTGTCATTACAATCATAGAGCCATGCGGTGCAAATGAGGGTCAGGATTAGAGACTTGATGAGAAAAAGAAATACAAGAAAAACAACTCGTTTTTCTCTGTAAAGGAAATAATATTTTTTGTAACCATAAAAATATTTTAATTGTGAAGGCGTAAGTCACAAACAATGCCACAGCAGTTTGGAATTATGATTAATAGGGTGGTATTTATTTAAAGGGGAAAAAACTTACAGATCACCGTCAGCCCTCTGTGCAACCAGGAAGGGAGCCTAGTCGCCAGCGGAGCAGGAAGTGAAGAGAGAGAGGAGAGGAAAGTGGCCACTTTTTTTTAAAGGGAGAGAGACCACACCCCAATGGGCTGGTATCTCAGCGGCTATAGGCTGGAGGAGCAGACGGACCTCCCACAACATAATTGATTTTGAACATGACTTTAATGTCATGGAATAGTTTTGTATGTATGGGGGAAAAGCTGGGGAATTGGGTCTCCATAAAGCTTATAAGTTACTGAGTGGATGATAAGCTGATTCCTAGTAAGTCTGTCTCTGACACTCCACTGGCATTCCCAGCAGACCCAGTGACTGGACAGAATGGTCTGGTGGCCATGCTAAATGCACCTCACCCTTCTGAAGCTGATCTCAGTATCTGCCCCACCATGGAGACCTTGTCACACAGTGGGTCTATTTCACAAAGCCGACAAACCCATGTGTCCTGAAGTAGGATGGTGAGTGCTCCGTGGTGACAACACCCACATTTCTGGTTCCCATCCGGAGTGGAGAAAAGAAATTCGTTCTTCCTTTAATGTGTCATACTGTCCAACACACGCTGCCTAAGATCTTGACAAGATGAAGCGTGGCTCTCACCAGCGTGAAGGAGTTTGTGCTGTGGGCAAGGCTTTAATGCAAACAGAGCTACTAAAGGTACCACAGTGCCGTTTCGGGTGCCCCTTTCTGAAAAAGAAGAGAAATCTTTATATCCTTGTTTAATAACCAAACTATCTTCAAATTAGAATTTCTTCAGACATGTGTCTGCTTGTCAGTTCTACCTTAATTTTTATGTTATCAAGCGAGCCAACCACCCACCCCCATCATCACAATGTTTCAGAAATATGACACAATGAACAAGGCATTTTTTTTACTATAGCCCTAATGATGTGTCCATCCTATGACCAGGTGTCATGGTCAGTTTCAGTTTTCAACTTGACAGAAACTAGAGTCACTGGGAAGAGTGAGCCTTACATGGGAACTGTCTTCATGGCATTGGATTGGCATGTGGGCTGATCTAGGAGGCACTTTCTTGATTGTTTATATATGCAAGAGGCCCAGCCTACTGTGAACACTCCACAGTCTCTGTTCAAGTTCTAGGCTCCAGGTTTCTGCCCCGAGTTCCTGCCTTGGCTTCCCTCAATGAGGGAATCAGCCAAAGGAAGCCACCCCTTCCCCTGCCTGGGTTTGGTTGGAGTGTTTATCACAGCAAGAGTAAGCAGAACGGCTTCTTGTAGATTTCAGTGGAGTGGGACCAAGCTTCTCTCCTGATGCTAGAATTTGAGTTCCCTCTGCACAGACTGGGGCTGCACTTTCTAACTCCCCAGATTCCAGGGAAAGAACCTTGCCTCATGCATATTTTATATTTAGCATCCTCTCATTAAGGTGTCATTTCACTTATGGGAGAACAATTAGGCATTCATCTCTCCACAATAGAGGAGATACATAAAAATATGAGAGTTACAAAGGAGATGAAAGAGGGAAAATGCAAGAAAAAGGATGTGTCTGTGTTATTCAAAACTCTGACATGCACTTTGGCCTTTATGGAGGACCTCAGAAAAGTGGATGAAAGGCAATGAAAAGTGAATTCAAGAAATAAATTTGGGAAGGAATGATAACTGATTAACAACATAAATGTTGAACAAGGAATTGACTTTAGCACGTGTATGTGTGTGTGTGTGTGTGTGTGTGTGTGTGTGTATGAAGAGCACTGCTATGCTCTTGGGTGTGTATGTGTGTGCATTTTTGATAAGTAATAGTCATTACAGAATGAGATGGGGTAATTTGTTTCCTAATTACTTTAAGAATCTGTTTCTCTGAATGTTGCTGGGGGTTCAACATTTTCAACCAAAAATATCAACTTACTCTTGCGAGATAGTTTTGGAAGCTCTCAAAGCAATTTTAGAAACAATAACAAATCTGTGGCAGAGTTGCATTGCAGTGCTGGTTAATGTTTTGTCAACTAGACCCAACCCATGGTTATCTGGGAAGAAGGCACTTCAATTAAGAAAGAAAATGCCTCTATCAGATTGACTGCACGCAAACCTTCAGGGCGTTTTGTTAATTAATGAATGATGTGGAAGGACTCAGCTTATTGTGGGTGGTACCTGATTGCATAAGAAAGTAGGCTGAGAAAGCCAGGGGAGCAAGCCAGTAAGCAGCACCCCTCCCTGCCTTTTACTTCAGTGCCTGCTCTAGCTTCCCACAGTGATGGACTGTTATCAGGACATGTGAACCAAATAAACTCTTTCCTCTCTAAGCTGCTTTTGGTCATGTTATTTCTCATGGCCACAAAGAGTGAAGTAGGACAGCATTAGAGAAAGACAAGGAATATTAATTGTGATGGGCAGCTATTCCTTACTTTGAACCAGGTATATCATGAATGTTTGCTGTCTTATCTCACACAAATATTCTCCACCATTCATATGGGATTCCTCTCTAAGAGATATTTGTGGTGATTAAAGCTCCACGGGTTTTAGGGAAATCAGCTGGGTGAGATGGCTGTGATATATATTGCAATCAGGGAAGGTTTCTGCAGGGCATTGATACTTGGGGAGAGTAACAGCGGGGAGGCTGGTACGAGAGGATTGGGTTGGACTTGTGTGGGTGTGCAGCCTTCCTTGTCCCCAGATGGTGACACTTTTCCATGCTATAAGCAGGGCTACACACCATTCTACTGCAGCATAATATTCTACCTTAGAGATGTGACATCATTTTCTGTCTTATTTTCAAATTTATCATTTTTTTTTTGTTCTTGTAAACAGTTACCCCAGGGAACTTCCTTGTCCACTCATCCGGAGATGATTCCCCTCTGATAAACCCTGATGTGTAATCTTGTTTTTGTCAATTTTTAGTGCTGAGAATTGAACCTGGGGCCTCGCACCTGCTATAATCAGGCATCCCACAACTGTGCTGTAATGTCCAGCCCAACATTTGGTTCTTTCTCCCACAATCCTGCACTTCCCTGTGTGACTCCACATAGCAGCAGCAATCTCTGCTGCTGGGCGAGTCTCCTGTCATGGGGGCTTCCATGGTGACTTTGTTATCAACAATTAAACATTTGCCAAACTGGAAATCAAGAAATTCGGAAAGTCATATGTGTGTTTTCTCAATATACCCAGTGTTAAAGCTGTTAGGTTTATAAACTAAGGCAATACTGTTTGTGTGAGTTCTTGCTTTTTGTGTTGTCTTTCCCTTGTCCCCACCTGCAGAAACCTGGAATCTTGTGGCTGCCTCTGCTCCAGTTCGCAGGCGATACCACATCGGCCCCACACTGGCTCATTCCAGTTCCTCCTTCTGGAATGTGTAATTTCTTAATAGCTCCACGATCACTAGTTCTTTGCAAGTCATTTTTACCCTCACAAAATCTATCTCATTTCTCTTGGAGATCAGCTTTGCTAAGTTCCGCATCGTATCAGAAAAACCTTTGTAACAAACTAGCCAGGGGAAGGACCACATCAAATCACAGCTCAAATCTTTCCATAGTTCCCTATGGCTCTCATCCCTACATCAAGAACAACAAACATCTCAGCACGGTGTGTTAGCCTTCCACTGTTCGACCATTGCTACTCCCTTCCTCGTGAGCCTGCTCTCTGCCTTTCCTCAGTGGCAGCCTCCGTACTAATTCCATCCCTAGAGGGTGGATGTTGCCCCCCTTCTCTCTGCTGTCTCTGTGCTTGAAACATCTCATCCTTTCAGACACAGCTCCTGCCTTTCTGCAGAGTGACACCTTGGCTGGCCTCCGCAGTCACTGCCTGGCGCTGCCTCCTTCTGCCATCTGTCTACCTTGTGTGTACCATCATCAGAGCAAAATAAGAGGGACTCATTTTCTTAGCAACCATGAAGAAAATGCTAGTGTGGACAGCAGATTAAAGAAATAAAATGGAAATCTCTTAGTGAGTTTATCAGACAAGGATAAGGAACGTTCCGAAGCATGAGGGGGTAGAAAGAGCAGGTACATCCCCCCCCATCCATCCTGACCACCACAGGCCCTTGGTGTGTGTTTATTTCTGATGTTATTCATTTAAAAGTTATTTTTGATCCAAGGATATTTTAATAAAGGGGACAAAGTGCACCCATCGTGGGTTTATAGTTGTGCACAAAAAATGATGCTGAGTAGAGAAGGACTATTTCTATCGCAAATGATTTCAAACAGCAGCAGTATGCTTTCTTACAGAAGTTGTTCAGATAAAAGGGTAGAAAATAGCCTGTCTATGGCAATAGTAATGAGCAGGTCATCATTGTTTGCTCTGTCTTCCTTGCCAGGCTCAATTTTATTTAATTTCCAAAAAGAAAGAAAGAAAGAAAGAAAGAAAGAAAGAAAGAAAGAAAGAAAGAA
>NC_022009.1:105911302-105962681 GCF_000317375.1 Microtus ochrogaster
AAAAAAACAACCCTCTTCAGGTCTTTCATCTCCCTTTGATACACAATCCTCTGAAACGAAGAAGAAAAGTTAATTTCATCACCAAGCTTCCAGAGTCGGGAAGGTGTGGGGCCAGTCAGAGTTTGGAGGAAGTGTAACTCAATGGATTCCACCAAGGTCTTGATGCTTTAGACTCAACCTGCGAGCGTGTTCTTGGCTGGTGCACCTGCCGAGGGTGGCTGAAGATACCCTCAGTTCACACGGCCTCATTACTCCATGCTGAGCTATATGAATATTATATTTTATGAAAGAATTGAGAAATGTTTTAAAATGCTGGCTCTTCTTTTACTGTTTTGTAAGTGTTATATAGCTTCTGTTAGATACATAATTGCAAATACCTTCTTGCCTGGGGCTTGGATTTTTGACATCTTATTTGTTTGTTAAGGACAGTGCCTCCCTGAATAGCCCAGATTATCTCCAAGTTCAAAACCTTCCTTCCAAGCAGAGAGACTATAACTCTATGCCACCTCATCAGCTTATATTCACTACCTCAGCTTTTTGGTTTTATGAACAAGGTTCTCAATTCAATGTAACATATCTGGTTATTTCCCCTACATACTAGTAACTTCTGTGTTATGTGGAAGAGAAAGGTGGCCAGCGTTAATCTCATAAAAATAATCTACTAATTTTATTTTTAGAAGTTGGCTTTCTTTCTCTTTTACCTTTCATTTATGTTTATTTTCTATTTTCCAGAGATTATTACAGAGAAAATGAAAGAAACAATGTATTTTTTATCTTTCACTTTGAAATCTGTTTTCTCCATGTATTTGAATTGGCACTACCCTCTCCCCTGGGGCTTTAAAATGTCACCTCGAGCTCTCTGGTCCTAGTTTCTGGGGAAAGGATAGCCAGTCTCTTAGCATCCTGTGATGGGAAGGAACCTTTGCTCACTGACTTAAGTTTTCACAAACTTGACCGGAGAGCCCCAGTGTGGTTTTCTTGGTGCACACGCTTTTTGACCTTGGTAGACTTCAGAGTCCTTATTTCTCTGTGGTCTTGTATCTTTTGTTGGTTTTTCAAGGTCTCTGGTTGGTTTATTGTCACATGCCACTTGTGACACATTACTTCTTTTTTCTTCTGAGATGGTCAAATTTTTAAGAAAGTGTCATATCCTGCCTGTGGGTATTTTTCTGATTTTTCAATTCCTCATATCTCTTTGTGATTGGATATTTTCTATTGATCCATTTATACTTCACTAGTTCTTTCTTGAAGCATCTTTAGTCTGTTATTTAACTCATTAGCCAAGTTATCGATTTAGGTACCTTATTTTTAATTTCTATAAACCTCATTTGATTATTTTATTCTATTTATTTGTATGTTTATGTGTGGATGTGCATGTGTATGGCATGTATGTGGAAGTCAAAGGACAACTTAGAAAAGTCTGTTCTGTCCTACCATGTGGATTCATGGGACTGAACTCAGGTCATCAGGTTTAACAGCACTTTTACCTGCTGAGCCAACCTACCAGCCTTGCTGTTTGACTCTTTTTAAAGATACAGTTACACAGGAAATTTACTCTCCATGTATTTACTTGAATACGAACACAGACATTCTTAGGCTCATGTCTGACAAGTCTAGTTCCTGCTGTTGTTGTTTAAGTCTTTCTTGAGTTTCAGTCATTTGATAGTCTTGTGTATCTCTGACGTGTTAAGAGTCTCATCTGTTGGGGACGTTGGAAATGTTGGTATGTCATGAGAGACTCTGTTAAGTCAGTTCATCTCCATTTGTATCTTCCTTGCTCTTAGATGTAGATTTATGCTGTCTCACAACACACATGGAGCTCTTGAACCCTCCTCTGTAGTTCAGAGAGAGAGGAGGTAGGGATGGACCCTCCAGTGATTTCTCTTTGTCGGAGAGAAGAAAAACCCTGCAACGCACATTAACCTTTCCCAGCGAGATTTTTCTTTCTAATCTTGCGTTCCCCCTTTAGCCCTAATAAGCACCTTTATAAATAGTTTCACACTTCAGAATGGAAGAATTCTTCACGTGTTCTCTTGGGGTCTCAGGAGAAACAGATACAGTTTTCTTTTAGTAATCAGTTATACTCTGAGATAGCACCATCCTCTCCAAGGTGTCAAAAACTTACATAATTGGTGTTATTTTAAAATGCATGATTTGGGGTCACCTTATACCAGCCCACATCTCTGGTGGAAGCCAGTCCCATGAATCCGCATGGTAGGACAGAATTTTCTAAGTTGTCCTTTGACTTCCACATACATGCACACCCACACATAAACACACATACATAAATAAATTAAAATAATCAAATGAGGTTTATAGAAATTAAAAATAAGGTGCCTAAATTGATAACTTGGCTAATGAGTTAAATAACAGACTAAACATGTTTCAAGAAAGAACTAGTGAAGTCTCAACAGATACAAGAAAATTAAAATAATTCCCTGAATTATATCAGACCCCCATGGATTAAAGTGGGATTTCAACAATAACAGAAATAAGAGAAAGCCTACAAACTCATGGAAACTGAACAAATCTCTACTGAATGACTTATGGGTCAAGGAAGAAATAAAAAAAAATCAAAGACTTTCTAGAAAACATTGAAAATGAGTGAACAACATACCTGTACTTATGGGACTCAATGAAAGTGGTGCTAAGAGGAAAGTTCACAGCACTACATGTCTTCATAAAGAAATTGCAGAGATCTTGTACTGGCACCTTAACATTACACCTGAAAGTTCTAGAACAGAAAGGGCTCAAGAGAAGTAGAGGGTAGGAAATAATCAAGCTGAGGGCTGAAATCAACAAAGTAGAAACAGAGAATCAATGAAACAAAGATTGGTTCTTTGAGAAAATCAACAAGATAGACAAAGCCTTATCGAAACTAACTAAAAAGCAGAGAGAGACTTTCCTAATTAAGAAAATCAGAAACAAAAAGGGAGCATAACAATAGACACTGAAGAAATCCCAAGACTCATTAGGGCATACTTGAAAAACCTATACTCCACAAAATTGGAAAATCTCAAAGAAATGAACAAATTTCTTGGTAGATACTATTTATAGAAGTTCAGTTGAGATGAGATAAACAATTTAAATAGACCTATAACCCCTAAGGAAATAGAAACAATCATTAAAAGTCTACCAATCCAATAAAAGCCCAGAGCCAGACAGTTTAAGTACAGAATTTCACTGTACTTTCAGAGAAGAGCTAATATCAATACTCAAATCGTTCCACAAAATAAAAACAGAAGAAGCATTATCAATTTTATTTTATGAAGCTACAGTCACTCTGATACTCAAACCACATAAAGGCTCAACAAAGAAAAAGAATTACAGACCAATATTCCACATGAATACTGACACAAAAATACTCAGTAAAATACTTGCAAAATGAATACACAAACACATCCAAAAAAATCATCTACCATCATCATGTAGACTTCATCTAAAAGATATAGAAATGGTTCAATGTACAAAAAACTGTCAATGTAATCCACCATATAAACAAACTGAAAGAAAAAGAAAACACATGATCATCTCATTAGATGCTGAAAATGCTTTAGAGAAAATCCAATACCCTTCATGATAAAAGCCTTGAAGAGATTAGGGATCGAAAGGGCATAACTAAACATAATAAAGACAATTTACAGCAAGTCTATAGACGACATCAAATTAAATGGAAAGAAACCCAAAGCAATTCTACTAAAATCAGGACGAAGATAAGGATGTCCACTCTCTCCATATCTGTTCAATATAGTACCTGAAGATCTAGCTAGAGCAATTAGACAACTATAGGAGATCAAGGGGATACAAATTAGAAAGAAAGAAGTCAAAGTATCACTACTTGCAGATGATATGATAGTATACATAAGTGACCCCAAAAATTCCACCACAGAATTTTTACAGCTGATGAACACCTTCAGCGAAGTGCTTTCCCAGATACAAGATTAATTTAAAAGATCAGGAGCCCTCCTATATGCAAATGATAAAGGGAGTAAGAAAGACAGGAAAATAACACCCTTCACAACAGCCACAAGCAATATAAAATATCTTGGTGTAGCTCTAACCAAACAAGTGAAAGACCTGTGTAACAAGAATTTTAAGTCTTTGAAGAAAGAAATTGGAGAAGCTATCACAAAATGGAAAGATCTCCTATGCTCATGGATTGGTAGGATAAACATAGTAAAAGTATCAATCTTACCAAAAACAATCTACAGATTTAATAAAATCTCCATCAAAATTCAACACAATTCTTTCCAAACCTTGAAAAAATAATACTCAACTTCATATGGAAAAATTAAAAACACAGGATAGGTAAAACAATCCTGCCCTAAGAAGAACTTTCAGAGGTATCAAAATCCCATATTTCAAGCTCTACTATAAAGCTATAGTATTGAAAACTATAGGCTATTGTCATAAAAGTGAATCAATGGGATTGAATTGAAGACCCAGATGTAAAACTACATGAACACCTGATTTTCTATGTAAATCTATGTAAATCTATGGACACCTGATTTTCTACAAAGAAGTCTATATTATACGATGGGATGGAAAAAAACATCTTCAATGAATGGTGCTGGCATAACTGGATAATAACATGTAGAAAAATGTAAATAGATCCATATGTATCACCCTAACAAAACTAACGTCCAAGTGGATCAATGACCTCAACACTAACCAAGACACACTGAACCTGGGGGAAAAAAGTGGGGAATAGCCTTGAATGCATTGGCACAGGAGACAACTTTCTAAACAGAACACCAATAGTGCAGACACTAAGATAGACAATTAGTAAGTAGGACCTCAAAAAACTGAAAACTTTTATAAGACAAAAGACACCATCAATATGACATAAATACAGTTTACAGAATGGGAAAAGATCTTCACCAATTCCACATCTAATCTAGGATTGATCTTCAAAATATATAAAGAACTCAAGAAACTAAACAGCAAAAATACAAATAATGCAATTAAAAATGGGATGCAGATCTAAACAGAGAATTCTCAACAGAAGAGAAGGAAAGGAGGAGAAACACTTAAAGAAATGCTCAGCATCCTTAGCCATCAGGGAAATGCTCATCAAAACAACTCTGAGATTCCATTTTCCACCTTTCAGAATGGATAAGATAAAAAACACAAGTGACAGCTCATGCTGGAGATGATGTGGAGTAAGGGAGACACTCATCCATTGCTGGTGGGAATACAAACTTGTACAGTCACTCTGGAAGTCAATGTGATAGTTTCTCAGAAAACTAGGAATCAACTTACCACAAAACCTAGCTAAACTACTCTTGGGCATGTACCCAAAGGATGCTCAATCATAAAACAAGGATACTTGCTTAACTGTGCTTATAGAAGCTTTATTTGTAATAACTAGAACCTGGAAACAATCTGTATGTCTCTCAACAAAGGAATGGATACAGAAAATGTGGTACATTTACACAGTGGAGGATTACTCAGCTTTTAAAAACAAGGACAGCAGGAAGTTTGAAAGCAAATGGCTGGAAATAGAAAAAAAAACAAGAGAGGTAATCCAGACCCCAAAAGACAAACATTATATGTATTTCCTTATAAGTAGATATTAGCTGTAAAGGATAACTATGCTACAATACAGATCCAGAGATACTAGGTACCAAGGGGGGTTCATGAGGGGACACCCAGGTCTGCCTAGAATGGGGAAATAGAAGAAATTCCTTGAGTGGACAGAGAGGGACTGGGGATGGGATTATGAGTAATCAGGTTGGGGAGTGAAGGGGGAGGATACTGAAAGAGACTACTGGAAAGGGGAGGCATTTTGGGGTCAGGTAAAAAATTGGAGCCAGGTAATCTCCCAGGAATCTACAAGGATTATTCCAGCTAAGATTTCTAGCATTAGAGGCAAGACTTCCAGTGAAGGGATTGGGGTACCAACCCAATCAAACAACCTTTGACTTACAGTCTGTCCAGCCTATGGAATGTGCTGGGATAAGGGTGACACAGAGATTGTGGGAGTGGCCAAAAAATGCTTGGTTCAGCTTGAGACTCATGCCAGGAGAGTAAACCCACCACTACACTGTCTGGAGCTATAGGACCCAGAGGTTGAATGGCCCAGAGACTTAGGATAGAACCAAACGTGACTGGCTAAATAAACAGATGAATAAACAAACAAACAAATAAATAAAATTTCAACATAATGATGCCTAATGATATTCTATTATATTCATAGATTGGTGCTAAGCCCAATGATTATCAAAGAGGCTTCATTCAGCAACTGATGGAAACATATGCAGACCCCCTGGGTTCATAGGGGCTCACAGAGCCTGAATCAACCACCAAGTAGCTTGCATGAGACTGACCTAGGCCTCCTGTCTATCTGATATAGTTGTGTAGCTTGATCTTCTTGTGGGTCTTCTTACATTGGGAACAGGGGCTGTCTCTGACTCTTTTGCCAACATTTGAAACCCTATTCCTTACACCAGCTTGCCTTGTCCAGCCTTAAATATGAAGAGAGAGGCTTAGCCTTACTGCAACTTGATATGACATGTTTTGTTGATATTCATGGGAGGCCTGCCCTTTTCTGAATAGAAATGGAGGAGGAGTGGATGGAAAGGAGGAACTGAAAGGAGGAGAGTGGGGAAATCGTGATTAGGGTGTTACATGTGTGTGTGTATGTGTGTATTATGTACATATGTGTATTGTCTATTTTATTTTATGGTTGTTTTGTCTGCCTGTGTGTCTGTGTGCCACTTACATGCCTCAAACCTGCAGAAGACAGAAGAGGGCATCGGATCTCCTGGTACTGGAGTGGGAGTGGCCACATGGGTGCTGAGAACTGAATCCTGATCCCTGGCAAGGGCAGTAAGTGTTCTTAACTGCTGAGCCAACTCTCCAGCCTCCATGCAGTTACCTCTTTGATATATTATATTGTAGAGATCTAGAGAGCATCCGCAACCAGCACCAAGCCAAGAGGCAGATAGAATTATAAATCAGAATCTCAGTTGTTAGGGTATGATCCATAACTGGAGTGACAGAAATGACTGAGATACTAAGATACAGAGTGGAGGATAGAAAGAGTGGAGACCTGAAATCAGACTCAGAGAAAGTGGGTTGAGTTCCTAGTGCTTTATGCAGAATGACTTTTCATGCAAGACTCCTTTCATCCCAGTGTGGAAATCACCTACCTTCACTTGCCTTTATCACTTCATTAATTCCCTGACCAAGGCATGTAGTTTATGTGTGTGTGTGCGCATACATACATGTGTAATTATTTTAGAATTTACCTATTCAAAACCAAATGGGAAATGAACAAAAATTGGGAAAACCCTTTTGTGTGTATGTGTGTGCATGCGTATGCGTGGCGCGCATACGTGTGTGTGTGTGTGTGTGTGTGTGTGTGTGTGTGTGCACATGTGTATGTGATGCAGCAGCATTATGGTCCTGCAGCTCCTGACAATGATGACTTATAACTAATGATCATGGCATACATGTGGCAGTGAACCCAAGCCAAGCAGTTTCTCATGTCATTCTTTGCCTGTTGCCCTTGGTGATGCCTCATGTACTTTAAACTTCCATTGCTGCGGCATTCTGCCTCTGCTTCGTGCCGTTAGCCTCCTGCTTCACAGCACTCTTGGAGACTCTTGACCGCCCTGTGAACTGACCCAGCAATTATGACCATGGGCTTTCAGAAAGTTCCGGCACGTTATAAACACATCAGTGAGCCAGTGGATGTGATAATGATAAAATTACACTGGTTTGCTTTCAGCAGCTTGCCGAAAGTCACGCACGAGGGAATGCTTCTCTGTCTAAAGTCAGGGCTCTTGGTCAACCGTTCTGACGGTGCCTGGTGCCCTGGAAGGCAGAGAGAACAGACCCCAGGAGGTGTTGGTCCTTGAATTGGTCTTAAATTGAACTAAATTTGTGAGAAATAGAAACATAATATTATTAGGATCCCCAAAGGTTCTTTTGCTCATTGGATTTAGATAAATTATTAACATCAGCAAATTCCTTTTCCCTATGATATAGTTTCTCCTGACTAAAGATTGCAAGTTGAGTGCTCATTTGCTTTGAAGGGTATAATAATGCAGACACAGAGGGAAGTAGATTTTAAAATATTCCCGTTTAATCACTTGCACACACACACATGCACACCCATGCATGCACCCCATTCCAGGAACCAGCATGGGCACATTTCTGTAGGCTTCTACAAAGGGACTCCTTGACCCTGCTCTGATGACATCATATCCTCCTATTAGTCAAGAACTGTCGACCTATGACCTTGACTGTGTTGCATGTGTGGATAATGTATGTTGGGGGAAAGAAGAAACACTCCTGCTGTAGGGAGCATCTAGAATGGCCGCGTACAGATACAGACATACAGGTTCCTACTGGAGTTGTGACCTATGGTTCCAGGATTTTAATAAATTATTGCTTTCTCTATTCTTTACACCAGCATCTGTGGTCCTTCTCACTGCCTGTCCATTCTTGTCAACAGCAAACACTCTGTAGTGGTCTTAGCATTACACATGAGCAGGGAACTAACAAAGCTCTTTGATGTGATTCTGTTGTTTTCTGCTTTAATGTTATTTAGGACAAGACTGATTCTGTCTGGATTGTGGGTTTTCTCCTCTATGAAACACAAAGTGAAAGAGTGAAAGAAAAATTATGGTTTTCCTCTTTCATAGAGCTATCCATCCAGTGTTTGTTGAGGTGGTCAGAGGGATATGAAAGGAGACAGATCAGCCTACTGAAAACTTCACGGTAGAGAGAAGTCTGTGCAGAGTAGACACTCCAAACACGGCAAATCCATAACACTACACATGGAAATCATGCAATATACAGGAACACATCCTGCATTGGGAGATCCCTGGGAGTTTCCATTGCTTTGGGCAATGAAAAGAATCTGACCTGATCAATGAAACATGCAACACTGTCCACACATTCAAGGAATTGTAGCCACTTTGGTCCATGGGTTGAATGGCAATAGGTGGGGCCTGAAAGTATGTTTCTCAAGATTATTAAGGACATTAAATGCCAGGCTAACAGACTTGAAATAATGGAGAGTCAAATGATCTTTCTTTATTTCCAAATTTGAGACTAATAAGACAGACACAAATAATATAAACAAAGATAAACCTTAAAAATGATGTCTTGCCCATGTGATCGTTTGATGAGATGCAAATGAGAAATTGTATTACAGGGGCTCTCTCCAGTGCCCTGTGGCTCCTTATTCGAGTGTTTCTGTCACCTATTGGTATTTACCTTTGATATTGGAACTTGGACCAGTGTTTGAACTCTCCTGGCATTGCTTCTTCTTTCCAGACAGCGGCTCTTTTGAAGCCTCCTTATAATAGATGCTTCTCTACTTATCTAGAGAGAGCACACTCTTGTCATTCAAGACATAAGTAACACCCAAGCCACCTGCACTTCCAGAGAGGATGGAGGGGAGACAGGGCTCTTTTCCCACTGCAGGGCTGCCAAGTTTAAAATGATGGGACTTTTTTTGTTGCCCTCTGAAAGGGTAGAAAGGAACCCCCACAAAATCCTTGGCTTTTGTTGTCTGTGTTTTGTATGCATCCTTTACACTTCTAGTAAGCTTCTGAAAGGCTTCTCAAGACCATCCAATTATCTCACTACAGTTTCAATGTGTTAAAGGTGACTTGGACACACGTCTCCACTGCCTTGTTCTCTCCAAAGTATTAGGGTTGTCACTTTGACTCCTTCCCAAGTACGTGATTCTCTTATAATGCAATTCACCAGGCTCTTCTACAGTGTCCCACAACGAGGACAGTCTTTCAGGGTGTGAGAAATGATTTGCAAGGACAATCAGAGGGGACCATCCATTCACAGGGTCTGAATCAGAGTTGTCTCACATGCCAGGAGTGAGATTGATCCCAGGAGTTTACGCAAAAGCTTCAGTGGAGCTCGGGAAGGTCCAGTTATGTTTCTTAGAATGTCTGAGAGGTTGCGAGTGTGACTTTCTCAGTCTCAGCGTCCCTGTCTCTTTCAGAGTCAGTCTGAAGAAACAAAATGAAACCAAACCGAATGAAACAAAAACAAAAACAGATTTGGCAGAGCCGAAGCCACAGATCGCCATGGAGACCACAGAGGTTCTGGTTTGTGTTTGTTTCCCTGTCAGGTGTTGCCGGGAGATTCATCCCCCTCATGTCGCTGCCAAGTATGTGAACTCCAGTAACGTGGATGGGCAAAGAAATCACCAGCAAGGACCTCACGAAATTGTAGGCTAACAGCTAAAGTCAGAGATGACTCTGCTAGCAGATCCGGCTCAGCCCCTTGTCAACTGGGTGGGCTCAGCCCCTTGTCAACTGGGTGACGAATCTCCTGTGAATTCTGAGACCTGGAATCTAAATGAAGGGAAAAGAGCAGCCAGGGTGAAAGAGACAGATGATGTAACTCCACCGCACAGAGCTTTTGGGGGAAGGACCTTCTAGTAGCCCAAGTACCTCTCTTGGAAAACAATGTTGTAATTAAGTATTCAGGGGCCCTACTGATGGAAAAAATGGCAGGGAAGAATGCTCCCACAGACTGGGTGACAGCTTCTAGCCTCAGAATTCTGCAGCCCTTCAGTTTCCCTGGCAAAAAGATGCTACAATGGTACAAGTAGGTCCTTCCTTGGCTCCATGTCACAGAAATGAGGTGAAAGAGCTAGATACTGATAGCAGCTCCCAGGATGCATTGCTGTCTTTGCTAAACTAAAAGTGCAGATTATTTTTTATGTCCTTGAGTGTATATATCATGTGTTTGCCTTTACTTGTTTTGGTTCACAGCCATGTAAATCAAAGTACCTGGTTGATGTTGGACATTTCCACCGGTAAAATTTTAGGCATGTTTGTTAGAGACATTCATCAGCAATACTGATTTATTGATGTTATCTATGGCTATGAGTTAGACACTTCTCATATGCTCATCCCTGTAGTATGTTCTGTAGTCCTAAGCACTAAAGTCCTTCAACCGATCCATTACAGGTCAGAAGCAATGATACAGCCCAAAGAAAACACACACTGAGATCATGGTAACACGGCCTCAGGAAGAAAATTAAGAAGGAAAAGGGTACAGGCTGAGAACAGTAGCTAGGGAGGATTGAGGATTCATTCATGCAAAGATTTTAAGTAAGCAGTGGAGACAGTCAGATGGAATAAGAGCATCTTACAAGGGAAACCATCACAGGTGCAAAGACGTTGAGTCTACGGCATCCTGGTGTGTCTGAGAAAGGTAAAGGAGGCTAGATGATGCAAACAGAGGGTTGGATATCTGTATGAGAGCAGAAGAGTCACTTGAAAATGGTTGCATTCTTGAGTTATTAACTTAAGTCAATGGGGATGGAGAGATGGCTCAGCAGCTGATAGCACTGGCTGTCTTGCAGAAGACCTGGGCTCAGGTTCCTTTGCCCACGTGGCAAGTTACAACTGTCACTTCAGTTCTAGGAGATCTGACACCCTCTTCTGATCTCTGTGGATACCAGGCACACATGCTACACACACACACACACACACACACACACACACACACACAGGCGAACATTCATACATGTAAAGTAAATCTAATAGACTTTGAGGAATGAGTCATTGAAATATGGAAGGCACAGTTTCCAGAGGGGAACTTGGGAAAGAGCCACTGGCAGTCCTTATGCCTGAGAGCTGAGGGAATGAGAGACTTGGTCTTCAAGGGGGATCTGGGTATGGTGTACATCACAGCTTCTGTACCTTTCAGTGAGGTGAATAGAATCATGTTGCTAGCTCATTTATAAACAAGTACAGTGAGGTTTAAGAAGAGTAATGGACTATGTGGATTTCCACGGGTGCATGTGATCCATCAAGGCTATAGACTGGTCTTCTGATTTGGTGACCCCCATCACCCATCATCAACCATAATAACCCAATCTCTGTCTGCTTGTCATGAGAGTCTGTGTGACTCTCAGGAGTAGACTGTTTCTGTGATGTTGAAGTGTGTGCTCTTACAGTGAGCCTCTGTGAGCAAATTCCATGTCCTCAGGTATGGTGTGGTTAACCTCTCATGCATGGTCTTAGGCCATGGATATGCTACAGACTGGCACACCTCTACATATGTGTATGTATGTATGTATGTATGTATGTATATCTATCTATCTATCTATTTATCTACTATCTATATATTTATATAGATACACACACACACACACACACACACACACCCTTGCTTATAAGGTTCCAAGAATTTCTGTTTGCAAGTCAGAAATTTCACACCATAGATCCAACTGGCAAGAAGCCTAGAACTCACCATTTTCACTTTACATTCTGAATTCTCACACAGATTTACTGACAGAGTAACCAGAGTATTAAAATGAGCTTTGAGCCTAAGGTTCATTTGCATATGTCCCATCCTATGACACTCATTTGCTGCATGATTTCAGAGTCTGTTTTGCTGTTATGAGATGCTCTACAAATCACACATGTATTTATATTTGAGCTCTCCTGTCATCAAAAGGCATCAGTGTCTGACAAAGACACATATAATTGACCATCTGCTACCCTACCTTCATGCCTTATGTATTATTTGTACACATAAAATACTATAGTAACCAGATATACTAGGGTCTTATTAAGTTGGTAACTAAGCTGAATATCTTAATCAGTTGCAACTAGACATGGCAATTTAATTATTAGTTGCACTTTGGTAGAGCATTGCAGACCTCAAAGAGAGGCAGAAATGCTATTGGCTTCTGGTACTCCAGTCTGCTTGTTTTGGTATCTGCAGCCTTCATGTAAGCCATGGTCTCTTCTCTTTAATTTAGTTTTTTAGGTTAGCACACAAAGAAATGGGCTACGTCACATCTTCATTCATGTGCCCCCTGCTTTATCTTCATGCAGCCTGCCCCACTGAGTTCCTCCCCTGTTCTATGCCTCTTATCACCCCCACTCCTGCTGCTTCTCTTTTGTCCCCCATCAGGTCCCCTTTGATTTCCTATGGCCTGTGTCCCACAACACTCTCTACTCCCCACCACCCTTGCCATCTCTTCCTTCCCACTCATGATCCCCTTTCTAGTTTTGTGACCTACAGATATGCAAATGTAAACATGCGTGCACATTGCTTCAAATCTAGGTTCTACATATGAGAGAAAACATGAAGTATTTCTCTTTTTGACTCTGGCATATTTTGCTTAACGTGGTGATTTCCAGTTGTAGCCATTTTCCTACAAATATATCACCATACAGTCAGTGCTAAATGGACTCAGCAGGATGCAAATGCTGTCTTATGTATATAAAACAATAATAATGAAAGAATAAGAGGTCATGAATTTGGGAGGGAGTGTGTGAGGGGACACAAGAGGAGCTGAAAGTGAGAGAAAGGGGTGGGAGTATAAAGTTCTCAACCAAAATGAGATTTAAGAAAAACTACACAGTACATTTATTTTGAATGTAGTCTCGTGAATAGAGAAAGATGTATGCCTGCATCAAAAAAGATCATTTCCATGGGCTGGAGAGATGGCTCAGAGGTTAAGAGAACTGACTGCTGTTCCAGAGGTCCTGAGTTCAATTCCCAGAAACCACATGATGGCTCACACCCATCTATAATGAGATCTGGTGCCCAGAACACCATATATGTAAAATAAATAAATTAAAAAAAAAGATCATGTCCGTCCTCCAAATTTACATTTCCTTGGGGACAATCTTATTGGTTATACGGAGAGACAGTTTACATTATGTGTGCCATTGTTGCCTTTAAAATAATTATATGTTGAATAATGAAGTAATAGGATACATCTTTTTATAATTAATTTTGAAGTTGATGCTAGGCATGTAAATGGAAAATTGTAAGGGTTTGAATTGAAGGTTTTTTAATGACCTGAAAAAATGCCTCTTTCTTTCCCCTTTCTTCCTTCTTATGTGTAATCACAAACCAAGATCAGTCCCCTCACCTTTGAGCGTTCAAGAGGTGTTGCTGGTTTGAAAGGTGGGAGCCGTGTATTTAACACCCGAAATCCCCATTCAGGTTAGTGTCTGTGCATTCTTACAATCTAAGGATTTAAATTTCCCCAGAAATCACATTTCTTGCTATTTTAAAACCCAAGTAATTCCAAATTGGCTCAGATATATTTTGTACTTCAGAGCTCCCTGACAGCAGGAAGCCATTCGTCCGCGCGGGTATTTCTGAAATAGAACCTTAGAGAATAGTGCTCACAACTTAAACAGAAAATCTTGCAGGAAATGGTGGTATGAAATGGATCACTTAAAAACACCTGCCCTGTCCTGATTTCAAAATCTTAAAGATTTTTTCAAATAAATCTCACCCAGAGCCTGGCTCTTCCCACAGAAGGAAAACAGCATTCTTTGATGGCCGGCTTTATTATCCTAAAAGCTTCTGGGTTTCCTTCTCCAACTTGGATTCAGATCAAACTCCTGAATAAATGACACATCTCTCTCCTCTTCTCTAAGATGTTCTGACTCTGAAGGTCTCGCTTTCCTCGGGCTGGAGCTGTTTCAATGTCTTGCAATGAGGCAACCAATCAAAGTGTTTATGGTCTGGCTGCAAGACTCCCCTCTTCTCTGACTAGAGCTCTGTCTTCTTCAGCCGAAGCCAGTACAGCCTATTCCCATTTCTAGATCTAAATTCAGAAAACACTATGCTCAGAAAAAAAATTAAAAACCCATACTACTATGAAGGAAGCATTTGACAGTAGCTCATCTCCTTGACTCCTTCAGATACCAAGTGGGATGTCTACCCAGAAACCATCATTACTTTCTCAGAACTTCATATACCCCAGGACCTGTAATGTAATATGTCTTTATTATGAGCATTGGAATCATGTGTATTTTGTTTTCTTTATTTGAGAGAAAAGTCACTTCCTTTGCATTTTTGAGAGTTTCTTTTTGCCCCATTTGATGCAGATTCTTCCTTATGCATCCTTCCTACTGGACTAGAACCTCTTTTATAGTAGGACGAAGACTTTCACTATTTTTAATTTTTTCTTTGAGACAGGATCTTACTATGTAGCCCTGGCTTTCCTGGAGCTTACTATGTAAACTAGTCTGGTCTTGAACTCACAACGATCCACCCACCTCTGCTTCCCCAATGCTGGGATTATAACTCTGTGCCACAATGTCCAGCTTCTTGTTCATTGTTGTATCTTCCCCCACAGGGCATGCGTCTGGCACATGGTAGAAGATTAAGGAAATGTTTCCCGATTGTGCAAGGATTGGCTGCGGGACTACCATTTGCATTAAATCAATATAGACAAGGGGGAGGTAAAACTAATGCATTGTGTATTGTTATAAGCACTGACTGAAGACCCCTCAAAGGTGGGCTGTGATGGACATTACAATAGGGAATGGTTACGAGTTACCTGAGCTCATTGAAAAACTAACTTTAGAAGCAGGATTGCTCCTCTACTTCAGACTTAAACTTGTTTGTCTCAAAGTGTCTTTAAGGCCCCTGTGTAGGGGATGGGTTGCCACCTTCAACTGTGACAGAGAGGGGAGGAAACAGCAAAAACAGCCCAACAGTAAATACACCATTCCCTTGACAATAGCTAGAAGGTCAGCCACTTCCAACAGAAGTTACTATTGTTTACCTCATGATATAAAAATGTACAGCAGTTAAGAGAAGTTGGGAACTGAGATGTGGGGGGCTCATCCATGAGGAGGAAGTTAAATCCAGAATCCCAGTCCCCTGCCTCAACTTTCCCAGCTGCTTTCTGCTGGATGTTATGAGCACCTGAATTTATGATGTGATGTCAGCTTGCTGCTGTTTGCTTTCATTTGAAAGCCTCATCTGAGGGGACCCTCTGCTGTGCTGGACTTCTGCAGGGAATGCCAGCTGACTGCTTCAATGGGGCTTCCTCAGTAGTTTCTTCTGGAAGTTCCAAGGACCCAATTTTCCTTTCTTTCTTTCTTTCTTTCTTTCTTTCTTTCTTTCTTTCTTTCTTTCTTTCTTTCTTTCTTTCTTCCATCATTCCTTCTTTCATCATATGTCTATTATCTATCTATCTATCTATCTATCTATCTATCTATCTATCTATCATCTATCTATCAATTATCTATCTATCTATCTATCTATCTATCATCTGTCTATCTATCTATCATCTGTCTATGTAACTATCTTCAGCTCTTGTTATTTATTCTTTTACTTTGATTTTCAATATACTTAATAAACTCACTCATTCAAAACAAGAAATATGGCTATCATAGATAATTTTCTGGATCATATAAGATATATGCTTAAAAACCACAGGGACCCAATGATAGACAGATTTTTCTGTGTGTAGGAAGCATGCCAGGAAATGTTATCTGAAGAATATCTTGAAGAAGAAGTAAGAACTCCTCAGAGGCCTGGAAGAGAGGAAAATGAGAATTCGTGACCAAAGGAAACCCTATAGTCTAGGCATGCTAAGTTTGGGAGACATGAAGTTGGAGATTGCTAGTAGGCCTGGAGTTCAAGATAAAGACTTACCCTGTAAGCTCACTACTGAAATATGGGTTTATATTTCAAGTCTTTATTTTGAGCTTGGGAACACTATGGTCACTAAATAAGTAACTGCAATATGTGGACTAAAAGATTCAAACAACACTAGTACACACTTGTGTAGCAGGAGATGAAACTATTCAGTTGACAGGACTTGTACTGCTTCTAAGAAAGAAACTGAGCTTCAGATTGTAGCTATGATCTCAAGCCAAAGTCTAGTTCCCCTTTGAGGAAGCACAATGACTACAGGTCAGCCGTCTCTTTACTGTACACTAGGGGCACCATTTCTGGAGCAAAGTCTTTGGTCTGGATCATGTCAGATATGAATGGAGAGGATTTGGGATATTATTACGCTTACATTATAATGTGCATTTCCATATTCACCCCCAAGGTAAAAGAAGAGCAAACATTGAAAGAAACTAACCAAGCCGGCCTTTACAATTTCACAGGAAACACAGAATGAAGAGTAGAGAGAGGCCAGATATCCTGAGTCAGTCCTGACTGATTACGAAAGTGCTTTGAGCATCAGTCCTGTTTGCAAAGACTTAGGCCAGATAGGTGGGTCTGTACTAGCTGCATTTGGGAAAGTTGACAGGCAGGGGTAGGTGGCTAGCTGAGTATATAGTAAAGTGCAAAGTAAGTTGTGACAAAAGAAGCTAAATAGTCTGGATCTTTGAAAAAAATGCTTAAAACATGAAGAGAAGGATCTAGATATTATCTTCAAGATGAAGGGGACTGGGAATATTTAGTTTCTATCTCTTTTCCCCGGGAAAGAGTTTTGTATTGGTAAAACACCATACAAGGGAGCCGCCGGTTACTGTCCAGCCATGGCCAAGTCCAAGAATCACACCACACACAACCAGTCCCGAAAATGTCACAGAAATGGCATCAAGAAACCCCGGTCACAAAGATACGAATCTCGCAAGGAGGTCGACTCCAAGTTCCTGAGGAACATGCGCTTTGCCAAGAAGCAGAACAAGAAAGGCCTGAAGAAGATGCAGGCAAATAATGCAAAGGCCATGAGTGCACGTGCGGAGGCCATCAAGGCCCTGGTGAAGCCCCAGGTGGTGATGCCCAAGGTGCCAAAGGGCTCCAGCCGCAAACTCACCCGTCTCACTTCCACTGCTCATTCCAAGCTTGGAAAACAGATTAGAAGCTACATGTCCAGGGGTAGTAGGTTCCAAAAAACAAAGCCCAAGGTTCAAACCAAGGCAGAGGCCTCGGCTGCAGCTCAGGCTCCCAAAGGTGCCCAGGCCCCTGTGAAGGCCCCATAAAAAAAGGTCTCAGTCTGCCAATGTGAAGACAGATGGACTGGTGTGAAAATCTATACAGTATTTGCAGATGATCAGGACCTTATGCTGTTTTTACAAATAAACTCGAGGCAAGATATGTTAAAAAAAAACATAAAAATTAGGCAGCCAAACTTGAAATTATAAACACAGCTGCCTAAGTTAGACTGGACCTGGAAATTTTGTTGCCTTGAAATGTTTTCTGTAGGTGGGACTGTAACTCTGGGCTAGGACTTGAAGATGCCACACCATAGTTATTGTGATGAAACAGACGTGTCTATGGCTGGATATGGGGCATTCTGAAATCTCTTTTCACGGCAGCTTGGAAAGTCAGCCTCCTCTGTTTCGTTTTGTTTTCTTCAAATAATCTAGAAAGTATGAGAACAAAGAATCCTATTCCAATGACCTGTAAAGCAAGTGTCATGTTTGCTTTCTCTGCTGAGGTAGTCTTTAATTATGTGTGCTCCAAAATGCATACAAATTTTTCTTTTCGAAGAAGATTCAATGGTGTCAAGAATTTCTTTCTGTACTGTAGCTTATTAAGGAAGATGGAAACTCCCTGGGGAAAAAAAAGAGAAAAGTAAACAATTTGAGAAGCATTCCAAAATGAATATATACTCTAAAAGGTACTAGGAAGTATTGGGAAAATCAATGTTGGGGTTAAGCAGATACAGGAATGAATGGCGTTGATATTGAGAAAAAAAGACAAGGAAAAAATGCAACTCCCTGTCTGTGCTAGTTACTTACTTTGCTGTGATAAAACACCATGACCAATGCAACTTAAACAAAGATAGTTTATTTTACCTTATGGTTCTGGAGCACAAGAGTCTGTCCATTGTGGTAGTGAGGCATGACACAAGGTCATAGGAATAGGAAGCTAAGAGGTCTCTTCTTCAACCACAAACATGAAGCCGAGAGAGAAAATTGGAAGTGGGGTGAGGCTATACCAGCTCAAAATTCACTAGTAATGTTCCTCTTCCAAAAAGCCTGTACCACCTAAAGGTTCCATGACCAAAACAGTGCCACCAACTGGGGACCAAGCATTCAAAAGCTTGTGCCTATAGGAAATTTCTCTTTCAAACTGCAATGACTAAACCTTTGCTTGAAGAGAAAACAGTATGCCATTTCTTCTGGGAACATTCAGAACAATTTTTTTCTTTAAAAGTTTGTATTTTTTTATTTTGCATACACAGTTCCCCCTCCCTCCTCTCCTCTAGTTCCCCCCACCTTTTCCCTACCCAGATCTTCATCCATTCTTTAGAAAGGGTAAGGCCTCCCGTGGGGAGTCAACAAAATCTGGCAAATCAAATTGAGGCAGGACCAAGGTAGGACCTCTCCCCTGTACTGAGGCTGAGCAAGGTATCCCTTCATAGAGAATGGGCTCACGCACTAGGGATAGATCCTGGTCCCACTGGCAGTGGCCCCACAGACTGTCCAAGTCACAGAACTGTCACCCACATTCAGAGGGCCTAGTTTGGGCCTATGCAGGTTCCCGAGTTGTCAGTCCAGAGTCAGTGAGCTCCCACTAGCTCACTAGTGAGATGTTCAGTGGATTTCCACATCATGATCTTGACTCCTTTGCTCATATAATCCCTCAACCCTCTCTTCTACTGGACTCTAGGAGCTTGGCCCAGTGCTTGGCTGTGGATCTCTGCATTTGCTTCCATCAGTTACTGGATGAAGGTTCTATGATGATAATTAGGGTAGTCACCAATCTGATTACAGGGGAAGGCCAGTGGGCACCATTTCCACTATAGCTTGGAGTCTTAGCTGAGGTCATCCTTGTGGATGCCTGGGACTTTCCCTAGCACCAGGTTTCTCCCTAACCCCATAATCTATCAAGATACCTCTTTCATTGAGCTTTCTCTCTCTCTCTCTCTCTCTCTCTCTCTCTCTCTCTCTCTCTCTCTCTGTCCCTCCTGAAATTTGAACAATTTCTAAGCGTTAAGGAGCAGAATCTTATTACTCAGGTAAACATGGCTTCTCAAAATCCCAATCTATGCCGTATCACATACAGTGATAGGTGAGGGTAGATGACTACATCCCGACCAAAAATAACCCAAAAAACAAAACAAAACAAAAAACCAAAAGGAAGCCTAGAAGCCTATCAGAGCCTGGTGGCTTTTCTATCTGATCATAAATGCCTCTATTTCTGATTCAGAATACAAGCTGCTACATAAAGGAAGCCGAGACACATTTACAGTGATTTTCGAAAATCTGCGTGGGAAGCTGATGGACTTAAAAGCTAGGGGTATGCTTTTTTTCTTCCTAACTGTGACTGGGAGGAAGGTATAAGAAGTCATTACATGGTAAGATATGTATGAAAATGAAAAGATTTGGTCCTAAACAGCAGATAACATCCCGTGAAGACTAGGAAGAAAAGGCTTAAGAAAATAAGTGATGGTCTTCTGAAGATGAGGACTGTATTTTAGTCATCTCTGTATTTGAAGCACTTACTATAGTACTTTACATATCAGCAGGTTAAAATTGAAAGCTTTTGAAAGAGAAAAAGATGTCAAACAAATGAAACTATAAATGATAATTGTATCAGTGATAAGAGGTGTGGGTAAAGTCAAAACTAACAACTTGTGAAAGTGTGAAAGATGTGTGCACTTATTCTCACAAGAGAGAGCAGGCAGCTGGTCAACAATGATCACCTGTGGCTGTGGCTAAGTATGACAACACAGAAGTGCAGAACCCAGGTGTGCAGAACAAAGTGGAGAGGAGCTAGAAATGTTAGCACAAAGATGCAAAACTAGTCTCCTAGTTACTTCTATACTCCAATTAACCAACTCAATGAGGGATTATATGCTGCTCCAAGGAAATAGGTTTGGTAGGGGCCTCATGGTATAGCAGGGCTTTGGGGGAAATAATAAAAATCAATACTGTGCCAGAAATAGGAAGAGGTGAAGACCAGTATAATATCAAAGCCTCTGTAGTCATAAGTGTAGATAAATATACAAACATCTCACTAAAGTAAAGTTATTCAAATTATAACCAGCATGCCCAAAAGATAATGAATGGGCTTCCTGGGCTTCCCATAATTAAGTTCTGCAGACTAGATCCCTTAAAAAACAGAAGCACATGCTCTACTGTTCTGTAGGATGGAAGCCTTGCGTCAAGGCTTTGGCAGGGTCATTTCCTTTGGAGGCTGTGAGGGAATCTCTGTTCCAGTTCTTTCAGCTAGTTCTTCATGACAAGTTTTGCTAGAAACTTTTTGTGTTTATAAAGCTTTAGATTCACAAAGATAGAATAGGAGAGATGATTTGCCAAATGTAAATGGACTAAATATTGTAACTATAATTTTTCCTTGATAACTGATTTTATATGTAATTTTACTATGTTAAAGTTAAAACCTTCCTTTTTGATTAGACAAAAAAGGGAAATGATGTAGGATGCCCTTCTGTATATGTGTTATTTTATTGGTTGATGAATAAATGGCAGGGCAGAATAAAGCCAGTTAGTAAATCTGAAGAGATATAGAAAGAGAGTAGGCAGAGTCAGAGAGTCGCCATGTAGCTGCTGAATGAAAAAGACACACTGGAACCTTAACCAGTAAGCCATAGCCTCATGGTGATACTGATTAATAGAAATGGGTTAATTTAAGATGTAAGAGTTAGGCAGGAACATGTCTAAGATCAATATCTTAGCAGCGTTGTATTTAATATAGCTGCTGTGTGGTTATTCAGGTCTGAGCAGCCAGGAAACAAATGAGTAGTCTCTACACCATTACTGAAACAAAATTTAGGACAAAGTGACCGCATTATTGAGAGATCATTATAGTGAGGAAATTATTATTATTAGGTCTCTCTCTATATATAAATATCTAGACATCAAGAAAGCAGTTTTTTTTAAAGTGAAGAGGAAAAACTAATTCTGTTTGTTTCTGATGAATATGTAATACTTCCTGACAATGTCGAGTCATATTAAACCTATCTTCTGGTTTACCAGTGTAATCTACCCATTTAAAACATATGAATCTATTAGTCTCTTTTCACATTTCTTCAGTGTCTTTTCATTGTCCACAAGCTAAATGCTACCAAGATTTTCATGATGAATGAGTCCCAGCCTCAATGCCTGAACAGCCCCTCAATCTCTTGCTTTATTTATTAATTAAGAATATTTTATTCAATGATGGAGGAAGGTCATTGGTTAATTAAATAAAAAGCTGCTTGCCCTGATAGGTTAAAACATAAGGTGGGAGGAGTAAACAGAGCAGAATGCTAGGTGGAAGAGGAAGTGAGGTCAGACTCGACAGCTCTTCTCTCGGGGGCAGACGCCTCAGAGAGACATGATGCTCCACTCTTGTGGGTAGAGGCGAGAGCTCTGCTCTCTGAGGCACAGGTGATGAAGCTCCAACCCAGGATGGATGTAGGCTAGAATCTCCCTAGTAAGCACACCTTGGGGTGCTACACACAGATGATTAGAAATGGGCTAAATTAATATGTGAGAATTAGCCTAGAAGAGAATGGGCCAAGCAGTGTTTAAATGAATACATTTTGTGTGTTGTTATTTCGGGGCATAAGCTAGCCAGGCGGCCCGGGGTGCTGGGGACGCAGCCCCGCCGCTCCTATTTCAACAATTCAAAAATTGGGATGTCTTAATACTGATGCTTGAGAAACCAAGAGTTATGATTTGAGTTGGACAGATGAACAATGTACAGCTGTGGTGATGTGGTTTTGATATGGAGTATTGCCATGATAGTCCATGTGTTCAAGGCTTGAGCCTCAAGGCAATGCTCAAAATCAGAGCTTTGGAGGAAGGGTTGGAAATGGAGCCTCTGACATAATCAATGGGTTCAATCACTGTTAGAGTCCAAATCTGATGGTGTTTTGAGGAGGTGGTAGAAACTAGAAGGTAGAGCCTTGTCAATATAAGTATGCCCCAGGAAGCTAGACTTTGAAGAGTAGATATTGTCCTTGGTCCCATCCTCTGACTCTCATTCTGCTTCCTGCCAGCCACAATGTGAGCACAGTGCTCCTCTGATGCAACCTTCCACGGTGATGTACTGCTTCTTGGCAGACTCAGAAACACGGGGCCATGTTTCCCTGGACCAAAACCATGATCCATAATAAACCTTTTTTTCCCATTGTTCTCAGTTATTTTGACAGAGTAATGAAGTGTGCACACATGTATAATACAATAAATGTTATAATAACCCTCTTCTGACTATGATATGAGGGTATAGAGGAAGGGGAAGTGAACGTTGTCAGGCGGCACGCAGAAGGCATACAGCTTGTCTGTTTTTCTCTCAAAGTCATTGTCTGGCCATGTGTGCTTTGCTCTATACACCAGAGAGCAATGTTTTCTAGTCTCCTGCATTCCATGAAAGGTACCATTCATAACTCCTTAGGGAAGGAACCACACTAGCCTGAACATCTTGGTTTCAGGTGCTGTATTCAACACACCTGCTTCAATTCCTCCCTGGTCCCAACTTTTGCTTGACAGCTGCCCTGGGGTATATGTTTAAGCACTCTGTTAATAGGACTCCACTTTATGGATGTAGGAGCTCTGGTATCATCTTATCTTCTCTATAACCCTGGTCACTTCTCCCTGATAGATTCCTTGGCTCTCCATCCTCATGTAGTCATGCCCAGAAGTAGTTTGTGAAAGTGCCAAGACTGCTTTCCTTTCTTCAGTGAATCCTGTCTGGTTCTGAAGCTAACAGTAAAGGCTTACTCTGGGTTCAGACTTCTAATCCAAAAGAAAATCAGAAGAATTTGGCTATGCTAAAATTTATTCTTGTTATATGTGAGTTGTTTTTCCCTAGAGGAAACTTGAAGAGCATACCCCAGATGAGGACAAATATGCTTCCTGCTCCAAAAGTTGTTATAGTGTATGAATGGTGTTTGCCCAAAAGGTATCAGCTGGGGTATCAAGGCCACCAATGCTTACATTTCCTTAAAAAAATAAAGTGTTCATTAAAGGTGGTGGTGCATGCTTTTAATCCCAGCACTGGGTGGGGTGGGGGGAGACGTGCAGAATCAGGTGGATCTCTGTGAGTTCAAGGCCAGTGTGGTCTATAGGGTGAGTTTCAGGATAGCCATAGTTATACAGAAAAACCCTGTCTTAAAAAACCAAAAACTAACCAACCAACCAAACAAATAAAAAAGCAAGTAAAAAGTTTATTGTTTTCTGGGTCTGTATTAGTAAATGACTATGTAATAATTTCCCACAAAACAGATTTTGGAAAGCCTTGGAAATATCATAAGGTCCCGTCCCTAGATGAAGAGCTACAGGTAATCAATGAATGATTGCTGAGAGAGGGAGAATGAGTTATCTCCAGGGATGAGAGCCATGATGAGTTATCACAGTGGTCAGCTCTGAACGCTCGTACATAGGAGCAGAGGTTGTATTTGTGCAATGACAATGAAGAAAAGGTCATTAATTGGAGGAGGAGGAGGGAGTACTTGAAAGGGAGAGAGGAAATGATGTAAATAAATTATTCATGCATGAGATTATCTAATAACGGTAAAATAAATGTAAACTAATTAGATGGAGACCACTTTTTTTTTAAAAAAAAAAAAGAGTCTAAACCGCATTAAATAGGCATGAATCATAGACTCTGTACCAGCTGATGTGTTATAGCCTCCCAATCAGTGAATAGGGAAGACACGTTCTGTCTTTGTGAGCTACTCTGTCTGGTAAGAATGTCTCTTCATAGATTGCTTTTGTTTAGGAAACCCTTGATTTTTTTTAAGACAGTACTATTGAGTTTTACTTTAAGAATCAATGAATATTTCAAAGAGATGAAGGGTAGAATAATCAATTCCTTATTTTGTGGGTAGGAACATATCAAATTAATCATATTTTTATCAAGAAAAATCTTATTTTTGCAGCTTTCAGGCTATCAAATTTAACATCCTTCAGACATGTATTAGACCTTTTTTATATTTTTGTTTTACCTATATCTCCACACTATTAGCAAAGCTAAGAGGTAATGAATGGGCTACCATTCTCTGTAGAATGTAAGACTTTAACTTGTTCATTTAAATTTTGTATTGAGTATCTACTGCTGTGAAAGGCTCCCTGAGATGGAATCTGACACAATATGAACTCTTTGAAATCATTTTCAAAATCTAAGAAAATTTAGTTTCCAAACCCTAATTTCTCTTCTTTTCTTGTCTCTCTTATTTGCTGTCAATACCAGGAAGGGCTATGGTTCTCTGTCAGATAGGATTTCTGAATCTGTAAAATGAAAATACTGATGTTTACTATACAGGCTTGTTTTGAAATTTGAAATAAATCTCAAGTTTTTTGGTGAATATTAGATCATACTGTCATTATTTCAATCATATATATATGTGTATATGTATATATATATTCTCTTTAATTAGTATGACCACTAGCCCCCATGTGAGCATTTATGTTTAAATTAATTAAAATGAAACAAAGTTACCAATTAGTGGGACTGGCCACAGTTCAGTTCTCAAGAGGAGCTCGAGGCTCATGGCCACCACGTTGCACTTTGCAGTAGGTATAAAATGCTTTCATTGTGACAGAAGGTTCTATTGGACAACACAGTCTCCAAGGACCTTGAATAAAGGGAAGAAACAGAGGCAGAAAGAGGGAAGGGATTAGAAGCACAGAGGTCCTCCAAATATCGGTTATTGGAAGAAAATGTTAAAATAGGTCAGACTTGTTTCTGATGGGTTTGCTAACAGTGCCATCTAGGAAAATGGCCATTCCTCCTTAACCCTTTTAGAAGTGTTATAACCCGAGGTTTACAAAGCATGTTCTGTAACTATAAAGCCTGGTCTCTGATCCTTGGTCCAGGATCCATTATTTACTGGCTGTGCCACTTTGGACAAGCTTTTTTTTAAAAAAATATTTTGTTCAATATTCACGTGTATAGAATGTTTGGATCGAATCCACCACTCACTTGCCCCAGCTGCCATTCCTCCTCAATGCCCCTCTACTACTTCTGCTCCGTACTTCATGCGCACTCTTTCTCTTTTAAAACTGCTGCCTGTATGCACATGGGTGTGGGACTGTCTGCTGGAGGAGCATGTGTTGTGGCCTCTTTGCAACAGTCTTCAGCTTCCACCCAAACTCCAGAAGCACCTGGGCTCCAAATGCCACAGGTCTTACAGCCTGGCTCGCTCAGTTGGTAGAGCATGAGACTCTTAATCTCAGGGTCATGGGTTCAGGCCCATGTTGGGTGCCAATTGTTGTACGAGTTCTAAATGGAGCCAGATACCAGGGTAAATACTGAAAGATCAGTGCCTTGAAGGAGCAAGCCACAGCCAACACTTACTTTGCTAACTCCTTGACTGAAAAAAGGGTTGGGCTCCTGTCTCCTTCCACCTTATAGTCCTGTTTCCACCCAGCCATATCACTTCCTGTCTGTCTGTAGAGACCTCCAGACCTCTATGGTTAACTAGGGGCTAGCTTCACACTCTGATCTCCAGGCAAGCTGTGTTTGTTACAGCACGAATAAATTATTACCACAAGCCTGGGGAGCCTATCCAGACCCACATTCCTGAAGACATCTGACTCTTCCTCCCCAGTAGACATCAGCTGTCAATAGCTCCTCAGATAGGGGTGGGATTTATTGAGTCCCTCCCCCATGCATTCTGGGATCTTGGCTGGACTGATCTTAACATGCATCTTGTGAACAAAGTCTCACCTTCTGTGACTTCATATGTGCAAAGACACTATTATGTTCAGCATATATCCTTTCCCTGCAGATTTCCACTTCCTCTGGCTCTTACAGTCTTTCTGCCCCTCTTCCATGGTGATCCCTGGGCCTTGGGGAGAGGGAGTATGGTGTGGAACAAGCTATTTAACGTCTCTGTACACATCCTCATTGTAAAATGTAGGCCAGAGACGGTTTATGTCCTCTGTAAACTACCATCAAACATCGAGAACACTCAGTGAAACCATGCCACAGGCACTCTAGCAAGCACACATGACCTGAACAGTAGCCACAGAGCACTGACAACTTGCCCTGTTCTTGGGCTGCTTTTGGAAGATTTCCCAAGTTTCTGTTTTAAAAATAATGCAACATTTTAACTCCTAGTCCATCATCTTAAACACACTGAAGTGGGATAGACCTGCCCACTGTGGGTGGCACTGTTCCTTAGGCATAGGATTCTGAACTGTAAAGATAGTGAAAGCCAGCTGATAACTAGTTATGTTGGTTAACTCGTTGCTCTCGGATCTCGACCGTGATCAGTTCTTCAAAGTGCCCGAAGCTATGCTGTAGGACCCACAGTAGACTGTAACCTGCAATGGTGAGCTACAATAAATCCTTTTTTCTCTTCAAAAAAAAAAATAATGCAACATTTTAAATGTAGTATTTCAAAAGTAGAAATAATAAAACTTCTGAAGTGGGAGTTGTGCATGAAGTGCTCATGTATGACATTTGATGGAAACATTCCCTCCTTCCCTCCTGTTTCCTTATTAAAACCACTACAAAGAACAAGTCCCCATAGATATGATAGCTGCTTGTCCTTCAGCATAATCTAACCTTGTGTGCAAACAAAAACCACACATCGCCCTAGAAGAAAATGCACAGATTTTGTGGAGCAGATAATGCATTTTCCTTCCTTACACTCTGATCCCCATTTTGTGAGCTTTTAGTGCAACTCGATTTACTGTACATTTTCAATTACCTAAGCAACAGAAGAGAGAAATAGCAAGAATAATTTAATGAGACAGGTAACCTAAACAGTAGATGGGTGCCAGAATCATTAATATTCATTCATTTTAAAATGTTAGTGGATTCAGTCCCCATTTGTCAAGTCTTTCATACAAAGCATTACACTGGCACTATTTATACCCCCAAATAATTCTTATGGTGAATTTATCCCAACAATTGCTTAGTTTGGGCTTATATTTAAATTGGTTTATTTTCACTAATATAGACAGACTGACTTTAGAAGATGAAATGGCTCAGGGAATCAGGAAAGAATCAGGCTGAAATTAGAATCCTTTGTGTCAACAATCAGTATTTAATTTCATCTGTAAATGACTAAAAGAGAGAAGGTCCTTATTAATTTGTATATTTAGTATTCAAGGAGGTGGTTGTCCCAGCCTCAGAGAACCTAAAGAGCTACCTCATATCTTTGTATTGGCTGCATAGATGTTTCCTACAGACCTGAGGGGTGAGCGCAGGGATGTCATATTATCCCAGTGTGAGCACACAGGTAGCAACTGTTACTGAAATCATAGCACAATGACTTCAACAAATTATCCCTTTCTTCCTTTGAGTCTCTTCTGGAATATGGGGTGGCATGGTCCTCCCACTCCACAGAGGGAAGCCAAATGACAAATGCCAGCTCCCCTTGCTCTGACTTCAACAACTTGGCCCCTGGAACAAGCAGCACACTAACTAAGGTTTTATCTGCTGGTGCCCAGGGGAGATTTTGAAAATGAAAAGACAGACTGATGCAGTGAACCGTGACACATACTCTGGTCTCAGCAGGCAGTCTTTCATAACCCGGGCTGTTGTAGACTATTGGTTGCTCTCCACAAACCGACTGCAAAGCCCTATTGCTGAAGGCAACACCTACACAGCTCATTGTTGAACAAGGAAAAATTGAGCTGGTGCCTACAAATATCTTTCTCTCTACATGATAGCGTTTTTGTTTTGTTTTGTTTTTTGGTACAGGAAGGTACCCTGCATGCTACCGAAGGGAAAACATAAATACCATCCCAGCTACAAACTCTTTGATATACAATGATCTACTGGTCTGCAAGAGATGCCAGTGCTTTGGTGGTGGAAAGCTTGTGGGAATAAACAAATAATTCCCGATTTTACTTAAAGCTCATTTCACAGGATGGAATCTGTACCTGACACTGGTTGGGTGACCAAGAACCTGTGACTGGGTTGGGGACCTAGGACAAAGCCTAAAACTACGGTTCCACTAAAAGACTGTAGCCATAAGGCGACTCCTAATGCCATCCTGCTCCACTCATAGGCCAGGGCCTAGTTCAGTTATCATCAGAGAAGCTACCTCCTACAGCAGATGGGAACAAGGCAGAGCCACACAGTCACACAATATGCACAGAGAGACAGACTTTTGAACACTCAGCCCTAAACAGTATATCTCCACCAAATCCCTTCCCTGAGGGCTCAGGGAGCCCTGTAGAAGAGGAGATGGAAAGAGAATAAGAGCCAAAGGGAGTGGAGGCCACCAAGGAAGGAAGGCTCTCTGAATCACCAGGACCTATGCACATATGAACTCAGAGATTGAGTCAGCATATACAGTGTCCTCACCAGATGGGGTCTTAGAGCCAAAAGGAGAAGAGGACATATTCCCCCATCCCTAATCCAGACGCTATTTCCAACTGATCACCACTTACAAATGAGAATTTAATTTCCTCCTAGAGAGCAGATAAACAAACTACTCTTAAGGGTAGGCTGAATGCCCAGCAATATATGGCCAATGGATACTCAACGACATCTTTGGGGGTCCCTTGTTTCATAACTTTGTATCAGGGATTTTTAATTTAATTTAATTTCTTTTCTTCCCCAACATGTCCTTTGTGTATATAATATGGCTTCCAGTTTAGTGTTTGTAGGGGATTGCTGAGTATGTGAGTGAGTGTGTCTCTATGTCTTTATCTGTTTCTTGTGCCATTTTCTGAGCTCTTTTCCTACTGTTTGTCCCATTTCCGTGTGTTAGTTTTTGTTTTATCTTATTGTATTTAACTTTTATCCCTTAGAAACCTGTTTGTTTTCTGATGTGACAGAGAAAGAGGTTGGACCCAGATGAGAGGGAAGGTGGGGAGGAAATGGGAGGGGTAAAAGGAGGGGGAAAACATAATCAAGATATACTATGTGAAAAAAGAACACAATTGTCAACAAAAAGGATAAAAATAAAATCTGAGAATGAGATTATGGGTGTCACAGTGTTTGGAGACTTGGGGTGGGCAAGTCCTCAGTTAACCGGATTGAATTTAGGACATACCTACTATGCTGGGGTTTTTGTTGTTGTTTTTTTGGTTTTTTGTTTTTTTGTTTGTTTGTTTGTTTGTTTTCTCTACTTGACACAAACTAGAACCATTTGGGAAGCAGGAACCTTAACTCAAAAGATGTCTCCATCAGATTGGCCTGTAGGCAGGCATGTGGGGGCATTTTCTTGATTAATGATTCATGTGGGAGGGCTCAACCCACTAAAGGCAGTGCCATTCCTGGGCTGGTGGTCCTGGATTCAGGCTGAAGAAGCCACGAGGAGCAAGCCAGTAAGATTTTGGTATCACAACAACAGAAAGCTAAGACATCCGCTCCAGTAGCCATTTGTATTGATGGGCACACATGAGCACTTAGTCTCTTGTGTATGTCATAAGAAACCGCATAATGAAGAGTTTGAGGCGGTTAGCATTCATCGACTTAGCCTTCACATAGCAGAGGCTTGGGTAGAGACTTCATTTGCAATTTAGTGTAATTATTGACAAAGTTAAAGATGAGGGCATGAATACTTTAAGGGAGTATTTACATTCAGCTGGGAGCCAAACAAAAGCCTTGCAATTAGGATGTCGGGAACATTGTTCTCTGTCACTGGTTAAGTCCACAGGACAGAATGGATACAGAGCCAGCGTCCACACAGCATGGGCAGAAGACAAAGGGAGTGAGCACATCTGTCTCGCATGCTAGCTAATCAAACGTGCTTTTTTCTTCCTCTCAAAAATAACCAGTATGTCAGGAAACGCCCACATTTCTCTCCATGGTTGGTCTGGAAGGATAAATTGAAACAAGTCATCTTTTTTTTTTTTTTTAAACTCTACTGGGAACTAAACGTTTATCCCAGGAAAAGGCAGAAGAGCTCGGAGGAGAATCTAGCTGTCCACATTAGTCATGCCTACACAAAATTCCTGGCTGAGGGACAGGCAGGCAGTACAGTGGCGTTCTGACAAAAAAAAAAAATTAAAATTAAAAGGGATAGAAATTTCTCCAATGAGAGCAGAAAGATGAAGACAGCTGTTGCCTTTTCTCCAGCCGTTATCTCTTTCAACCAGACCCAAAGACCATCCAGCTCCAGGCTTAATTAATCACTTGCTGGTTTGGATAATGGAAGAAATATGGGCTTTTTTTTTTTTTTTAAGGAGGAGCAAAGTTCCCAGATGGGAGTGGGAATGTAAGTAAGTCGAGAGAAAGTGCCTACTTCTAAAGAGATCAAAACGTGGCTTCTTCATTATCCCAGGGCGACCGACTTTTGCTGCACAGAGCATTGCCTCTCCATGTCGCTTGCGTACACCTGTCGGCCTGACAGTTACATCCTAATCATTCTCTAAAGTTTCCATCCAATTAGAACAGAAGTTTCAATATGGCTTGTTACCACAAAAACTCAGCCTGAAACTTAATTCCCAAAAGAATGGCGTTGAGAGATGCTCGGTCCTTGGTGCCATAGTATTTGCTTGAGGAGGGAGTCAGGCTTTTCTCTTGGGAATGACTTCCATCCTCACAGGCCTGGTTACTGTCAAAGTGGTTTATTGTGATGGGAGCCTGGCACCTGCCTTCTCTTTCACAGATGCTCCGCCTCTGGCCTCCTCCTCTTCTGCTCTTTTTGTGAACAGAACCTCTGTGAGGATCCAGGCAGAACCAGAATCGATGTTAGCACCATGCCTTTGGATTTCCCTATTTCCAGGGTATGGTCCCAAATAAAACCCTTTCTTTTACAAATTATGTAACTGCATATGTTTTGTTATAAGCATGGGAAATAGACTAAGACTAACAGTTTGTGAGGTCCCCCTTCATTGAACATTCTTTGATTAGGGAGACTTTGTATGTTCTCCAGAATTATGTTTTAACAAGACATCTCTGGAACAAAGTGACTTGGACTTGAAAAAGAAACCCAAGACACCATTTAGACCAGGTCCCAAGGTTGCAAGCAGAAGGATGACAGCCACTCTGAGGGAAGAGAGGCCGGAAGTCAGCTTTGGCATGAAGCACCTAGATTTGAATCCAATGTAAAAACAGTAACAAGGAAAGAAGAGGGACCATGGACATGGAGTTGCACAGGGAAATAGGAACTTTTTTTTTCTTTACAGAGGATCTGTTGAGGATGCTGGCTTTAAATGAGTTGTCCTGGGATCTACTAATGGTATCACTGGCAATGTGTTGAGGAGTGAGGTTTGGGAATTTCTTTTCTTTGAACCACACTTAATAAGGCACAGCAGACATTTCGCTGAGAAGGAAAAAGTACACTCTTTTTTTCCCAAGCTTGTCACCATCTGGAGCATAAATATTGAATAAGGTGCGATTTGGGCTCAATATTCTCAGGCCACAGAAACACAGATTGGACGGAGGAAATTTGGTGGATATAAACAAAGATTAGAATGTTCTCAAAGGACAGATGAACACTTTAAGAATAAAGGACAGGGGGCAAGACTGTTTTTCTGGGCACTATGAAATTAGCCAAACACGGGTTAGTTAAGTTAAATTAGTTAGTTAAGTGCTTGAGGTAGGAAACAGGGATGGAGGGAAGGAAAGCATGAGGAATGAACGTTGTTTGGACCACTGTTGGCAAACAGATAAATATGTCTTGCTTGTGTTCATGAAAAAAATTACAAATGGTATCTCTCACGAAAAAAATTACAAATGGTATCTCTCTAGGTCAGAGAGTTTGCTTTACGAATCAGGCCTATCTGGCTAACTGAGGAGCAAACTGAGTGTCAGTGATGAAGCCACTGACATATGTGTTGTGCTTCGTATACAAGATTTCTTACAAAGACTTGTGATAGAGGTTTAGTTGCCAGCTTATAGGCTTTTGGGAAGCCACTGAATCATGAGTGCTAGACGTTATCAATGGACTCACACATCACTGGGTTCACAATCTGATGAATTCACAATTTAGAGTAACAGAAACTTAAGGAGTGGATCTAGCTGAAGGTAACAAATGGATTTGGGGCACATGTGTTGCCTCTGATCTCTTCCCAGGGGCCCCCTCTTTCCTTGCTTTCTGGCTCAAATATTGTAAATAACCTCCTCACCAACACAACACCCTGCTTTGTCTCAGACCCAGAGCTATGGCGTCAGCAGACTACGGACTGAAGCCTTTGAAGTTGCGTACCTAAACAAATCTCTCCTACTTGGAGTAGGTTTTCTCAGCTGCTTTGCTCCCAGGATAAAAATGTAACAAGCAGAAGGACGAACTGACTGTGTCAGCACGGTAATTTAGAGCCTGAAGTAAGTAAGAGTAGCTAGAAAATAGCAATGGCGGGGAGCAACACCAACAGCTGAGAAAGGCTAGCAACGGCACACATGGCAGAGCACTCTAGGACACCGAGGGAAGGAGGAAAGTTCCTGTTGGAACAGGATCGGGTTAATGAGAGAAACAGACAGAGAAAGGACAGCACTGCAGACATGTTCCAGACGCTCAAGTCCCTCCTTTCAGATCTGCTTTCAGGTCACATTTGCGTTTTGTTGTTTTTCATACCTACATCCTACCTGGCACTCAGCCTGCTTGTTCTGTTATCCTAGCATCTGCTTGTTTTCCGTTTAATCACAGAGTTACGGTTGTGCCAAGGATCTGGTTCTCCCCAACCTGACCCACGGAAAACCTTAATGTCTACTTGTGGCTTTCAAGCGTCCACATCTGCAGTATTTCCCTCCTTCCTTGAAATCTCTCTGGTATCTTGTCTGGTATCTTGTCTAACAGTGAGCTTTCCCAGTGAGAACTCTTCCCTTGCTTTATCTGAAAGCACAACTAAGCTCCCTGTGTACCAACTCTTTCTTTTCTCATAGTTCTGCTTCTTTTCAGCTAAACGGACGAGTCTGCTTCTTCTGCTTCCCACATCCCTGTGAATGGCATATCACCTCCCTCTAAGCTACTCACAGGCTAAACTACTGTAACAATCAAGTCTGTAGTTATATGAAGAGTGAATGTGACCTCAGTCTTGCAACCTCTCCCCCAGAAAAAGGAATATATGGTTAATACGTTCAGCATGCTCTGTCTCATAGGGTGGAGCAAAAAGGAAACACTACTTTCTGAGAGGTGGGAAATGCTTAGTAAAACTTAATACTTACCGTTCCCATTATCGTTATCACCAACATTATCACCAACACCATCATCACACTCATCATCATCACCACCAGTACTACCACCATCATCCTTTTAATACAACTCAGTTTGAATTATTTTATAGATTCTCCTTTGTTAATTGTCTTCTATCAGTATATCAGTATAGCATGTGTTTGTATATGACTTCAGGAATCCAGTGATCAGTATACCTTTAATCATGTTTGTCATGATATTAAGCCCTGAAAGACATTTACAGAATGTCATACAACAATGCTAGTTGTCTCATAAGAAAGAACCTCTGGGTACCTCATAGTGCTTTCATCACGTGATAGAAGAGTGACTTTAACTTTGTGGGGTGGTTTGAATGAAAGCAGCCCCCAAAGGCTCCTAGAGAGTGGTACTATTAGGACGTACAGCCTTGTCAGAGTGGGTGGGGCCTTGTTGGAAGAAGTGTGTCACTAGGGGTGGGCTGTGAGGTTTCAAATGCTCAAACTCAGGGCCAGTCTCTCTCTCCCTTTCCCTCCCTTCTCCCTCCCTCCCTCCCTGCTACCTGTTGATCTACATGTAGGACTCTAAGCTCCTTCTCCAGCACCACGTCTGCCTGTGCACCATCATGCTTCCTGCCATGATGATAATGGACTAAAATTCTGAACCTGTAAGCTACTCCTGATTAAATGTTTTTCTTTATAAGAGTTGCCGTGGTCATGGTGTCTCTTCAAAGGAATAGAAACCCTAACTATGTCATCAGTATAGAAAGAATGCAGAAAGATACTTTATTACTAAGTTCGTCTGATGGAAAACAGGACCAAAAGTATTCTGAATTGATTGCTTATTCTCTCAAACCACATGTACATGGACAAACCAAACAAATATAAACCTCCGAAAAATGAAAGGATTTTTCTTATGGGCAAGATAAATTAAAAGAATTTCATGTCACTTTGTCATCTGATGTATGAATTTATTACATGAACAATAAAAATAAATCTCTTCAAGACCAAGGCAGAAATGAGAACTCTTTATAATTGAGTTGTGCCTTCTCCTGATCCAAACCTCCTGATATACCAATGATTTCTGCTTCTTCTGTCATGGCTGCCTTGGGGAGTGGGATGAGGACCTCCATAGAGACTCACATCGCATCTGTACAGGATGGCTGGGCATATCCAAAGTGAAGACAGACAGGAAGCAAACAAGAAGCTAGCCTCTCTTACTCACAGAACCATGACTTGATAAACAACACAGAGGAGACACAGTCACTGCTGGCCATTCGACAGATGCCTGACCGACTGAGCTCGTGTCAAAGTGACCACAGCAATGTAGCTTTTTTTCCCTTTAATGTTGAGCCTGGTTCCACCTTGTCTGGTCTCTGTTAATGCCAGGAAGGCTAAATACTCCTCCTGAGTCCAGAGTACCCGCTCTGTGGATGTCTGTTGCATGCAGGAGCCCCTCTGTGGCTCCATCCTTTCTCCTCAGCTTCCATCAGGGCCAGTTCATTTTATATTAGTTTATTAAAGCTTCCATTGCAGGCTTTATGCCTTTGCCTTTCCCCTAATGTGTGTTATATATTTTAGAATGTGAAAATTGGTCTTTTTTTCTTTCTCCCCCTAAAAGCTTCCATACAATATGTCTTTATAACATTACTCAGAAATACATTAAAGATATTAAAGAATACAAAATCTGCATTAATTCCTATATACTTTATTTAGTAAAGTCAATATCTATTATTTTTAATGCCAATTATTTTTCTGATTTTAAAGAGCAGCTTTAGACACTGGCTAGGCTTAAAGTTGTACCTGAAGTGGACATTTATTTGAATGGTCTATGTGGTATCCATCTTTCATTCCTATGTCTGAAGAATCTTACAGCTGATTAAGGTAGGAAAAATTTCCCTTTCTGGATCCTCATCTGCTACACGTCAGGCACCTGAGCACATCTGGATCATCAGATGTTCTCCCTAGGATACCAAACTCAAATCCCACTGTGACAATGGGCACAATGGCTGGGTCCTCCCCAGGACATCAGAACCACAGCCTGAGATTAGAATGTGTGGAAGAAATGGGTGATGCTGCTGTAGTAATGACTGTGGTACCCTGCCTTAAGTTGCAGATGCCATGGTTATAGCATCTTGTATCAGTACTTGCTCCTATATCAGTTCTAGTATTGGTGGTGTGAAGATTGGGAACAATGACAGTGGTAGCACCCTGGCCGGACACCGTAAGGAGGATCTGGGCTCAATTTATAAGCCTGGGCTTACATAGTTTTTATCTTTCCATCCCTGGTGCCACAGTCTTCACAGTAATCCTATAAAAATAGTGTGGTCCAAAGCATTTTAGTGAACATTAAAGGACATTAGTCAAATTAAACACAACATGGCTCCCACGTGATAAGATTATGTTGAAACATCTTTTTTAAAGAGCCCTAAGAGAGCACATGAAAATGTAGGTTTCTGATACGGAAAATTAGTGAAATTTTTTCTGTTGTAAAGGACTATGAGGAGTCAACTCTGAGATCTGAGTAAAGCAGGAGACTGACAATAAACTATGGGCCTGGGCGTTGCTGTCAAAATGGGAAGTAAGCGGGTGGAAGAGCGGTGCGATGACCACTTTTGTTCAGTGCAGAATCTGGATCTGCGGGGAAGAGGAGCAGATACAACCATGGCATCTTTTCCTCAATGAATTCTTGGGTCTTGACCTTTGTGTTTTCCTTGGGTCCACTGGTCCCTCTTTAGGTTTTCTCTCCTGTTATTGACTTGCTGCTGGGGCTCTTGCCTGCTCCACTGGGCCGGAAGTCATTAGCACTCAGAAAGGAAGCGGGCCCTCTCTGAGGATGCGGGAGATGATCTGGAGAGGTTGAGGTTATAGCCACCTTTAGAAACACCTTTCTTGATTTGCCTTTCATGCTGTTTGCATCTTGTTTTCCTCTGAAAAACATGTACTGATGATGTTTTGCTGTAATCAGGGAACTAAAAATAACTCCTAAATGGGCTTCATATTTTCCCTCCAAGTGCGGGTTCTTTTGGTACTCTGGCCATGAAGTGGAAATCTTTCTAGTTGTTTGGATTTCTGATACAGCATCCGGGGGCTTTATGTATCCGTTTCCTGCACCCACACTGTCAATCTTAATTTTAAAGCTATTTTGAAAAGTCTTTAAAGAAAATCATTGGGGGTGGAGGCTGGAAAGAGACGCTTCATTGGTTAAGAGCTCCTGTTGCTCTTGCAGAGACCTTCAAGTTCCCTTCCCAGCACCCTCAGGGTGACTCACAACCATCTGCTCCAGTTCCAGGCCCGCCTTCTTCTGGCCTCTGTTAGAACTGCCTGTGCGTGCTCCACAAGCAAACACAGTCACAACACTCATAGCACATATAAAGAAATAGTCTTTAAAATACATTTTTTCATGCAAATGGGCAGGCATCATCCCACCTAACATCTTATTTCTCAACCTTATACCAATGTTCTGTATTGTTCCTTAAAATGTTCTAAACTTGCCCTGTTTGACACCAAATTTGCTTTTCTTTCCCTAGCGGCCTTAAGAATAAACAAAGACTCACCTTAGATAGCTCTCTCATGCATCTAACATTGATTTCCACTTGATTTCTAGCCACTACTCATGATCACCCTCTATCTTGGAAGAGACCCTTTCTACAACACTCTTGCCTTCCTGTTGCCGCTTCCTCCATTTTAGTTCTAGGCTTGTCTGTCTGTCTGTCTGTCTGTCTGTCTGTCTGTCCCCATTTGCTAAAGCTCTTTACTGATGCCAGGATGCTTTTGCTGTTATTTTTTATTTTCTTATCACTGAACTGATCATATGACTCTCTTATCAACAGTGTCCAGACTCTCCTGAGTTTTCAAGTTAAAGAGCCCATTCATTATGTTACTAAATAAGCCTTCATTTTCTAGACTCGTCCCATTTTTTTCTGTTCACCATTTTTCAAGTACGCTTCTAGGAATATTGTGGAAAAGTTAGAAAGGGCAGCTCTCCCGCAGGCCTTAACTTGTGATATGCATTCTGGATCTGTGAGAAGTAGATTATAATGTGCATCAGGGAGTTATGAGAGGGGAAATTCTCTGCAGTGCTTCCAATAATGATGTGCTCAAAATTCTTTTTCTCTGAGGATGATTTCAGGTTTCTGGTAGTCCACAAACGCAATTTGGAGCGTTCTCTTTCAACCTTACCTACAGACACTAGCCCTTGACCCCAATGCATTTTACCCCAATCAAGCTCTTTGAAGGTCCCAGAATACAGAAAGATCTTTTTAGCCTGTGTGCTGTGCATGGACATTCCTTTAGGTCCAGTGTCCATCCTAGGATCGTAAATCTAAGCACCTCCCTCTTTTTCAGGATGTCAGAGCCTTTGAGCATCCTTCATTTCCCCAAGTCTTCCTTTAGATGCCCTCTTCTTTGACTCCATGAACTTTATTGAGAGACACACAGTCTATTCAAGACTGACTCTGCAATGGACTTCTTTCCTCCTTTTCTTTTACATATGTGTTTGGTTTTGTGGGGCAAGTGCCTGTCTGGAAGTGCATTGTGGCGGCCAGAGAACAAGCTCTGGTATTGTTTGTTCTCAGATGCCATTCACCTTGCTTTTTGAGACATGGTCTCTCTCTGGCTTGGGACTCACCTGATTCAAATAGCCTGGTTGTCCAGCAAGCCTTGGAGAACTGCCTGTCTTCATCTCCCCAGCACTGGGGTTTGCAAGTGTGTGCCACCATATCCAGCATTGTTATGTAGATTCATGGGATCCAGTCAGGTCCCCATGCTTGTATGGCAAGTGTTTTATGAACTGAGCTAGCCCCACACCCCTAATCCACCTTATCTCTGTGTTGTTGGCATCTAGGGTATTGTCTGGCACAAAGCAGGTGTTTAATAATAGCTAAAGTCATAAGTGAATGCAATAGATGGGTTGAAAAAGGTGAAAACACATGACTCACAAGAAAGGAGTCATTTTCTCACAAAATTGTGATCAGAGCCATAAGGAGAACCAGCTGGGTCACTTGAGAAAGCAGAGCTTAGGTTGACGGTGGTTTGTGGACACTGAAGCTTCTCTGGAACAAAGACACAGTGAAAAAATATCCTGTTAAAGGACCTGGGTGGATACATGTAACTTTTGAAAAACATAGAACGGGTGACCTAACAGAATTATGCTTTGTTCTCAGTTCTGGGGATTGAACTACGGTCTTGCAAATTCTAGACAAAAACTGACTGGAATAGCCCTCCCCACCCCTGCTTCACTTTTTATTTTGATATAAGATAGCTATGCTGCTAAGACTTTCCTTGAGCTCATTCTATGTTCCAAGAGGCTAGAATTTATGATCATCCTGTCTTAGCCTCTGGAGCAAATGGGATCACAGTCCTACACCTCCAGGCATGGTTTAGAATTAACTTTTTAAATATGACTTTTCCTGATGATAAAAGAAATATGTGCCATTTGTTTTCATTACAGCAAATTTAGAAGTCACAGGAAAATACACAAAAGACAATATAATCTATTATCCAAAAAGAGTACTGATATTTGGGGCAGGATTTCATCTTACACTCAAGAAAATATAATCATAGGATAATGTTATTTTAAGACAATCTTTTCTGTATTTAATAATATGCTATAGTCATTTCTCCAGTTATTTCATGCTCTTATGCAATGTGATACTTTAACTAACTACAGGATATTCTAATGCATGCTACATCTAATTTTTTGAGTCCTTATTTATTGTTGTCCATTAGGCTCTTGAAAGAGTCTTGCTTCTTTAAATAACAATATGATGGATACCATGGCACACTGGAAATTCCTGAGAGCTATTATCTCCCGAAGATTTTGATTTACAGCAACATATTGTTCCCTAGAAAGATGATATAAATTTATGACTTAGTCAACAGACTACAAAATGATATTTTTCACTTATTCTCATCTATTAGGTTCTAAAACATATTTCTGTCTATTTTGGTAGATGAAAAAATGGTATCTATGTTAATTTTAGCTTTTGTAGCTATTAATGGACTGAGAAATTGTTTCCATTTAGTTTTTGGCCACTTTTTACTAATTCATTTATAATTTTCCTTTGTCCATTTATGTTGGTGTGTGTGTGTGTGTGTGTGTGTGTGTGTGTGTGTAGATGTGCTGCAATGAATACAGGAATGTGTATATTGCAGATGTTCTAAATCTAAACAATTAATAGGAATAAATGCCTGGTCACTGAGGCTGGCCACCTAACAACATTACAGTTCTCAGGAGTGAGAAATTATAGAGCTTCCAGCCAGCTAATCGTTATGTGTTTTTTCTTTGTGTACAGACAATGCTTATTATTTTTTTCAAAGCACTGAGGGTTAAACTTAGCACTAAACTCTATTCTCAATTTATTTCCCCCCTTTTGATTTTGAAGTAAGGTTTCACTAACTTCCACCGGACTGCCTTGAACCTGTGATCTTCCTGCCTCAGACTCTCTAAGTGTCAGGATTTTATAAGCCTGCACCATCAGACCCAGCTTCAGTGTACACTGTTTTATTGATTTTTATTGAGCTCTACATTTTTCCCTGTCCCTCCCCACACTCCTCCAAACCTCCTTCAAGATCCCCCATGCTCCCAATTTACTCAGGAGATCTTGTCTTTTCTACTTCCCATGTAGATTAGATCTATGTAAGTCTCTCTTAGTGTCCTCATTGTTGTCTCAGTTCTCTGGGATTGTGATTTGTAGGCTGGTTTTCTTCAGTGTACATTTTAACTGACACCATATCCTCATTTCTTTGTGTTTTAACAGAAAGTCTCCATTGGTGGATTTAAGCAAAAGAGTATATGGAACCAAAGAAAAATGAGATAGAATTCTTATTCTTTTTTTTTTTTTTACAAGTTTTGTGAATTTGAAATTTAACCTCGTTGGGGCTTAGTTTTGTTGGGATAATAATAGATCTTGTACTATTGTTCATATTAAATGAGGATTAATGGAGAAAAACAATGAAGCTGCCAATTTTAAGAGGCGATGCATGCTTCTAAATCCAGAGGAAGAGGCAGGTAGATCTCTGTGAGTTTGAGGCCAGCCTGGGCTATAGAGAGACTTCTAGGACAGGCTTCTTAGCTACTAAGAAACCCTGTCTTGAAAAATGAACAAACAAAAAGAGGAGTAGATATCCTGTAATGATAAAATGGGAAATATTACTCAATTATCTACTACATGGTATTGGGAAAAGAACAATGCAAAAACTCTTGCAGAGAATCTCTGCTGGAGCAGGTCTGAGCCAGCAACCTACATTGGACCCAGCTGGAGCCAACCACCTCAATGGGATCAGGACTCCACTGAAGCAGGCTCAAGCCAGCAACCTCCACCTGAGCAGGCTCAAATCAACCACCTCCATGGGACCAGGCCTGAGCCACTGACTTCTACAGGAGCAAGTCCAAGCCAGTGACCTCTGTGGGAGCATGCACAAATGACCTCTGGGATTTTTGGGATTGCAGAGTTACCTCTGGGAACACAGAGTGACTTCTGGGAATTCCAAGTGACTTCCAGGAATTCTGAGTGACCTCCACAGGGACTGGGAACCATGGTCTTGACTCTACCACCAGCAGTAACCATCTGAGCCTTGAATCCACTGGAACCTGGGAAAAGTGATCACCAGAGACATGGCCCCAACTACATCAATCAAAGGTAAAGATGGGTAGATAAGTTTAGAACACACTTAACTCCACAAAGAACAACATGACATCAACAAAAACTAGTGGATCTAAAACAAGAAGACTTGAACACCCCAATACAGATGAAGCAGGAGAAAATGACCTAAGAAATAACTTTAGGAGAATATTTGAGGCCCTTAAAGGAGAAATGAAAAATTCTCTCAAAGAAATTGGGAAGAAGACAAACAAAAAATTGGAAGAAATCAACCAATCCCTTAAAGAAAACCAAGAAAAAGTAATCAAACTGATGAAAAAACTATTCAAGACTTGAAAACCGAAAGAGAGGCAATAAAGAAAACACAAAACTGAATGAATTCTGGAAATGGAAAATAAGGGAAAATTATCAGGAACCATAAATACAAGCATAAACAACAGAATACAAGAGCTGGAAGAATCTCGAGCGTTGAAGGTTCAATAGAGGAAATAGACTCATCAGTCAAAAAAAAAACATTAAATCTAAGATAACTTAACACAAAATACCTAGGAAATATGGAACACCATGAAAAGGCCAAACAAACCTAAGAATAATAGGGATAGAAGAAGGGGAAGTCCAACTCAAAAGCTCAGAAAATATATTCAGCAAAATCATAGAAGAAAACTTTCCTAACCTAAAGAAAGATATGCATATGAAGATACAAGAAGCTTACAGAACACCTAATAGACTGGAAATTTTGCAAATAAATATGTTTCATTTTGCAGAGTTTGAAAAATTAAATTATGTGCACTATACTATAGATATAGCTGTAGTTTCAAGATTTCAATGGGAAACTTCTTTAAGTTCTGAGAAGGTTGATTCTGTAATTATACATTTATTGGAAGTCATGGCCATTATGGGGATATCTGTACAAATTAAGACTGACAATGCTCCAGTAAATGTCTCTAGTAAAATGAATCAATTTTTTGTTGCATATTATAAAATAAAACATATTAAAGGTATACCACATACTCATAAAAGGACAAGCAGTTGTAGTATGATCTAATCATACTTTAAAAGATATGCTTAGTAAACAGAAAGGAGTAATAAAGACCTCCAGATATATATTACACAGTGCTTAATTAACTTTAAAATTTTAAATGCTATTGAAAAAGCAACAATTGCTGTGGAGAAACATTTGATAATAGGAAAAAAAACTGCTAAATTAAATCAGCCTATATACTTTAAAGATTTGAGTTCTGCTGTGGGATAATGCTCTTGTACCCTGTAAAGATTTGTATTGGTTTAATAAAACACTGATTGGCCAGTAGCCAGGAAGGATGTATATGTGGGATGACCAGATTAGGAGAATTCTGGGAAGAGGAAAGCCTCCATCTGTAGTCAACACCCAGATGTAGAGGAAGCAAGATGAAAATGTTGCACTGGGAAAAGATACCAAATCACATGGCTAGACATAGATAAGAAATATGGGTTAATTTAAGTTGTAAGACCTAGTTAATAATAAGACTGAGCTAATGGACTATCAGGAGCTACTGAGTAACAGCCTCAGCACTCCCTGGGGGTTCAGAACAGTACTTCTACAACAAGCAAAAACTGATTTGGGAATGGGATCTGAGGGCTAGAACAAACTGACTTAGGCACGTTTTTCCTGCATGCATCTTTATTTCTTGGGAAAGATTAAAGAAGGGAGAAGAAGACAAAGCATTATGGCATAAGGGATAAGAACAAAGCATAAGGCTAAGGGCAAGGCATCAGGCATCAGGCATAAGAGCAAAAAAAGGGTGATCTTGACAAAGCTTTCACTTTATATAAGCATACAGACAAGTTAACAATCCCATCAGTGGTAACCATAGTATCAAACACACATTTTACACAATCAGAAGAAACCAGTGGATCTGGCAAGGATGCTCTTAACATCTCAGAGGGGATGCGGCTGTGATGTTCCCCTATGACTGGGAACACAGCATTGGTAGCTAGACTAATTTGCAGGCTTGATTTGCATTACCATCTAGCTTGTTGAGTTAAATGGAGTCTCTTCTAAGCACTTTGCTTTTGACTTCAGCAGGGTGCCCAGGGGAGAATTTTTCTCTCTGAAGCTAGTTTTAGCAATCCAGGACTTTTCCCTGTATAAACAGTTAATTTCTTGGACTATGATCCTATGTTAGTTGAAACCCAGGTAAAAGGTAATACAGAATATTAGTAGAGCAAGAGGTAATACAGAATATTAAGTCAGAGCAGAAGATCAGTAGATTACACCTTCCTGAGTCTGCTGTTAGAACAGACATACTACCTCCAGTATGAGGTTCCTTCCTTATCTGAGACTACTGTATATAAAGAAACTTTGTGGGGGACTATTTTTATGTAGATTTTGGCTATGAGAACAAAGGACTTGATTGAATGATAATCTAACTGGAGCTGAGCAGGGAGAAAACTGTACTGTGATCTGAGTGACAGATCTGTCTAAGTATAGATGTGCAAACATGCTCACTTGGTTGTATGATTGGCACTAAGAATCTATGTGAGCCGGGTGGTGGTGGCGCACGCCTTTAATCCTAGCACTCGGGAGGCAGAGGCAGGCGGATCTCTGTGAGTTCGAGACCAGCCTGGTCTACAGAGCTAGGTAGATCTCTGTGAGTTCGAGACCAGCCTGGTCTACAGAGCTAGTTCATGGACAGGCTCCAAAGCCACAGAAAAACTCTGTCTTGAAAATCCAAAAAAAAAAAAAAAAAAAAAATTAGCTTAATGGTATATAGCAGATCTCCAATAGGAAAAAAATTCATATCTTTTCAAATAGTTGTTTCTGCTGCTCTCTATAAAGATGAAAGGCAATTTGGTCTTTTTGTGGTCCCAATTCAGTTAAAGATAAAGCTGGTTTTGGAGCTGGAGCATGACTTTTTTCTTCTCTAAATCCAAGAATACTTGTTAAGAAAACCCCAAATCTCTGTCTTATGCCAGAGATACACCTGACATGAGACAAAAGAAAACAAAAATAAAGTGACTATTCTATTATCACTAATCTCATAATCCTTTGGTTTTATTTTGACTCTTTAGAACAGTTCTTAAGGTATAAATATTATCTCAAAATTTATGACAAAATTTAAACTTTCTGTCATGGTGTTAGTGGTTATAGCCAATACTAATTCTAGAAATAGGCTTCATCTAGCTTCTTATACATGATTTCAGGCTTGTATGAAGCATGTAACTAGAAATTAAGTTTGTGTACCCCAGATATATTTAATAGATTGTGGTCTCAAAAAGCTCACCACATTCCCAGAGTTGTGTTCTTGGGAACAGTTTCAGATGTAAAGTTGCTTATTGAATGTAACTCTTGAGAGGAAGACTTTAAGAAAATAGGAAAAGTAGACCTGGGTAGAGGAAGAAGCTGACTTGTAGTAAAGTTGTTACATGAATAAAATAATTCAGGATTCTGGAAAAAAAATCTACTACAGTGAGTCATATGCCCTGAATATCATGAAACTCAAATGAAATATTTAGGAAGTTTAGGAAGGAATGATACCCCATAAATGCAATGTAGACTAGATAATCAATTTGCAGTTGTCGCCTCTTCCCAGGAGACTTCAGCCTCAGTCCAGCTGACAAAAACTGACATGAATACAGTGAATACAGGAATTATTTTGACTTCTAAAATTTAATTCCCAGAGGTCTAACTTGTTTGAAGTTGATTTTGACTGACATTAAATCTGTATTAGAATATTTAGGAGAATGAGAAAGGGAATCATATCAATCGATTTAGTGCATCATGTAGCTGAGTACCATGCTAAGAATAATGCCTATATTTTCCTAGGACAGAGCATGCTCATGCAGTCAGAGCATTTGTTCTCTGCCTTAGGCTTTTCTGCAATGGTTTTTGATTGGCTAGTGAGCATATAGGATGAGATCTTAACTCCAGGTAGAGATAGACAAAGTACATTGAGTCACAAATTGGTATGTTCAACTCTTACCTCGCTCAATAGACTTCCCTCTGTCAGAGGAATGGATAACATCTTGATTGACTCCTTTGAGGCTAGAATAGATTCACCCAAGCAGAGTAGCCAACCTCTTTATCAGGTGAAGAGGGAGCTCAAACATACAAAGATGTAAGACAATTAGATTTCCTCCTAGAGTAAAGTTCATGGTGCCATAAAGTGTGTGCTGAACTTTCTAATTTGGTTTTCTATGTCTTTCTTGTATCTCCTACTGTTCGGCAGCAGAACTTTGTGACAGCTCCCTGGTTGGCTCCGTTACGCTCATGGAAATCTCCATGTTGGCTTCTCTGGCAGAAGTGGCATATAACCTTGTATAACCTCATGTCACCCTGTCCCACCGCCCACCATGAAGCTGTTTCTTCCCTAGAATACTTTCCTAGCATCCTGGCACATGTGTGGGCATGGAAAAGGGGTATTGAAAGAGAAAAAATAAGAGGATATGGTGGGAAAACATGAAAATGACCACTTCTAGGGCACTGAAGTATTTGCAGCTTTTTAAAGTAAAGAAAATGTCTTTATTTACAAGAATGTATTCTTAAGGATTGAGAGGGGGCTCAGCAGTTAAGACAGCACGTTCTTCTTGCAGATGATTTAAGTACTGTTCCCAGAATCCATGTTGGGTAGCTTACAACTGGCTTCAGTCTAGGGGATCAAATTTCTCTGTCCTCCAACACACACACACACACACACACACACACACACACACACACACACACTTGGTGGATTAAAACAATAGAAAGTCATTCTAAATTTCTTTGGAGCAGAAGTTGAGGTATTGGTGGAGCTGTGCTCTTTCTGAAGGTTCAACGCAACAGTTCATTCCTGTGTTCCTCACAAGGCAGCTCACATCCCTTGGGTCATGGCTCTGTCACTCTCATCTGTTCTTCTGTTGTCATATCTTCTTTCACTTCATCCCTTCTGTGCTCCTTTTGCTTGCACAGGGCTCATATAATATCCAGTGTAATCCCGATCTCAGAATCGTTAATCACACAGCAAGACCCCATTCACCAGGCAGCATGGCTTGTTCACAGGCTTCGGGAATTGGCATGTGGCTGTTGTTAGGACATTATGATTTTGCACAGCAACAATAGTGTTGATTTTGGTATTAAAATTTTGTTTGAACAGATAAGATGCATGACCCTGTGTGTCATCCAAGAACAACACGGAGGTCACTTCACCTGCCTCCACACCTTCTTCTTGTCACTGGTGGCCCCTGTGCTGCTGCAATGAACACTACAGAGGCATTATGTTTGCACACTTTCTTATTTACCAGTTCCCCTCAGTTCTGGGCAGTAACTGGGCACTCAATACTGTACTGGACAAGTGTCCGTATCCGAGTATGTGGATGCTGCTGGCATCAAGACATCATTAGTGAGAACTTGTTTTCTGAACTTCGGCACTGGAATCAACTGTAATTTCTCCAACCAAGGAAAATGCGTAGTCGCGAAATAGCTGTCATCAACATTCAGGATCTCCCAAGAAGATTGTCAAATGAGATTCCCGTCTCTGAAGTATTCTGACTGTGTTTTACAGTGAGTTCTTCATTTCTGGAATAGCCAATAAAGAGAAATTACACCTCTTCATTTCGTAGCAGTAAAGATGTTGGCTAAGGTCTTCAAAGACTAGTTTCCAAGGTAACAAAGTTTAGAGTTCTAGTTACATGAATGTTCAAAACAGTCTTCACACATGTATGTGTGCACAGATGCGAGAAGGCTCTACCTTACTCGGTAGTGATTGTACATTTCACTAAGACTAAATGATTCATGGTAATTTTCAGTAGACAGCACCCTATGATTCTTTAATCTTGTTGTGGAGACTGAAGAGATGGTTCAAGCTCTTAGGAGCATTGGCTATTCTTCCAGAGGACCCCGCTTCAATTCCCAAAACCCATATAGTGCCTTACAACCATTCAAAGCCCAGTTCCAGGAAATCTGGCACCCCCTTCTGATCTTCATGGGTACTGCAAGCATGTAGTGCACTCATTTTGTTTGGGACAGCTAATGAATCCTCACAGAACTGGCATTTCAGATGCCATTGGGTCTTTGTGGTTTCTCAGACAGGGACACTGCTGAGGGCGATTCCCCAGGTTTTACCAGCCTGTTAGAGGGAAGCGACAGGGATTTCTATCACATAGACTGCAGAGCCACAGTAGGTGCGATAAAGCAGGGACATAGGACTTGAAATAAACAGATAGGTTTCAGAGTGGCACTCTGTTAAACGTGGAGCGGCTGATAAGCCTCTGCCGGGCCTTGCTAGCCAATGATGGCCTCTCATCACCTAGAGGCAGTCACAAAAGGATACAGAGTGGTGAGATAGCTTTTCTGCTTTGAAACATTTTTTTTTTCACTTTTTTATCAGATGTTTTCAACATTGCAGCTGAAGCACAGATTCAAGCATTTGCTGAATCTAGGCTCAAAACCAAGGGTTTTGCGGTGCCTTTTAGAGGAATTTCCCTGATCAAATAGCTTATCTTCATTGGATCATGAGGCTTCCACTTGTATGAAGAGGAAGATGTCCATTCCTAATTGCTTGATTCAGACCCCGAGTGGTCTTTCCCTGCCTCTCTTTTTCATTTGTGTGCCTGTGTGTGTGTGTGTGTGTGTGTGTGTGTGTGTGTGTGTGAGTGTGTGTGTGTAGTTCATGTTTGTATGTATGAGAGCATACATTTGTTCAGGTGTAGTGCCTGTGGTGGATGTCAGGAACCACTCTTGGTTGCTTTTCCTCCTCACTCTCTGAGGCAGAATCCCTCAGTCAAATCCAAAGCTCACTGGTAGGGTTAGCCTTGCTAGTCAGCTTGCCCTGGAGAATGCTGTCTGTGTTCTGAGGCTGGAATCGCAGGGGGCTGTAATGCTCATTTGGCAGTTATGTGGGCTCTGGAGATCTGAATTTGAGTCCTGATGCTTACATGGCTAGTGCTTTAACTTTTATGTGGTCTTCCCAGCCCACCGAGGATAGATGTGTTGATGGCAGATGCTATTGAAAAGAAACCTTAGGAGGCAGGGCCTGGATCCAGGTCTTTTGTCATTGGGTGGGATGTGCACGATTACGAAGTGGCTAATGGGGTCCCTGTCCCTCTGATGCTCTCTCTCTCTCTCTCTTGTTTCCAACAGAAGATGAGCAGCTGTTCTATGATGCCCTCCATCAAAACAACTGGGCCATTCAAACTTCAATCTGGACCGTTGAAACCTTGAGCCAAAGAAGCCCTAGTCTTTAACAGTCAAATGTCACAGGTGAGCATTTCAGCAAGATAAAGCTAATGGACACAGAAAATTGGTACCTAGAAGTGGCAAGGTACTATGATAGTGCCTGAGACAGTGCAGCAACGTCTTTGGAATTATATTACCAGAGTGGGGGAGGGGCTTAGAAATACCTGGAGGCTGGAGAAGCAGGCAGAGCTTAACCATCAGTTCTGGTGACGGCAGTAAATACAAAAAAAGAATATACATGGTCAAGTTATGTTTCTGGGGAGGGAATGGGAATGCTGGATGGACCGAGGATTTTATTGAAAATGGGATTAGAACCCACCTATACTACACCAGGGCAAAGAAATTACATGCACTTTACGCAGTCCCTGGGATTTTGTGGGTCACTAAGCTGAGACACAATGGGCCAGTTTATTTGGCAAAGAAGATTTTGAGCCCTCACAGGATTAACGGGTACAACTGGCATGTCACAAGCCGCTTGCAGCCAGTTTACTAAGAATAGCAAAGGGAGACAGAGTAGAAACTTATGAAAAACTTTCTTCATGGCCAGAGAAAAAGAGTGTGTAAAGATTCAACCATGGAGGGTTTCTGAGGAGATTAGCAACTTCAGAAGAATTCAGAGGCTTGACCCATGGTAGTAAGGAAGGTAAATGGTGTAAGGACATCTCAGAAATGGAAAAGACTCCCCCTGTAGCAGGTCCAGAGACCCAGAAAGGCAAGTTTGTTTTTTAAAAAAATATTACAGAACACAGTCTTTTAGGACGGAAGTCCTCAAGGGGCCCCGTTCACCCTTGACTGCCTAAGCTGTGATGGTTCCCAGGAGTCACTGTAGTCATGGCCCACGTATGTGTAGGGAGAACTTGTGTCAATAGTAGATTTTGAGGTACTTGAGATTCTGGTTTCTCAGGTACATGTGCTATAGGAGTTGTGGGGTGTTGTGTGGCTTACCAGGGGAAACTCGAACAAACATTTGCTCACTCGTCTCCTGGCACCAACAACAGACCAAAGGAATGATTCTATCAAAGTCCAACTAAGCAACCAATGAGTTTATCAAGGTTACTCTGGGAAGCTTGGATGGCTCAAAGGGAGGTACATCACAGACCCACTTCATCCTGGGCACCAGCTTGCGAAATCTGCAATCCTGGAACTCCATACAATATGCAATCAGCAAAATAGACAGATGAAGGAGTGTCCTCTTTGTCCAACAGTCTTGATTGCTTACTCCTTGGGGAGGAAGGGTCTTGTGAAGCTTACATGTTTCAAGGACTTCCTAAATCTTTTACAAAAATATTTCTTTTATATGTATGAATGGTTTGCTTGCAAATATGTCTGTGTACCCAAGGAGGCCAGAAGAGGGCATCAGATCCCTCTGAGGTGCCATGCGAGTGCTGGGAATTGAACCTGGGACCTCTGGAAGATTGTTTAGCCACTCATTTCCTAGATCGTAGCAAGTCTTCCTCCAGGAATCTTCAGGAACTGTGGGGAGCCAGTCTGAGTTGTTCTGCAACCTGAAAAACATAAGGGCTTGGTTTACCAAGTCATGGGAACCCATATCCCATCACTGTGTGTCCTTGGTGCCTGTGGTAGAATTATGAGGTTTAACCTTTGCCCTGTTGAATTTCAGGTGACACCTTCTGATCTTGTCTTTATAGTCTAGGAGATATACCCTTTGCTTGTCCTTTCATTACGTGTTCTGATTACTTCAAGTATAAGTTATATTAACAGAAAACTGGCTAACACACCACACCAGGTCCTTATCATCTTAAAATAAGATAGAGCTTGTAAAGTACTTGGTAGATCAAAGGCATGGAAATGTTTATTGCTATCATGATTAAAGATACTTTTAAAATGGATCAAATGAATGGAGCTGTTACACAGTGTCTTGTTATGCTGTGCTCCTTGCCAGCATTATTTTGTTTTTACAAGCAAGGTGCCTGGCATCAGAAGGAGTAAACATGTTGGAGGCACACAAATCAATCACGTTTTAACAAGACTGCTGTGATTTCAGGATTTTAACCCTTCTGCTGTTAATTAATTGGGAAGGTATATGGTAATACAATTTAGGGTTTTTTTTCCTTTCCCTTAAAACTAGCTGTGAACTGCATATAAATTTTCACTAAGTAGGCAATCAAAATCTTCTGCTTTTATCAGCAAAGAATTATAGAGTAGAGAAAGACATTGTAAATGCATAAATAATGGAGAAAGATGATGAGTTGGTGTATATGTCCTGATAATTACTCCTTCCTTCTCCCAGGATACATGTGCTGTCTTTTTAAACTCCATTAACAAGAGAATACAGATTTTAATGGGGCATGATAATAACTCTACCTTAATCTTAGAGCAACATGCTCCAGGTAACTTCTAACTCTGAGTATTTTTTCCCCCTAAACTTTAAGTATTCACTATGGTTCTTTAAGGACTGAAATTAAATACTACATTGGTATCAATTATATTGGTACATAATTTTTGTGTTAGTGATGATTACATTTTAATTTTTTATTAATTCTTCACGAATTTTATTTAGTGTGTTTTTGTCACATTGATCCCTCCCTCAGCTTCTTCTAGATCTGCTCCTTCCTAAACCCCAAACATGGAAAGCCACAATGAGGGAGAGCAGAATGCTTAGCCCTACAGGGAACCCTCTATACCATACCTCTCCTCCCAAGACTCAAGCATTGCTGCGGAAGAGGAGACCACAGAGTTGGCAAATGGCTGCAAGGAACCAGTGTTTTATGAACAAAACCACACAGCTTTTGGATACAGTGGTTGCAACAGCACACACAAGACCTGTGTAAGCCCACACCTACCAGAGTCTCAGCCTGGAGGGGATGGTGAAAGTGAAAGCCATTAAAGCTTTAAGATGGCAAGGGAGATAATTGTTTTCTTTCTTTTTTTTTATTTATTAAGGATT
>NC_022009.1:105962981-105971416 GCF_000317375.1 Microtus ochrogaster
TGTGTGTGTGTGTGTGTGTGACTTAGTAAATAATGCACTAAGAAAACCTGGCTTCCCCAAACACACTTGCCTTCACTGACTGTGGGGGTATCTTAGGAAGTATTTGGCATTTGAATATTTTCTGAATATGAATAAAATCACACAACCGTCACAGCAAACGGCCTGCACATGACAGGTGGCAGTTGTCCAGTTCAAGGCTCACTGTGGACATGATGTGGCCTTTCACTCACTGGACTGCCATCTAGACTTTCTAACATTTTTTTTTCCTCTTTCAAATGTGTTTTGCATTCAGTGATGTTTCTAGCCCTTTAAATTTAAGGAATAATGATCTATGGGAGAACTAAATAAACAAATTATGTTAGCTGATGTGAAATTCCTTGACAAAAATCTAAGCAAGAGCCTAAGACTCTCCTGGAAGATTCTTGGGTTTAGAAAAAAAAAAATCTTTTTTGCTAGAACATGGAAATTTTCCTCCAAGAGAAACTGTCTTTTAAAGCTGTCAGGAGTAAATAAGCCGCAGCAATTACTTCCTGGTTCTGACTTCCTGAGACACCAACAGTCCCCAGATTGATCCCTTGGGAGACGAGAGGCCTCTGTGTTTTTCTAAGTAATACGTTTTGGATATAAGTTTTTCCCCTTCTCATCGCATTAACAATTAAACTCTGAGGCTTTTTAACTTTTAATTGATTTCTGTACTGTTTTGTAGAAGATATTAATCATCAGTTCCTTCCATTTAATTTGTATTTTGTTTTTCAAAGAGGAAACTAAGTAGTACAAAATAACACACATCATATTTTATTTTGAGTTGCTATTTTGTGTGTGTGTGTGTGTGTGTGTGTGTGTGTGTGTGTAGTATAAGGAAAGCTCAGGAGAAGGACTCCTCAAATAACTTATTAAAGACATTGGCACATTGATTAGTTTCCTTGCTTGGCTTGAGGAATTTTAGCTGTGGGGAACCCACACTTTGGAACAGACAGGACCTGCCATGCTTCTACCCACCCGAAAACCCCTGTCTTTTGCAGTTGCAGGGGCTCCACTTCCTGAAATAATTTTTTGTCTCTTTCAAAAGACATGACCCAGAATCAGACACTGAGTCACACACCTGAAAGGGCAAAGGGCTTGGAGTCAGCTTCATCTGTGTTTCCACTATTCTCTCTTCTCATGTTGAGTCACTGGGGGCCTGAAAATCAAGTTAACCTGAGGAAAGTTGGTTATCAATGATTCAAAGACATGGAATTCCCAGAAAAGAAATTAAACTCAAAGGAAGAGACTAGGGGGCCTTACCAGTCCTTTTAGAGAAAGAGAAGGGGTCTGGATTTCAAAGGACAATAAGATATAATGGAAACAGCTGGGCTATGCAGGGATGGGAGATCAGGCATTAGTAAGAGATGGAAGCCTATTTGCTGTCCCCTCCCTGTCTGACATAGGAGTGTTCCCTTCACCTTCAGTCAAAAGAGCATTTCACCTCAGTGCAAATAAGCCTTCTGTCACTGATAGAATACCTTAGTCACTCAATTTAAAAGCAGAAATAGATTATTTTGGCTCATGGCTTCAGAGGTTCATGCCATGGTTGCTTGGCCTATGTTATGGAGCTGTGACAGCACAATATCTCATGATAGGGGTATGTGGCAAAGAAGGCATGCTCACTTCGTATGGCCTAGAAGCAAAGGGAAGGAGGATGAGCTAGGACCGAGCATCCACTCAAGGGTCCCAGTGACCTGGCTTCATTTCACCAGTTCCACTGATTAATTATCTTGTCACCTCCTAACAGCACCATGGGCTAGTCATGAAGCCTTCATTACTGGGGATTTGGCAGATGTGTCTTATTATAGAGATCTGCATTGGTGTGGATCTTGGTTTATTGATACAAATTTCAGGTCAATTCTGCTATATGTATATTTCTGCTCTTGGTTAAGGTATTGTGATTGTCTAGTTCATTTAAAAATGTAATGTATAACTAAGAAATATAGGTTAATATATAATCATCTATGATAGTCAAGCTTGTAGTTATGTTAGTTCCATTTTTCTAGATGGACAGATATGTATTTCAGATAGATAGACTTACATAAAACCTCTCAAAGACTACAGAATATGGCATTTAAAATGTTTTAAGAGCTTAAGACTTTTCATGACAGTGAGACACAACTGCTCCTGGCAACACCAATTACTTTAAGAGGAAGATGGGCATTGAAGAAGCTCCTTATGGAGTTTGTTAGCTATTAGGGCAAGAAACTGTTCTTGGGCGGTGGTGGCGCATGCCTTTAATCCCAGCACTTGGGAGGCAGAGGCAGGCGGATCTCTGTGAGTTCGAGACCAGCCTGGTCTACAAGAGTAGTTCCAGGACAGGCTCCAAAACCACAGAGAAACCCTGTCTCGAAACCCCCCCCAACCCCCCCCCCCCAAAAAAAAGAAACTGTTCTTACCTGGACTGCTTGATGGCATGCTATGTGAAATGTACTTGCAGGACCCACAGAGAAATGACTGCTGAACTTGCCTAAAGGTGAAACTGCCCTTTAGGTTCCTGCTTCATGAAAGACTAGAAAGAGTCTGTTAGACATTCTGCGGACACAGAAGAAAGTGACTGACAAACTGCCAAATCAGGCAGAACTGTCTTTAAAATTTCCTGCTTCATGGAAAAGTCTGCTGGATACTATGGGCCTGTAGGCTGAAGATGAATGCCCCAACGGTATAAAAGAACTCTGGGTGACTGTCCAGGCAGCGTGATGCTTCTGTAATTTCTAGAGTTTTGGAAGTTGCTTACAATGCACTTCCTGTTTACTTAGGTAATATTATATCTTTCTGGAGTCTTTGATGGAGTTGAAGAGTTTATAATTATAGTTTTCCTTAGTTATGATAAAAGATAAAGTCCCTATGCTTAAGCACTAAGCCCTTTACCCCCCTCATCTATCACTTTTTCAAACACTTTTCCATAGGCTCAGACATAGTCATTGCCACACTTGGACTTAAGCTTGGGCCTTGATCTACCACAGTGAGTTCCCAATTCATCCCAGGTCTCCTGGGATTGTCCCTTGCTAACAGCACAATTGCCACTCGTCAATGCAAATGAAGGCGGCAGCCCCTTCTGCCCCAGCATTATCAAGGCCTCAATTGCCTTGAACACAGATGCTCCTGTTGTGATTCTGTTTAAATAGGCCTGGATGTGAGGACTTCCTTTTATTTCATCTTTAGAGCCCAATTCAGTGTCTTCCAGAACCAAACTGAAATCATCTTCCAGAGAGAATGACACCCTCTCTCCATTTGTCTCCTGTGACACCGTGTTTGACCAACAAACACCTGGTTGCAGAGTTAGCATGGGTATTCTTTTCTGCACACGTGGGGTTTGATGGCAGGCCACTAAATTTGGCTTTAATGTCACAAAAGCTCTGCATGGCTTGATCGACACCGCACAACGTTCAGAGTGCCCAGGGAATTATAGCTTGGCAGAGCTACCGAAGACACAGCTCTGTCTTTAAATGTCATTGTCTTGGCACACTACTGGTTCCGATGTCCGCAATAATTCTGTTTCCCCCAGTCACCTGGTATTTTGTCTGAAAGAAATATAATGCCCCGGGTTTCATTATAACATAAACAGACATGTGCCTGTGAAGAGAGGGTGAATCATAAATAGTTGCCTTTCTCCGGGATTGTAACACAAAGATACAATTAACTTACATGAATTTTTGAAGCTAAAATATTCATAATCCCAAAGAAAGATTTTAATGGCTCTTGTTTCAACCTATGCTATATCAGAATGAACATTTCCTTCAAACATGATGTCAAACCAAATGTTACCTACTTTGTCTCACAATTCCCACAGAGAAAACAGAGGGAACCCCCATCCTTTGTAAGCCCCAGGGAGCACACAATGTGTGTTTGTGAATCTCCAGTGCGTGATTCTGTTTGTTTACCTTGTATTCTGTTCCTTCCATCCTTTGAATGATCAGGCTCAGGCAGGAGGGCGAGGAACAACCTGTTCTGACATTTGAAGTATCCTGCTATTATTAGAAGTTTTATTTTTGTTTGTTTTTAATCTTGTTTCTTGAGTTCATTGCTGGGTCTACAAGAGTTTTGGATCCACAAACCTAATTTATCCATCCTTCATCCACAATTACTTGTTTCTGAGGAAGATAATTGTATCCGTTACAAAACAAGCCAAAATAGAACAGAGCCAAACAAAAGGCACCCACCAAGAAACCCCACCAAGGAGATGTGGTACAGTTGGCCACTGGCTTGTCATTCAAACTTCACAAAGAAGTTGACGCAATCTTGTTCTCTTTCGCCAAGTTGGGAAAGTTCACCTTTCTGTTGTCCTTATGTCCCTTCACCAAGCCTGCTAAAACTTTTATTAGGTCCTTAATGTGTGGGTTGAAATCGATAGCAGAAAAGCTATTAAAAATTATTGGTCAGCTGTGGCTCCTCACTAAATATTAAAGCAGGCTGGCAAATTAGCTCACACACCCAGTTACCAGACCTGAGAGGAATAACCATGCAGGCAAGCTGACATCAGAATGCAAATAAAACGATACTGCCAGGGGCTACTTGAAGAGTCTTTTGGCTGCTGTTATTTGCTGTTTATTATTCTGGGTTTTTACCTCCTTTATTAGTATGAGGAGATGGCAGGGAACAGGTTGAAAAGACTTTTTAAGGATGCTTTCTATTAAGAGGTAGTTATCAAAGCAACTTGGGAGAAACTAGAAACAGGTGTAGAAACACCTGGACTATGCTGTCTGCCTGTGGAGCCCCTTGGAGGAATGGGAGGTTTTCTGGGTGGGGTGTGCCTTGTATTTCAAGAGTGTCGTCAGCAATGCTTTACTGTGCGTGATATGGAAAAGACCGTACAGGGAAGGTCGTGTGGTACTAGGGAACAGTTCTGTGTAGGGAAAGATGTAATTTTATCTAATAGTTGAAGGGGGGAGGGCACAGTGTAAAGAGGATCATGTGGATCTCTGCCTGAAGCTAGAAAATTCGGACATTCACCACTCACGAAAGAGGCACTATCTAAATCAGAAGGATTTGGATTTGGATAGGGGTTCGGCAGGGCACCCTCCTTCTTTATGTTTCAAGTTACCCAACAGATGAGAGTTTCCAGTAAAATTACTGGCCAGCAAAAGATGTAAAATTCAATGTTTAGAGGATTTTTACTATGGAAAATAAAGAATGAATAGAATCTTTAAGATCTTGGGTTTAAAACTAGAAAATTATAATTTGTCATCTCTCCATCCCAGACACTCTCTGGTGTTTGTCCTTCTAATGGGATATGGAGAAAGAAAGGACTCGCTTGTACAATGAATTCAAGAAATTAGTCAACAAAACTCTTATGTTTATGTTTTTATAGATTTAATCACACTTACAAAATTAAAGTCACTGTGTTTGGTAATTGGCATGACATCACTACTTGGGGGATCTGGTTTTTTTGCTTACTCTTTGGTCAAATGAAGAGACACAGCAGAGCATCCATGTTGCTGCTTTCTTGCAGCACACAAGCCACAATTTGGCCGAGTAGTTATCTCCTGATGGCTTCCCCTTCAAGGTTCTTCCACCTTGCAGCATCACCCAGCATTCTGCAAGGGAGATAAGAGCTCTGAGCCACCCCCACCTTTTACTATTTGATTCTTTTATCGATGTCGATGGAGTTCTTCTTTAAATGAAGAAAAGTTCCCTTGATAGTATAGCCAGTCTTTTTTCTTCTACAGTGTAAGGAACAAAAGGTGGGCACCAAAGCGTCCTGCAAAGCAAAGGATCAGTACTGTGGACAGGGACCCTAGTGTGAAATAACACAGGGGCATACTAACGAAAAAAAAAAAAGACCACCTATAATAGTTATACTATTTCCTAGCAGATACATCTTTGGTATGATGATATAATGACACAAGAGAAAACAAAATAATATATAACAAAGCATCACAAACTAGAGTCAGGTACCCATAGCCAGGAAGATGTGGACATTTGAATAGAAAGATGATGTAGTAGGAACAAAGTTGGGTGGGAAAAAGGGAAAAATAAACTGTTTCTGTTGGCAAGTATCCCAATTCTCTACATAACCACTCTGTGTGTGTGTGTGTGTGTGTGTGTGTGTGTGTGTGTGTGTGTGTGTGGTGGGGTAAAAGTGTTCATGTTATTGAGAAGTGAAGCACACATATGGGCACTGTTTGTAAGGGCTGGAGAGATGGCTCTGCAGTTAAGAACACTGGATGCGCTTACACAGAACTCAGTTTTGATTCCCAGCACCCACATGGCAGCTCACAATCATTTGTAACTCTGGTTCCAGGGAATCCAGTGTACTCTTCTGACCTCCATAGGTCATAGCACAGATGTGATACACATATACATGTAGACAAGACCCCGTACACTTAAAATGAGAACAAACAAAGCAGTCAACACTCTTTAAAATATCTGAGATCTTGTAACTGGAAGCATGTTATCCTCTCAAGGGATGTGTTTAGGGCTTTTATTTAGAATGTCAAACATCATCAAATGAAAATCCTCACAATTTTCCAACCCATCTTTTTTTTTTAATCTTAGTGGGAAATGTTCTTCTGTTACATTTTTGATTATTACTTTTAGAATGGGTTTCTTAGTTCTTTCAACTTTTCATTGCCCTTCTTTTCTCTCATTGCATTCATAATATATTCTTCCTTGGTATTGTGGGAAAGAGATGGCCAGTTCCCTCAAATTGTTCCCTGACTTCCACACGCAAGTGTGGCATGCCCTCTCCCACCTACAACAAGTAGATAAATGTGAAAAATAATTAAAACCACTTTGTTTTCTCCTTAAACTCTCAAGTCTTTAAGTCACCATTGATCCACACTACAGATGACTACTGGGTACATGCCGTGGGCAACAAAAAAAAAAAAAATAATAATTTGGAGACCAATTTAAAACTGTAGGTAACTTGCACATGTAGAATATATTATGGGATATTTTGACCACATACTCATCAAGATCTAGTCAAGTTACAGGGCTGATTCTAGCACATTATTAGATTGTATTAAAAGAAACATCATTTAGGTCACAGGCATGGATTGTGTTTCCCCAGAGTCCATAGGTCAGACTGCTTTTATGACAGCATGAACTATCAGAAACATGGGCATAGAATTGGGGCAGAGGAAAATAAGATGGTGATTGGACAATGAACTAGATGTAGCTGGATTGTTCCCTAACAAAAACATTTGGGGCCCATCTTTCATATTCTGAGGTTTCTCAAATGTGGATAGATGTGTGTTGACTCTACAGATCAAATACTTCTAACCGGAAAATATGGAATTAGAAATACCCCCAAATCCTAAACAATGTTTTGAGCACCTAAACAGGGCTTAAAAGGTTTAAACTGTGAAACATTTCAGATTTTTTTTTTTAATCATAAGTTTTCGGTCTATAGTAGAGGAGTTGTGTGAAGCCCTGGGATGTTCAGCCTAGAAAGTCAATAATGCAGAACACTTGTTACTGCTCTTGAAGAGATGGCTTTTTTCAGTAGATGATCTTTCCAGGAACTACATCTGCACTCTGGTGGGAAGAAAGGACTTTCATTGGGGTTGGGGAAAGTGGCCACAAACTTAGGAATTACTTAGCATGGTATAACTGTGCAAAAGCTGGTCTTCCCAGCCCAGCACACGAACATCTCAGCTGTTAGCCATTTTAATTTATTTATTTTCATGACCTCTTTAAGTAAGTTAAAGAAATTGAACTATGAGAGCACATTCTATCTCAAATAGTTTGGTAAGATGTATTTTATTCTGATGCTATATGAAATATTTTCATAAGTCTAAACTCTAATAATCTTTAAATTACTTTCTTCCATTTGAAATATTCTATTTCTTGGAATCTTCATCCTGGGCCCTGGCCACCATAGGTTTGCAAACTGGTATCTGCATTGATGTCTAAGTTCAAAGGTCATATCAGCAAAACTAGATCTGATTCTCCCTCTAGTGACACAAAACAGACAACAAAGCCAGACACCTCACCATTATTTTAGGCACTCTATGGGATAATCTTATGGATTTTGAAATAGAAGAAAGCTGCAAGAAATTGTTTTATCAATCTTTTTGTTGTGTACATATTTTGCACTTCTGTGCAGTTTTGCTCTCTGAGGTTTTAGTTGCTCATGATGTGCCGGAGCTTGAATGTATTACATGTAAAAGTTTCAGAAACAAACAATTCACAAGTTTTATTTTTCTGGATTTTCAGTGCTGGGGATCAAGCCCATAACTAGGTAAGAACTCACCTCCCAAGTTTCCTGTTTTAAATTGTGTGTTGTTCTGAAAAACATGATAAAATATCAAATTCTACTGATCTGTTCTGCCTTGAGCTTCAATCACCCCTTTATTCTATATCTATTTAATGGAAGACATAGGCAGAAGTGCTTTCTCTCTCTCTCCTTCCCTCTCCCTCTCCCTCATCCTCTCTCTTTCTTTCTCTCTGTCTCTCTGCCTGTCTCT
>NC_022009.1:105971521-105975284 GCF_000317375.1 Microtus ochrogaster
TCTCTCTCTCTCTCTCTCTCTCTCTCTCTCTCTCTCTCTCTCCTGTCTGTAATTTCAGGCATGCACTGAAATCCACCAACACACACTCAGAAGAGGAAATTTCACATGAGTCAGCTCTCGCCCTTCTGGTTTCAAGGCTGACGCTCAAGCTGGAGCTGGAAATCTTGTTCTTGATTATGTATGTGGGCGTCTGCAGGTGGCCCTGGGAGGCAGCAGTGTAGGATGCGCTGAAGCTGGAGTTACAGGAGACTGTGAATGGGTGCTGGGAACGGAAGCCACATCCTCCTGTCTGGAAGAGCAGTACATTCTCTTAATGGCTGAGCCATTTCTCCAACCAACTACCTTTCAGTAAGTGTGTGTTGAGCAAAAAGAGTAAGGAACCACGCACTACATAGCGTTGGTGGATCTAAAGGGATGTACTGAATTTATGGTGAAGACTGGGTCATCCTGAATGATAAACCAGCCCTAAACCAGGGTAAGCCTTCAATGAAATCCTATTAAAATAAGCAAAGGCCTCGGGCTCTTTTCTGACGGCAGCTGCCCTCATTTCTGAATGAGCATCGCTTCTCATTCAGTGGCGGGCTCTAGGCACACTTTCCCCACGGTTCATCTCTTCTACAATCCTTTGGGACAGAGTTCCCAGGGACGTTTCTCTCATTGGGCTGACTGCCAGTGGCCCAGATGAAGCTAGAAACTCAAATGAAATATTCTCTTCCAGGACGGCGTTAACCTCCCAGCTACTGGAGGTTTCATTATCTTTCCAGGGATGGCTGTGTTCCTGTCAGATATATGGAAGGGCATCATTACAATCCTAACAGAGTGTCTAAGAGGAAGTTGATATCAGGCACAGGAGGGGCCTGGCAGGGATCCGTTGTCCTGGAACCCCAGATATCCCAAAGCAGCATGTCACTCAGCCAGTCTATAACACATATTGCATTATCTTTCCCAGTCAGGACTGGCTTCCAGGATTCTATGAGTAATTCAGACACAAAGATAATTTACTTAATATTTTCAGCTAGACATCTCTGTGTTCCCATCTAAATGAGGAAGTAGTTAGAGGCAATAGGCAACCAGATCCCCAGACTTCAGCAAAGTGAGACAACAGGCAGTAACATCAGGGCTGTAATGAAAAATTAAGATTCTTACACATATTTTTAATCCTAGCACTTGGCAGAGGCAGGGACAGGGGCAGGGGAATTTCTGTGTGTTCAAAGCCAACCTGGTCTACATGGGGAACTCCAGGCCAGTTCAAACAAACAAATAAATAAAATATTTAAAAATTATGAATGTTGAAATTATACACTCTAATTTCAGCAAGAGGCTAGGCCAGTTTAAGATTCTCTCTGAGTCCTATTTTGGGTCCCTCTGCTTAAAGATGAGAGAAGGCAGGGAGTGAGCTTGGTGTGGGGAAGAGGAAGGAGGACCCGAGGAAGCATAAGTGAACTTGACCTCATGTGTGAAATCCCCATTCACTGTTGAGTCATTAAATGCAGTAATCCTGCTCTTTTCATGTATATGATAGAACCATGAGCTTTAGAAGAAATAAATTATAAGCATCAGATATTCAATTTTGTAGGAACTGGATAAAAAAATGAGAGTTTTTTTTCCTAAAATACTCCCCCACCCCCATTTCATGATTTTCCATGCTTGCATTCTGACCAAGCCTCCCAGCAGTCTCAAAGTACTGTCCCAGAGGGGATAAAAAGCTACTTGGATATTTTTGTATTGTTTTCCCTGCTTGGGTTAAAGGTATTTCCTCCTCTTTAAAATTACCTTACATTTCTTGCTTCTAACAAGACACTAGTGACTGGTGCACTCCTTTCCAGAGAACTGACATTTCCGGGCTATTAAATGTTTTCAGCTCCTGCAAAAGGGTGACCAGCGTCTCAAGCCTACACCAATTCCCAAGGCTGATGACATTATAGGCGGCTCTCTCTGGCTTCAGTGTTTGAATCAATAAGCAAGGGACGGAGGGACAGACAGGTTTGGATATTTGTCCTCAGGTACATTGATTCATAAAACCAAGGACTCAAAGGGAATATTATGAGACAAAACCCCTACGATCCTGCCTCCAGGGAAATGTTCATTTGAATAACTCAAGAGAGAAAGCCAGCTACCCCAAGTAGGGTTCGTAAGGGACCCTGCCACTTTAGCAGTGTGCCCCAGGGGCTTATTATTCCTTCCAGGCATGTGATTCTTCACAAACTGAGTTTAGCTAATTCCAAAACAAGCTTAAAATGCTGCTGTCTGCCTCACTTGCAGCATCTCCAATTTCTGGAGAGAACGATTGGTGTCTAATAGCTGTTGTCTGGATACCTTTTGAATAAGGAACCACACAATTGAATAAATAAATCAAATTAAGCTATACAACAGAGAAAATGGCACAATCATTCAAGCTACCCGGGAACTCACTCACCAGGGAACTTCGGTCACACATAGCACTGTTCAGGCAGTGTGTGCAACTCAAAGATGACAAAGGAGAGGAGTCCATGAGGGCTCGATTTGTGCCACTCAGCCACAGTCCACAGCAAGCCAAAACACACAGAGTCGGTAGATAATGAATCAACCTAACAGGAAAGCATACATTTACACTGGATCTAATCGGGATGGCTGGGAGATGACGTGAGAAGGACCGAGTTAGGAGGCACCTGGTAAGACTGGGGAGCAGAAGGCCTCAGAGGCACCTGTGCAGAATGCAGTTGAACCACAACTGTCTGAACAGCTGTGCACACCTGTGTGTGTATCTGATGGTGGTAATGACGTCATTGGCAGGAACAGGTTGATAAATCTGTTGATAGACAAATCCACAGAAGACACAACATACCATTGCTACAGTTCAGAGTAGAAAATAAAATATTCAGTTTACCCATACCATGCTATAGGCACTACAAGACCTCGAGATTTTGTCCATTTCATTTGTTGTTGGTTTGTTCACTTAGGTGTGGTTCCTGGAATATTGCGGGAATGGGACGGGTGTTTGCTGAGTTATGATGAAACATGATCGTGGTGAGGACACCCCTTTAATCCCAGCCCTGGGGAGGCAGAGACAGGCGGATCTCCGTGAGTTCAAGGTTAGTTTGGTCTACAGAGGGAGTTCCAGGTCAAAGATACACAGAGAACCTGTCTCAAAAAGCCAAAAGTTAAAGTAAAAATAAAAGAAATAGAGGTTAAGATAAAGCCACATAAAGATGGAAAATACACAGAGAATCTTGATACTGTATGCTATTATGTTCTCTTTGAATTGTTTGAATGCTGAGGAAGGAGCAACAGCTGCTAAAAGATATTTGCTTATAAATGCTGCTGCGCTAATCCAAGAGCCCAATGGACAGCTGTAATTCCAGCACTCCTACATGGAAATGGGAGGTGCAGAGCGGAGAATTGCCTGGAAGTGCGTCACCCAGTTTGTCTGGAGACACAACATGGCAGAAACAAGAGAAAATCTGCCTTAAAAGCAAGGCATGGAGCTTAAGACATGGCTGTGGGGTTGGAGAGATGGCTCAGTGTTTAAGAACACTGGCTGCACTTTCATAGGACCTGGGTTTGGTTCCCCGCAACCATATGGTAGCTCACAACCACCTGTACTCCAATTCCAGGGATCTAACATCATCCTCTTGCCTCTTGGACACCAGGCACACATGTGATATACATACATATAGGCAAAATACAGACACAGAAAAATTTTAAAAATTAAGCTGGGAGGAAAGAATGGACTACCAAAAGTTGTCCTTTGATGCTATACAATTACTATGGCAGGCATATATGT
>NC_022009.1:105975696-105976951 GCF_000317375.1 Microtus ochrogaster
AATATGAGGAATATGAGTGAGAATAGAACTGTTAAAATATGAAGAAAGATCATTCTAAACAAATATAAGAACAGATGCATAGACGAAGCTAGGTTCTAAGGCTGGCATTTTCCAGGAGGTCCCCAAACTCTGGATTGGCAGGAAGAGAGTCAGGATGTCAGATGACGGGCTGAAGTGTGTGAGCTAATCATGTAGGTCCCAGAGACTCATGACGGTGCCTGAAGCAAGGGAGGCAATCTCAGTGTTTGGATTTCTAACTTTAAGGCTTCCAAAAGTAGAATTTCTATAAACCTCAGTTTCTTTGTCTTTGATTTTTATCCATTAACGAGATGTAAAGCTACTGGAATATTTGAACAGAGATGAGACAAATCTTGACTTACCTCTAAAACATTCTGTGGCAAAACCAAGCAGTGTTTATATCTTCCACATGAGAAACATGATATTTTACATGAAGAAAGTTTATTAAATAAGTAAGTTAAAAAGGAAATTGAATCTGCCAGGATCATTTCTCTGCATCCTTTCTCTGGATTTGCCAGACCTGTGCTCTGGTATTAGAAATGGTATTAGCTGTGGTACAAAAACCACTGACAGAGAATGACTAGCCAAACCATCCCATGGAGCCCTAGTCTTCCGATTCTTATTTCTTGGGCTCTCACTTATAACAGAAATTAACTGTTCTGGAAGAGAGCAAATTTTATTTGAGCTGAATCATAGGTAGGATGTGGAAATGCACAGGCTGTGTTCAGTTATTTTTAAAACAGACTGCCAAAGTCTCAGGTGACTCAGAATGAAGTCATACAGGATAAGTGATGAAACCTCAGAGTTACAGCCTCAATAAAATCGTAGCTATTCATTCTTAGTTTGGGAAATGATGATTGTTTTTTTTTTTTTGTTAGACCCAATTTGAAATCTGAACAGAAAATGATTTCTTTTCAGTGTCCAGATAACTACTTCCTTTTAGAGATTTTGAGAATTGTGCATGCCTCTACATTTGGGGAGTTTCTTGGCAAGGAAAATAAAATGTATGTGTCCCCAAGGCTTGTCATAGAGTATGGCAATAGTTTCGTTGAACTACCATCTTTTCTTTGGGGACTTAGTTTTTTCTCATGTTTTACTTTTTCTTCAAACTATATTATTTTCTTTGTTTTTTTCATTTCCTCCCATTTTGTACTAATTTGCATCATCTGACAGTGTTTGTTTTTATTTTTTTTGTTTTTTTTTTTTTTTGGATTTTCGAGACAGGGTTTCTCCTTAG
>NC_022009.1:105977051-106069575 GCF_000317375.1 Microtus ochrogaster
AGCTCTTGTAGACCAGGCTGGCTTCGAACTCACAGAGATCCGCCTGCCTCTGCCTCCAGAGTGCTGGGATTAAAGGCATGTGCCACCACCACCCAGCTGTATCATCTGATAGTTTAACACACAAGTTGAATTATATTCTGCTGGAGTTATAGGCGTTTGTGAGCCACCACCCGGGTGCTGGGAACCATGCCCAGGTCTTCTGCAAAAACAGTTAGTGCTCTTAACCACGGAGCCATCTCTCAATACCTGGAGAAAGAAATTTGAAAATCAGAAACACCCAATGAGATTTCAAGATGGCTGGTAAAAAGCATACTGCCATATTCAACATATTATTTTATTGATCATGTTGGCTAACGAGTGAAGAGGAAATTGCTTTGAGAACTCTTGTGTGTGATGAAGAGAACATGCTTTGGGCTGCTGATGAAAGAAGGACCCTCCTCACTAGAAAATGATTTAGGCAGCTGATGGAGTTTCTACATGCCAATGTCCAGAACTCATTTGTGTGTATATATGTATATGATTATATATATATGCATATGTATAATTACCTAAAGTTGATATGTGAATGTATAGAACATATTCTGCATGTCATTTGAGACTCACCTTTAGAAACATGCAGTAGAGACTTCAGGTATAGAATTAGTTACCTGGATTTGAACTCGTGAAATTAGTCTAGAGATATTCAGCTGGGAGTTTGAGTATCTGCCTGTTGTTTGTCTATGTGCTGCAGTTTAAAGGAGTCTCCATATTTCCATATGTTGGAAATTTGGTATCTAAATGGTTGTGTTAATGGCACTGAGAGATGAGGTCTCTCAGTAATTCAATTATACGAATCTGTCCTTGTGATGGATTATTCCGTGCCTCAGTTGATGAATCAATTGGTTCTCAAGAGACTGATTTTGTTGGGAAGTTGACCTGAGGAAGCTCTGCCTCACAGTGAAATTCTCTCAGCGCACAGCACCAAGGAGAAACCCTCACCAGCAGCCAAGCTGGCGCTGGCCCCATGCTTTCCACTAGACAAAGCCCTCCCACTTTAAACAAGTCTCTTTTGTTCAAGGATTACCAGGTCTGTGATATTCCCTTACAGCAGAGGAAAAGGACTAAGCTTGCATTTGTGTAACATCTCAGGGTTTCCAATAGATTCCCATGGGGAAGAGCATAGAGGAAGAAGATTTCTTTGAAGTCTGGAGCACCTAACACTACAGGACCAGAGAGAGATGAGTCTGCAAAGGTGCAGGTGGCAATATCAGAGGGTTGGCCTTGTCCTGTGCTGTGCTTACTCCACAGCAGCCTAGCGGGGGAGTATGGATTAGTCAAGCGTATGTGTGCCCTGCTTAGAACAGATCAAGAAACCCCCACCAAATCCCAGCTTTTTCTCTACCTCCTGAAATGCGACAGTGTTTGTAAATTTCGTGTGCCATTTAAAGACTTTACCTAGCAATGCAAGCAGGAGGAGAACCCTCATGTCTCTTTTCCAAGGGACTTTCCTTCCCCACTATGATGTAATGTGGGCTCTTGAGTATCCTCACCCCTTTGTACCATTAAGGTGTTTGTGGCTTGGCATTCAGCTCCCTGTTAGACGCTATCTAGAAAAATTCATTAATTAATGCAAAGGTTTTGTAGGCAGGTGAGACTCGGTTCACATCTCAAACCTGCAAGTAACTTCAGCAAATGAAGCTTTTCTTTCTTCTTCAATGAAATGGGAGTGATTATATCCCTTTAATAATTCGGTTTTGAGGAGTAAAGAATACGGCAGGGAAATTGTTTCAGCAAGAAGATATTAAAATTTTATACATGTTCAATAAATTAAAAGTGTTACTTTTTTTCTGACTGTGATTTTTGATGCTGGGCCATTTTCATTCAATCTGAAAATTGCCACCATTGTAGAATTTAGAGGAAGGTAAATCAAAAAGTCAATATGCTCTCAAACCATAAAATTTTATAAAAGAAAATAAGAAGAAAGTACTCTTGAAAGATTAAAGTTTTATTTGCTACAAATTGATCAGTCTCGGGGTTTTACTTCATCTCACGGGCCTACAAACCCACACATGCATGAGTGTGTCCTGCCAAGTAAGATGAGGAAAATAAATATTCAAAGGGCTCTATTTTGGCAGAGCTATCTGCCAAAATATTCTCACATCTCCTTGACCAGAGGTCATTGATTGCCTGATTCCTTTGATGAAATTTTATAGCATTTGATAACCTTCCTCGGACCTTTCTATTTAACTTGGATTTCCATTCCTAGGAGATAATTTCACCAGCTAACTTTCAGTAGCATTGCAACCTGTTTGGTCTTCCTTGATTCTCTTACGCAGTGTTGGCCAACAACAAGATCTGATTGGCCTTTGGTTACCTGTTGAGCCTTGAACAGGGTGGTCTCCATGTTTGTTGTCCACTATTTTTTAATTACATTTCCATTTTAGAGATGTATTTGCTAAGCCGCGTTTTCTGGAACTCTTTGAATAGTCATTCTTTCTTTCTTTTCTGAATCTTTAATGGCCAATTGTTAGCACCACTGAAATCATTCTTAAGAACTGGAAGCAGCTTTACAAGGATAGTTAGTGTTCATGATTTTGAGGATAACTTTGATGACCACTGCCCCATTACTCTTTGTAAAGTTACCACCAGAATGTTCCCTGAAGTAATTTGGTCTAAAATTTGCTTGTGGTCACACAGAATCCCATTTTCTTTAGCTATTTGCTAGCCTCTGACTAGTCAATATAATCGTCACAGCAGAAAGTACATATGATTCTATTTTATTTCATTGATCTAAATCTCAATTGATGCTGACAAACCCCTGTTCCTCATACCGTAAGACAGCCATTTTATTACCTTTTCTCACATCTTCCCATTCATGACCACTCAGCCTTCAGGGACTGGCATAATCATATTGTCAGGTTTTGGTTCTGCGGTCAGAACAAGTTGTGTACAAACTTCTAGCAGCTCCTTGACTCGCCCCAAGCCTTATCAGCAATCAGAACAAGATAAAGGAGAATGCTTATTGAGAAAATACAGTTTGTGAACTCTCCCGCAGCCATCTTTTACAGTTACTAGTAATCAACTGCATTTTTAATAAATGTTTCAGAAAGTTAAATCATGCTTGTGTGTAACTCACTGTAATGTCTATTCGCATTTTCACTTAAGTCCATCCCCACACCCCCAATTATCTGTGTTGTCTTCCTTTGTTCCCCTCCTTTTATTGCTTCTAACACAACACAGGGAAATTGTTAGAAAGCAAGGATACACACACACACACACACACACACACACACACACACACACTCACATACTCACTCCCCAGCACAGCTCCTTTACTACAGAGAAGAATATAAATCCCATTTGTCTGGAATCAGTTCCTGATATCCCATTTGATATCCCATTGCCTCTGTTGCCCATTTTCATCTTAGTTTCTGGAGGCTCTCTGTCTAGAATTAGATTTGCCTGCACCAAGTTTTACAAATTCAAACATTTGCCTTTATGTTAGGAAGTCAAACAAGGACAAAAAAAGTGCTCAGTCGGAACTTCCAATCAGCTTTTATTCCTTTATTTTTTTCTAGTCTTCATAAGTCACGGGTTTCATATATATCATGGATTTTTTTTTTCTGAGAAAATTCTCACTATGTAGATCAGGCTAGCCTAGAACTGACAGAGATCCTCCCACTTCTGCCTCCTGAGCGCTAGAATTAAAGGTGTGTGTTACCACAAAAGGTTTACTTCAATTTATACTAATATCTCCCCATTAGAGTAACACTTAGCATATTATTGTGGTACAGAGGGTTATTATCTTGAGATTTCAAAACAATATTGGAACCGGGCAGTAGTGGCACAAGTCTTTAATCCCAGCACTCGGGAGGCAGAGGCAGGCAGATCTCATGAGTTCAAGGCCAGCCTTGTCTATAAGAGCTAGTTCCAGGACAGGCTCTAAAGCTAAAGCTACAGAGAAACCCTGTCTCGATCTGAGCAGTTAGCATTATGATTGCCCTCAGTAACAGCGCCATTTTAATGTTGCAACTACCTCAACTAGTTGAAGGCATTTGTGCTATGGAACAATGATCTTGTACCCTGTAAAGATTTGTTACTTGTATTTTAATAAAACGCTGATTGGCCAGTAGCCAGGCAAGGAAGTATAGGCAGGACAACCAGGCAGGAAGGATAGGCAGAACGGCCAGGGAGGAAATAGAGGCAAGGCAATGAGAACAGGAGAATTCTGGGAAGAGGAAAGCTGAGTCTGCAGTCGTCACCCAGATGCAGAGGAAGCAAGATGAGAATGACTCACTGATAAAGGTACCAAGCCATGTGGCTAACACAGACAAGAATAATGGGCTAATTTAAGATGTAAGACTTAGCTAATAAGAAGCCTGAGCTAATAGGCCAACCAGTTTATAATTAATGTAGACTTTTGTGTTTTTTTGGGACTGAATGACTGCAGGACCTGGCAGGACAGAAACTACTGTCAGAACATTTGTTTGCAGTTGCACAATGATCACAACATTCTGCTGAGGTTCCTGCAAATGTCACAGCCTGCAGGGATATGATCCAAGTGGGGTAAAGAGTGAAATATTCATCAACACCACTTTAGCAAGTGCTGAGCAAAACATCAAGAGTCCAACCTTACAGCTTACTTTTATATATTTATTTAAGCATGGTAAAACTTCGGGGGGAAGTCACCGTGTGATAATCATCACAACAAAGCTCCCTTGCAAAGCACACCTCTATAGCAAGGCACCTGTGACCTTCACAGTAAAAATGAGTCCTATTGGCTGATAAACAGAGCTCAGTAGGGCCTACAGACAAAGGATTTGTAATAAGCATAAGGATAAATTCTATTGAAGGAGGATACAAACTGCATGGGACCTCTTTCATAAGGGTAGGTTCTACTAACTGAGAGACAAAGCTCAGGATTGGGTCCTAAAGAATGCTCAGGATTTAGGGGGATTTGGCTGAAGGCTTGTTCCAAAGGATAGCAAAAGATCATCAGGTTATTAGACAACATCCACTTCAGCTATCTGGGTGAAAAGACATCAGTTCCTCTACTTGAATAAAACAGGCCTGTGTTTTTAATAATTCTGGTTCCTCCAATGTTTTCTCTAAACTATGTCTCCTGCATGTTCCTACCCCATTTTTCAATCAGCACACAAATACACTAAAAAAAAAAAAAAGCAAACAAACAAACCACATCATCAGAGAAATTACTGCATCCAGGAACTTTGCTGAACTTGAAGTTGAAATGGCATTGAGGACATTCTGGAAACATTGCTCCTCCACTGAACCCATAACAGAAAACATTCAAGTTCTGGGATGTTTACCTCCTCTACACCTTCCCTTCATTTCTTCACAACTGCAAATTAACTGCCATGCTTTGGTCCCAGTTATCATTAAGAAGGTTGTTCTGAGAAAACAGCCCAAGGGCAAAGGAAAATTCCGAAATGACAGCCTGACCAAGGGCTTGAAACTTTTCTTCTCTTTCACATGAATCAAGAAAATAGAAAATGAGTATTAGCCTTGTCTTGAGAGAAGTTCAATAAAAAGCTGAAATAAAGTGGACTTCAGATTTAATGGCTGTGATGATCTGAGAGGAAATAATGTCCTTCAACACTGCAGAAACAGCTGGGGCCATGGTAATAATATTTCAAAAAAAAATGGGTCATACTAATGTTGAGTGTTCTGTGTATTGTTCAACCCATCTACAGTGCACCAATAGGCATTTTTCTTTTATTTTAATAATTAAATCACTGCTTAGACCCTTAATTCAAACTTCTTATTGGCTAACTATTACATATAAATTTAACCCATTTCCATTAATCTGTGTATCACCCCCATAGGCTTTTTTTCTAGAAGTAGATAGACAGAATACTTGAAGCTGACATCTGTAGCCTTAGGCTTCCAAAGAGGATATCTACTTGTTGTCATGGTAACTCTCAGAGTGCTATCTTTCACAACACTGAACTCAAGAAAAATAAACACTTAGAAATTTAGCCCTAAAGCAAATCCCCCACTTGCCCATTTGCTTACATATCTCTGCTTTGTGAAAGCTTTGCTTCTGGTTTTTATTTACAGCCAGTGTCCCAAGAATGAAGAATGCCAAGCAAGTACACAAATGTGTTGAGGTTGTGCATTAGAGAATTTTCATGACACTTCTCTGTCTTTTAGTTAAGATGAAGCAGAACTTCTCCATGATATATTTTAGCTTTTAAACTAAGTGAACACTGCTCTCACAAATCAAGTAATGTTTGTTTGTTTTTCCTTTCTACTGAATTTTTATGTCTGCACTTTTATCTGGGAACTTCAAGGTCAACGGAATAGAGAAATGACGATCTTCTATCCCACAGCAAGTGTTTTTGTGCATTAGTAGAGAATTTACCTAATTAGAAGTTTGTGTCTTCCCCTTCCTTCTCAGCATCTGTTGTTCTCTAGCTATGTTCTAAGGCAGATGAGAAGTGTCCCTCAGAACTCTTCATACCTCCAGAATGGAAACATTACACAAAAAGCACAGGAAATAGAACCCCAATCTAGTGGTAACAGCATTGAAAGGAGCTAAAAGGCCATCAGCTCTACTCTATTGCTTTCTGTAAATGAAAAACATGAAACACAAAGAAATAAAGTGTCTTGCCTAAGGTTTTGTTCCAGTACAGTCTGGGTGCTGTGGAAAGGGTATCTTACTTAGGGTTACTAAAGTTGTGATGAAACACATTGACCAAAACCAACTTGGGGAGGGAAGGGTTTATTCGGAAACACTTCTACATTACTGTTCATCATGGAAAGAAAACAGGGCAGGGATTCAAATAGGACAGGGACCTGGAGCAGGAGCTAATGAAAAGGCCATGTATAAGTGCAGCTTACTGGGTTGATCAATCTGCTTTCTTATAGAATCTAGGATCACCAGCCCAGGGATGGTACCACTCATAAGTGGCTGTCTCCTCCACCCCCAACCAATCTTGAATTAAGAAAGTGCTCTACAGCTGGATCTTAGGGAGACATTTTCTCAATTGTGGTTCCCTCCTTTCAGATGATTCCAACTAATGTCAATAATATAAAACTAGTCTGTGCAATTACTTCTTGTCAACTTGACTTACAAACATATCAGTATTAAGTCAGAACCTTTCCTTTCTTATTCATCCCCAAGATCACACATTAATATCAACGTTATGATGGTTCCAGAAATAGAGATGTAGAAATAAAATATAAATTTATAAACCTAAAGAAATGGAAACTGACAGTTATCCACTCTGGCAGCAGCTATGGGTTAACTTTTAACAATGGGGTTCTTAGCTTACTACCAGCAGCTCTGGCTAGACCAAAGGTTAGCTTTTCCACGATGGCTCTCTGCAGCTAGGGGTTACTTTTTATTACCATAACCCTCCTGCCACTTACAACTGACAACTGCCACTTACCAAAGTTAATTTTTAAAAATGGTTTGTGCGAGACTCCTAGCATACACCCCAGCCCATAAGCTTTAGTCGAATGCTTTTATGTGACTTTTGGCTTCACATTGTTTCATCTCCTTCCCTGCTATGGGAAACCGGTTGTGCCAGAAAAGCTGTGAAGTTCTTTGCAAACACTATTAACTATAAAGAAAATTTGCACGCTTATGTAAACACTAGTTAGCTAAAACCTTGTTATCGAGAAACGTAAATCTTAAAATGCAATATGTCTCTACACTTAACCTCAAAATTGTAAAAATTCATTTGTCCATGTCTCATGCTTACTTCTTACTATAAAAAGAGAGTTGGAACGCACCCTGACTGCCACAGTTTCAGAAGCCCCAATTCTGGCTATGGACCCAGCTAGCTGGTAAACTTTTTGTGCCCTGTGGTGATTTTTGTAATAAAGTTTGCTTCTGGTTTCATAGACTTTGGTGGTCTGTCCCTCATATTTCATGTCCCTGGACCCGACAATCTGTCGGAAGCCACATTTTTGTGGTGACTTCTGCCATGATACCAGCTGTGGCATGTTCGTATTTTCTAGAGTGGGGGGGGGGCATGAGGATTAGAAATGTTAGGTAGGAAGACAGAGATAAGAAAGAAACACAGGGACACTGGATGGTACTGAGAGACCACTCAGTCTCTCCTGCACTCCGAGTTCACCCACATTTGTTTCCCACACACATTTATGCCCCAATACAAAATGGGGGGGGGGGGGGAGAAGGCAAAAAAATGCATGACACAAGGAACAACCAGAATAGTTACTTGTTTCAATACTTAAGTCATCAAGCCATTACTTCCTGAGAAAAACATTCGATGTCTTCTGGGGCAGTGAACACACCCTACACCAAATATCCTGAAGGCAGTCACTCTCTAGGTTAAACCTCCTATTTCAAAAAGAATGAGCAGAAGTAGACTTGGAATTCTCTGACTTTTGGCCAGGGTAGAGTGGATCTACCTCTATGGGCCATCTTAATGTCCAAAACACCAACGACACCCTAGGTCAGGATCAGGCTGTCTTGTTCTGTAGCCACACCAATCATTAACAACCCTGAAAGAACAAAAATAAGCAAACTCTCTGACTTTCCGACAAGGTTGAGTAGACTCACAGTTTTGGGTCTCCACAACAATCAAAATAGAAAACATTTTACAGACCGAAAAAGTCTCATGGTCTTACAATTCAAACACTAAAATTCAGTCTTTTTAAAAACCTAAAGTCTCTTTTAAAACCTAAAATCTTTTTAAAAATTCAGTCTCTTAACTGTGGGTTCCTGTAAAGTCAAATACAAGTCAAATACTTCTGTACTTCATGAGGAAAGAACCAGGGAACAGTCACCATCATATCAAAGCAAAACCAAGCGCCAAAAGTGTAAATATCTCGATGTCCAATTATCTGGGATTCACTCACAATCTTCTGTGCTCCTCCGAGGGAGTTTGGCCACTTTTCTGGTTCTGCCCTCTGCAGCACACACAGTTTGTTTTCCAAGCTTAGATGGGCTCCACTCCACTGCTGCTACTAATCTTGGTGGACATCCCATGGCACTGGCATCTCCAAAATGCTTTCCTTGATATTTTTTTCATTACTGTTTGTCTTAGAGTTAGGGTTACTATTACTGTCATGAAACACCATGGCCAAAAGCTACTTGGGGAGTGTAATGATTCAGCCACACAACGTGGCCAACTCTTCTGGGTACCAGGGCCACGCATGTGTGGACAAGCCCTCAGGCAGAAGTGCCTAACGGCCCCAGGAATCTTAAAGGACCCTGCGTGACCCATGTGCAACATGGTTGCATCATGTACATATGATGCAGCTGAGTGAGCCCTTGTGCACATGTGTGAGCTCCGTCATCTGCCTATGACATAACCACGTCATCCCCCTGTGCGCATGTGCTAGGCATCCCTTTAAAGTTGGAGACGCCATCTTCAGCTCTATCTCTCTCTGCACACTGACCTTCCCCAGGGCAGTACACTCCTGCCCCCCAATAAACTCCTAAGTGGGTTTGTTGTGTGTTCGTGTTTCCTTCTCACTAGTGCCAGGGAGAAAAGGGTTTATTGCACTGACAATTCCTTTTAACAGTCCATCATCAAAAGTAGTAAGGACAGGAATTCAAACAGGGAAGGAACCTGGAATCAGGAACTTATTCAGAGGTCATGGAGGGATGCTTCTTATTAGCTTGCTTCCCATGGCTTGTTCAGCCTGCTTTATTATAGAACCCAGGATCGCCAGCCCAGCTATGGCACCACCCACAATGAACTGGGCCATCCCCTATCAATCACTAAGAAAGTGCCTTGCAGGCTTGCTTACAGCCTGATCTTGTGGAAGCATTTTCTTAACTGAAGTTCCTTCTTAGACATCTTTGGGCTTGGGTGGAGTTGACATAACAGTATTCAGCACACAGTTGAAGATGATATAAACATGGGTATAAATACCCAATGTGCTGTGTTCATAAGACTAATCTTAAGTATATATTCCATAATGGTTCAGCAAGAACTTAATGAGAACATGTGACTAGCCACATTATAGTATAATTAGTGAAGAGAAAGGCCTTGTTAGGTTGTGTAATGTATGTGACTCTTGGAGCAACTCAGCCAAGTCTAATGGGCTTTGCTGTTTTTCTTTGCATGAATCGATGTTCGTGAAAGTTAATGGCAATTATGTTTCTTACTTATGAGAATTTGCTTAACAAATGATACAAATGAATTTTTTTTAAAGAATAATTTCTCTTCATGCGTCAAATAGGGTTGTGCTTTCAAATTATTCCTAAAAGCAAGGGAAAGAATGCCTAAGCGCCAAGCTTGCCCTCCATTTTGGAAGCTATTATTATTAATACGCAGACATCAGGCAACTTGGAGGGTCATATTGTGATTAATTTCAAAAGTTCCACCAAGTACATACCATGATACCAAGTTTCACAGGAGAGAGGAATGTCTGGTCAGATGAAGCTCCAGTCCAGAGTCCTCCTTGTTCTCTTTCCCCGTCTTGAATGGGGCCTCAAAACTGACAACTGCATTGTAATTGTGGCAGAATGACTAGAGTAACAGGTTCTTAGACATGGTTATTTTCTGTCATTGTTGCAGTGAGGATCTTAGGGACAGCAATCCTTCTGACACTGTCATACAATCACCCATGAAGCCAATCAGGTTCAGGAAACTTCCGAGACAATAATCTTTAGGATTGTGTTTCATTTTAGTGCATGTGTGTTAATTAAACAATGAAGTTGGATGTTGCATTTGTTTTTCCTCATTGTGACAAGATATTTGAGGCGAACAATCCAAAGAAGGGAAAGTTGGTTCACGGTTCATTCTGTGGTCATTTGGCTGTGTTGCTTCTGAGCTAGTGTTAGGGTAGAGCACAATGGTTGAGAGCTTGTTGTCACTGAAAGTGACTTCGTTCATGGTGGATAGGAGGCAGGCAAAAGAGAAGGAGATATGGCGAAGAGTGTGGTACTAAAAACACCCTCAAGGGCACCCAATGGCCTCCTTCCTCTAACTTCAAAAATGGCTGTCATCTGATATCCAATAAGGTTATAAACTTATCAATGGATTTCTGGGTGAGACCACAGTCCTCAAGATACAATCTCTCCTCAAAATTCCTACCTTGAAACATGGCAGCCAGTCCTGGGTCTATACCATCAACCCATGAGATTTCAGGGAGACATTTAAGACTCAAGTACATCATGATTTGATAAAATAGAATAATTTTATGTAAGTGCCACAAAAAGTGTCTGAAGGAAAATACATGGCATAAAGTATGGAAAATTATAGCTTTTAATCCAGCCTGTCAAAATCTTACTTTAAATTCTAATGGGAAAAATGATCTTTTTCTTATTAGTCTAAATATTTATGAAAGGTGTCACATACAGTCATAATGTGACTGAACAACACCTTATCATTGACCAACTGCACAATTCTCTCTTTTTTGAAGATGCCTTTTAAGGATGCTTTAATAATTATTACTGATCAGGAAGAAGAAAGGATTGGGAATCAACAAGGCAAGTTAATGGTTGAAAAAAAAAGTTAATTTTTCTTTTTAGAAGTAACATATACATTCACGTTACATTCACTGTTAACATGCTTCCTTATTGACAACATTCTGGAATTTTGTTGGAGACTGTTTCTCATCAGTGTGTATTCCACTTGACCTAGGCAGGCTCTACAGAGGAGAAGACAACACATTACGAAAGTGGGTCAGTGCATAGAAATTTCCTGTCCTGTTGTTGGCTCATTTTAAGCACATGATCCAAGGAGACCTAATCAGATGGATCTCAGACTTTCTCTCCATGCAGACTTGAACTGGGAATGCATATACATAGCTCATAATTGCTATCCCAGGCAGACTGTTTTGTTTGTGTGTTTTTGAAAGAATCGATACAGGAAGAGACGTTCAGAGAGAAGACAGCAACCTGATCAAAGTCTTGACTCTTAAATTTAGCTATTCTTAGGAAATGCTTTGCTTGGAAATTGAAATAGGGAAGCTGGTTCCTTAGTTGTGTTAAGGTTAAATAAATATTAGTGGGTAATATTCTGCAAGAAGGGAACTAGAAATAAAGACACAAAACTTACAGTCACATTTAATTTAATATTTTCCTATTTTATTTGTTTCCACATGAACACAGGTAACTTCAGTTTCAAGTATGAGGTCTGTGGTCATTATTTTTTCTATTTATGCAAATATGTCTTCAAGTTGCTTTCTAAAAGATTATACTAATTTCATATTCCCGACAACATACATGCCATTGCTTCTTACCATGTCTACTAATTTAGTAGCCAAGCATTGTCATACTCCCAGACAATATTTATTTTACTATTTGGAGACTGACTAATTTATCTCATCGTTTATGGAATATCTGTGTTTTTTCTCGTGAGTTCATGTCAGTTTTTTATTTCGTAGTATTTCATTGCTTTTTCTCTTACTGAATTTAGATTTCTCCTTATTTTCCAAACAGGAATTTTAAGCACAGAACACAACACCAGTCCCATTTTGACACTCAATGTCATGTCACAAATGGAGTTCTAGGGCTGCCAACTCCTGAATTCTAAACTGTGTGGACAGTAGATATTTCTATTTTTAAAGAAGCAGATAAATTGACAACTAAAAACAAACAAATAAAATCAGAGCAAAACAAATTGAGTCTTTGTGTACAGCCATGACCCAGTGAACTAAGTTTGGCAAGAAAAGCTAAAACATATAACAGACCTGTTATCAGCTTAGCTGAGGGAAGAAAACCTGTGCAGGCTTTATTACACGCCATTGGATCTCACTGACATGATTTCTTACTTAAGGCATTTATTCGGTGTAAAAGCCTGCTGGAGGGTTTGAAACAATCCTTCTTTCCCATAAAATGTCATCAGCCAGCCTGCAACTTTATTTACCAGAGGGAATGCATTCTGTTCTCTCAGAGTGTTGTTGCTTTGCTTTTCCCACCGGAATCACAGCACAACACCTTGTCAGTTCCTGCTCAGGAGTTTGTCTCCTCTCATTTGGATGCTGGGTTATTTCCCAGGACTGAGAGATGGTAATAGGGCTTCGAAGTTCAAGTCTACAAAATCACCACTTTTAAAAGCGACTTTTATTGACCCGGTAAGTAAACATGGCAATCTATTTTCCTGCTATGTAGAAAATAAATATCAATCAAAGGAAGGAAGGAAAGGGGAGAGGGTGGGGGGAGAGAGAAAGAGAGATAGAAAGAGAGAGAGAAGCTTTTTTTAATTACAATCTTCATGAGAATCTCAAATGGTTTTAGGTCTACTTTTCTTCCAATGATGAAATTCAAATTATCCACAAACCTGTTAATTTTGTGGGGTTAGCCTATATCATATGGAATAAATAATTTCCTAGTAAGTTTTTTCTCCTTTACAGCTTTTTTGACCTTGTCAATTAATTACTGTCCTAGAGAGGGTGGAAATATGACATAGAGCTGTTTCAGCAGGAGATGTGGCACTGCTCCCCACATTTTAGCACACAAATGGTGTTATAACACAATTCCTTTGTGATAATTGCTGCAGAACCTGAGAGGGTCTTATTTTCCTCATGGTTTAATTTATGTCTTTGTTCTATTAATTGTATTTATCATAAAAGTCACTAAACATTTCTTTCTGGAATTATTAAAAGGCATGTTTTGGGGATAAGTGTGCATGTGTGTGTGTGTGTGTGTCTGTGTCTGTGTGTCTGTGCACTTGCAGCTTACAAAGTCTTAAAAAAATTGGAAAGATGACTCACGATTAAGAGTACAGACTTCTCTTCCAGAGGACTCAGGTTTAGTTTCCAGTACCCACAAGACAGCTCACAACTGTCTAACTCCAGCTCCAGGGAATCCAGTAACCTCTTTTGTCTTCTGTGGGCATTGGGAACACATAAATTGCACAGACACGCATGCAGGCAAAACTTTCATACACACAAGCTGGATAAATCTAAAAGATTTAAATGTGAAAGATTTTCCAAGTAGAGCAATAAACAGTCAATAGGATGTGAACTGTATTTGTTTACAAGGAAAGAGTCTGCTCATGACTCTGTCTTCTATTGTGTTCTCAGAGCCACAAGTTTCCTTCAGCCACTTTTATTTCTCCATCCAGAATCACATTCACATCTAACTGCCCCCTGAACAACTGGAAAGGGAGCAGTAATAAGTGTGGAAGGATGCAGGGAATGAACAGGGCATCTGTTACAGACAGAGAACGGAGGTGTGAGCCAGTAGAGTTCTAAATTCATGGCCAGGAGAAGAGAAAGGGGGGTAGAAAGAGGAATGGTGGGTTGGGGGAGAAGGAGGAAACCCTTATATGATCCAGAGGTGGAAGAAAGGCCTGATTTAAGGAGATATGCCTAAACAATACCTAGAGTTGAGGAAAGTGTGCCCAGAGAAGGCCCATGCCTATTATCCCAGCCATGGGTTAGCAGGAGAGACCGTTGATTCTCTCCTCTCCTCTACCCACCACAGTGGCACATTCTCTCGATCTTAGCTCCCAACATCCCAGTTCCATACCATCTCCACCGTCTTAGAGCGGCATGCTGGTTCACCCTGAATAATTTTCCGACTCTTTCTGGAAAAGGTCTGCACCCCAGACATTTTTCTGAAACAAATTAAATCAGATCATCCTCATACTGAAGGTCATTTGAATTAATTAAAGGACCAGGTTTATATCTATCTAAGGATGACATACTTGTACTCTGGAACTGTAAGATGGTGTCAGTGTGGTGGTTTGGATAAAAATAGACCCCATAGGCCCATAAGGTGGACAATCAGATAGAGATGGGACTCGTGGACAGTACCTGGAAGACTCCATATGTCCTAAGGATAAGGACATATATGTCCTATAGGAATATGGGGTAGAGTGGGCCTGGCTTGAGAAAAGATACACCCTGTCAATTGGGTGTGTCATACGGTGATCTTTAAGTATAAAGATTGTACAAATCATAAGGATTGCTAAGGCAAAAATGGCTCTTCCTTTGGGTAGACCTGACCCTAGCCTTAATTTTATGTACATGCATATGTATATGTAGCACAGCCCTGATAGCAGTTAAAAACATGAGAAGAACAGATGGGAATTCTTCAGCCCTAGCAGGAATAAGAAAACATACATAAATGGCTAACCTGCAAAAAGAATTACCAGTTTGGTTCTGGAGAAATCCCTGGCAGAAGGCTTGCTTAAATGCAAGCCATAGCTCTGGATAAAGGTGGTGGTATGCCTGTGGGTATTTATGAAGCTTCTGGCACCAGGTGTCTTTTGTAATTTGCCCACCCATTGTGATTAGAAGGAAAAGAGACCACCTTGCCCCATAATTTCCCACACATAGGTTTGATGGTGGTCGTGGCCACAGTGCTTTCCGTCTTTCTCCTAATAGAACATCCATGGGAGGCAAGGAGGTTCCGATATCCCTTGGGCAGGAATAAATGGCTGTCTGAAATAGCTAAGGCAATTCTCTCTCTTCAGCATGTGTGGATAACAAAACTGAAAAGAACTTTAAACAGGAGAGTGAATCAATGGTGTAGAAATTTAAATGAGATGTTACCTCAAACCAGAGCATTCAACAAGTGGACATTACCTGAGGCAGGGAGGACAGGACTGGTACCCATCCTACCTATTATTTTATTTAGGATTTCTATTGCATGAAACACCATGACCTAAAAGCAAATCGGGGAGGAAAGAATTTATTTGGGTTTGACTTTCATAATGCTGTTCATCATTAAACCACTGACGACCACCATCAAAGGAAGTCAGGAGAGGAACTCAAGCAGGGCAGGATCCTGGAGGCAGGAGCTGACGGAGAGGCCATGGAAGAATGTTGTTTACTGGCTTGCTCCTCATGGCTTGCTCAGCCTGCTTTCCTATAGAATCTGGGACCAGCAGCCCAGGGATGGCACCACCCACAACGGGCCCTTCCCATCACTAACTAATTAAGAAAATGCCTTACAGCCTGATCTTATGGAGGCATTTTTGAAATTAAGCTTCCCTCCTTTCAGATAACTCTACTTTGTGTGTCAAGCTGACATAAGACTAGCCAGCACAACTGACCCCTTGTCAACTTGACACACAAGCACACTATTATTAAGCCATACCTCTCATTTCTTATTCATGCCCAGGATCTCACATTAAAAACAAATAACTTTAAAAGTCCCACAGTCTTGACATATTCATGCACATTAAAATTTCAGTCTCTTAAAAAATATCCAATCTCTTTAAAACTCCAACGCCCCCCCCCCTTTAAAGTTCAAAGTCTTTCAGCCGTGGGCTCCTGTAAAAATCAAATTTAAGTAAACGCCTTCTTCAAGAGGGAAGAACCAGGGCACAGTCACAATCCAAACCAAGCAAAATCAAGTTCCAACTGTATAAACAGCTCAGTGTCCAATTATCTGGGATTTACTCACAATCTTTTGGGCTCCTACAAGGAGCTTGGGTCGCTTTTCTAGCTCCTCAGTCTGTAGAACACACAGCTTGTCTTTTAGGCTCTGGTTGCTCCACTCCGCTGCTGTGGCTGCTCTTGGTGGTCATTCCATGGTACTGATGTGTCCAAAACACTAGGGTCTTCTGCTGCAACTGGGCTGTACTTTTACCAACAGCCTCTCCTAGGTTCTTTTCATGGTCTCAAGCCTCAACTTCTTTGCATGACCCCTTCAGTGCTGGGCCTTTAGCTGCCACTAAGTCTGAACCTTCACCAAAGCCTCTCTTGGCCTCTCCCAGCACCAAGTCTCAGCTGCTCTCCATGACCTCTTACTGCCTTCAAAACCAGTCCCACCTGGGTGACCATTACACTACCAAGTTTAGCTTGCCAGCATGAGGTTCAACCTTAGTTGCCTTTAGAACACGGCTTCTGTGTGTTGACTCTCAGGACGCACTTCCCAGAAGATTGTACCGCAACAATGCTGGTCTCTTCTAATCACTGCTAAATTCTCAGCTCCCGCTGACCAGCATCAAGTATCCCAGCAAAGCAAAGGTTTTGTTTTAGTAGCTTCTGTTATCTTGTCAGTTACAGCTTATTCTTGAGCCCCAACTAACCAGAACAACAGACTGTTAAGTCAAAATAGGAAACTGTTCGAATAGAGTCTTTAACCTTCCCTCAGAAGCTTCACAAGCCACGCCTCCATTGTCAGCATTGCTCTCAACATTCTCATCCTCCAACCTCCCACAGAACAACCCATTGAGCTCTCCGTACTCAATGGCTTTTCTAGCCCAAACTTCCAAATTCCTTCCACGATTGCCACTAAAACAAGGCCAGGTCTGTCACAGCAATGCCCTCTCCTGATACCAACTTTTTGTCTTACTTAGGGTTTCTATTGCTGTGAAAAGAAACCATGACCATGGGAAATATTTAATTGGGGCTGACTTAGAGGTTTAGAAACTTAGTCCATTATTGTTGTGGAAGGAAGTATGGTGGCCTACAGGCAGTCATGGTCCTGGAGGAGGAGAAGATAGTTTTATATCTGGCTTGGCAGGCAGCAGAAAGAGAGAGCGTAATTGGGACTGGCTTGAGCTTCTGAAACCTCAAAGTCCGCTCCTAATGATACATTTCCTCCAAAAGACCACAACTGCTCCAACAAGTATAACTCCTAAGAGTGCTACTCCTGGTGGGCCTATGGGAGGCGTTTTCATTCAAACCACCACACTGATGTCCCTCTGACAGATGTCTTCCGCATTCATCTTGGGACACCTGAGCACACTGCATGCATCACTCTGTGTTCGGGCCACTGTTTCCATCTGTTAATAAGGACATTGACTGTAATTACAGATGGTGTTATATTTATTATGATTTAAACTCGGGTTTAGACTGGGTCAGAGGGAAACTTTACAGTTCCTATATCACGAAGGGTTTAGTTCAGTTTTATGCCAGTTAAAGGTAAGAAAACAAATCCCCAGTCTAAAGCAATAGAGGTTGCTTGATTTTCTGATATATGCCCACTTTTTAAATAAACAAATCAGAGTAATAAATCGTGTAATTGTATTTTTATGACTCTAGTTCTACATATTCAATATTTGCATGAAGATTTCAGAAGCGCATTGAAGCATCCATTTTAATACTGCCAATACAAAGTCAAACTTACATTAATAATTGAGAGCAGTTATAACTATAGAATCCAATATTAAGAACTTGTTTGTGTGTTTGGGAGGGGTGGAGGCATACAAGTGCCTCCTTGGATGTTCTTCTAGCAGCTCCTCTCCTGATTAAACCTGAATCTCCTATGATCATCTCCCTGTAAGCAGAGGACCAGCCTGCCACCCAGACTCCCTCCTTTGCATTGCTTTCTTGGGTTGTACTTTGATTATTTCTTCTTCTTATTGTAAGCTTCATGTTGATATTTTTGGGAATTCTGTTTTATCACTTGAAGAAATGTCTAGAATATAGTAGAGGCTTGGTCTTATTTGTGTAATGGATAAATCTTGAGATATACAAAGACATTCTTTAAACAGATAGGCAGGAAGAGGTTACGTGTTAGTCAGGTTTTATAGAAAGACAGAACTAGCAAGATGAATCTTTATATATAAAAATGGGATTTTTAAAGTGACTTACAATTCTAACTATTCCAACAATGGCAGTCTCCCAACAGAAAGCCCCAGAATCCGGTAGGTGTTTGTTTTTGGAGGCTAAGTGTTTCAGATGGTCTTGGGTATATGCTAGAACCCTGAAAATGTAGTAATGCTGCTAAGGGAATAAACTTGCTAGAGTGTGAGGGGGGCAAGCAGGCAAAAAGCAAACACCTCCATCTTCCATGTCCTTATATAGGCTGCCATCACCTCCTTCTTCCATGTCTGTATATAGGCTGCCATCATTTCCTTCTTCCATGTCCATATATAGGTTGCCACCAGAAGGTGTGGTCAAGATTTAAGATGTGTCTTCCTACCTCAAATGATCTAAACAATAAAATCCCTCAAAGAAAGGTGTGTCCAGAAACTTGAGTTTTAGTCAATTTCAGGTGTAGCCAAGTAGACAGATAAGCATAGCTATCACAGGTTACAATGGAAAAATAGCTATAAACTCTCAGAGGAACTCTGTCTAATAAAGAAACGGCAGATGCTTATGCTCACAGAAGTGAAGAAAACACACATAGATACCATGTATGTCTTTAGACATTGTTACTTTGTCCTTATTATGACTAAATGCTTGAAGCAACTTAAAGGAAGATGGATTCAGTTTGGATTGTGGTTTGAGCAGATGCAGAAAAACACAGTAGGCCTTTCTACAGTGGTGGGAGTGCTGGACTGAACAGGGCTGCAGGAAGAGTGGTTTTGGAGGGAGGCTAGGCTTTCTCACCTCCCTATGTCTAGGGAGAGAAGGAAGCAGAAAGAGGCCTGCTCTCCAGTATTCCACTACCTCTAAGGACCCCATCACTTTGCTATAAAGTCATCAAAATTTTAGTACAATATTGATTTAATTTGTTGGGGACAATAGAAACCTCATGATGTAATCACATCTCCAAAGCTCCAATTCTGAATATAGCTGCATTTTGACTCAAATTTTCAACATGTGAATCTCAGGGTGGCTTGTGGGGGTGTTGTATCAATACCATTACAAGATCCAATTTTATACAGCACAAAAATGGCTCTTTCAGAGGGAGGTCTTTGTTAAAGTGCTCCTTGACCTCATGTATGAGAAGCCTATAACTGGACCCATGATCCTTGATCCTTCCTTAGTATTTTGTGACATGGAATGCATTGAACATATTTTATAGGTAAGAAATCAGAAAGATATCAAAGAGCCAAAGGAAAGATTTGGTAGGATGACTAACTCCTTTGGGGTTGCTAAAGCCACTTCCTAGGCTTAAAAGCCCAGGTTGGCAGAACAAATAATCGGGCCCACTATTGTGGTCCTTAGCCCTAGAACTTCTGGTATCTCTACCTTAGCCAGCTATTCTAGAATCAAAATGACTGTCTGGACACAAGTTTGAGATGATTCACAACAGAAAATCTAGAAAATGAAGGCCTTCTTGAGCCTCCCCAGGCTGCTGTTTTCTATTCCACTGCCTACCAGTTTCTGTCTTAGAGAACAAGAAAATAGCCTTCTAGACCAACAGAGCAAGCTAGTGGTTGTTTCCACCAACCATGGAAATGGAATTGTTTAGACATTTTTTTTTCCTTTGAGTTGCTTTCAAATCTGTTGATTAAAAAAGAACATGGAAAAAATGATGACCCGAATGCACACAAGAGGAAGGGAAGGGCAAATGAAAGTTACGACTGACTGGGACTTTCAATCTCGGTAGCTCAGATGATGAACTTGGGATCATGGGAACTGGAAACAGTTCACTTAACAGATGGTAGGCAGCTCTTGTCAGAGAGAACACTGCTCAGAGCGTGAGCCTAATTGAGTCATTCATATCTGTATAAATTAACATTTTAAAAGCTATAGTATCCTCAGGAGAATTTTCAAGGTAAACATTTCGAGTTTTCCAAATCTTTCCAGTGGAAGGCTTATCACTGGGTAAAGGAGGATATAATCTGTTCAACATAATACCATCCACATCCAAATGGACCGTGGGTGCATCTTAAAAAGACAGAAACACCGTGATTAAAGACACTCTTTCTTTTGGCACTCCTGATGTTTTTATGTAAGTTCTGTTGTCAGGATGGCTCCTTGGGGCAAACATCTGCCTACTTGAAATTTTATTAGGAAAATAACTTCATTTAAATCTTTCCTCATGCTCCCTTCATGCAAATTTCTGTACACAGTCAACCCAGTTAGAGAAACTGAAGTAATTATGTATGTCTAAATAAGCCTATTGAAAAATTTTAGGTATCATCTAGAGTCATTTTTATATGCAGCTACACATTTAACCCTGAATATTCATCATTTTCTTCCTTTGATTCTCTAGGACTCCTCTGGCAATATCTACTGCTTAGGCAGGTGATGATGTATTGGTCTAAGTTGTTCTTGGGAATCTGTAATGCTAGATACTGAGGATTAAATTGACATCTGCAAGCCTCAGTTCAAGACTGACACAGTAAAAAGAAAACATCCTGTGAAACTGTCATTTCTAAGAGAGAAAACTGTGCAAGAGGAGGGATAAAATAAATAGGTCAGGGCTCAGGCCATATACAAGGAAAGAAATTTATTTCAGGTTGAACTAATGATACTTTGAACTATCTTTTAAAAATGTTTTTACATTCATTCATTCATTCATTCATGTGTAATTCACATGAGCCATGTTGCAGGTGTGGATGCCAGAGTACAATCTGTAGGAGGTTGTTCTCTCTTTCTACTTTTTGGGTTCCATGGATTGGTGGCAAGCACCCTTCCCCTCTGAGCCATCTTACTGGGGCCATTTGCAAATACCTTAAGAGTTCTTAGTCAGCAAAGATATTTCAGTAATCCTTATCATTTGGACATTGGTGTTAAATTCAAACGTTCTGCATTTTGAAATTTTGACAGTAATGCCATATTCATAGTTTAAGGCATTCAGGCTGAGTAGAAGCTTGGAAATTTTAAAAAGTCTTTTTATAGCTTTGTAGTCCATTATCTTAGCCACATCCCATTGCCTAGAAAGCACAGTCTTGCAAACCTTTCTTTTGTGGCCTCTTCCAGTGGCTTCTTCCATGCATCTACATCATATGACTCCGGTAATATTTCTTGGGTAGCGTAAAAAAGGCAACTAGATCCAGTAAGTAAGCTCCCATTATGTAGATAAAGAATTCCTCCTTTCTCGACTCTGCTTTCCACTTCTTTGTTCTTGTGAGTTATTTTATGAGTTTTGAAACTTGTTTGGCTCACTTTCCCAGTTGTAAATAATGTGTTCAGGTTTCTTTTGATCACCCTTGGACAGCATCTCCAGATGCCCATTAGGAGAGGAAATAGGACTTTGCCCATTGCTCCTGAGAGTGGCTCCATTACTTTTATGCTGTCAAAGTTGCCAGAGTTTATTTTATATTTCACCCAAATGCCACAGCCTTGCCCCTCGAGCTGCTATACTAGCCTTCTCTTAGTGGATTAGAATTCTTTTAGAGAATTGTTTCCCAGCCTTAGCCTGGAGGTAAATTCCACTCCTGGTAGGACCAGGAGAGACGTTGGCAGGGTTGGAACTCTGAGAGACTCCTAGGCAGAGCAGTGTCATAGATAAAACGCCTAACTATCACCAGGTTTTGCCCTGCCTTTTCCCTTTCATGTCGTCTCCTACCAGTATGGAGTTTTGTATTTCTTTTTGATGTGGAAAGGGGACTTCTGTGTTATTTTTTTTTGTAATCTACAAAGGTATTTTCATCAATTTTCCATCCTTTCCAGAAATTACTAAGATCCCTGTTTGGCTAAGAGTCTGCTTTTCATTCTCAGTAGTAGTGAAGATCTATTGATCTTTTATTGTGAAACTGCAATACTAGTTGTGTGGGGGAGGGGGAGAAGGGAAGAAAAGAATAACTCATATATTTTCACCCATGATCATAAGCAGAAAGTCTTGATCTTTCATTTCATTTCTTGTCTGTAACCAATATGTCTGACTCTGTTTTATTTATGTAGCAGTTGGATGAATGCAATTCTGGCCAGTGTTCTCTGTTAAAAATGGGGGACATCTTTCCCAGAAGGTTTTTCCTGTTCCTAAATTCTGAAGCATCTCTCTGATTCAGCTACCACACAGAGAGCTACAGTTTTGTTTCCCTGGATTTCATGAATGCTTTGCTCTGGTTAGAAAGAATGACTCACTGTTTTCTAAAAGGATCCTTAATTTTCTACATTTGTGCTTTTGTTCTGCACTTCTCCCTGACTGCTTCCCATGATGCTCTCTTGCCCCATCTCTGGGTCCAGAAGCATCATCTAACCAATACAGGTTAGATGTATTGTTATCTAACAATAACCAGCAGCAGCTTCTCTGGACATCCTCTGACCTGAGCTGATTCTAGCTTGCTGTCCTATGATTGTGTAGCATCTATTTCTTTCTGTGGGATTTATATTTGCTTGGAGTTGTACCTATCTGTGAAGTATCTTAATATCCTTCTACAGTCTCATCAAGGAACACATGTGTGTCTATAAAATTCTTGGAACATGGGGAGCAACAACACTCTTTTCTGTCCCTCTTATAGTCATCAAACCCTTTTCTAAGAATTCTTTCTGTATTAAAGGCACTGTTTCTTCAAAAACTGGTCTTAAGAATTCTTAATAATCCTTAACATCAACCCCTTTTTGCACTTGAAGATACTCCAGTTAGATGCTCTCTGAAAACATAAAATGGACTTCAGTGTGGGCCGAGCTGGAGTGATGAGGACTAAAAACTGTGTGAAACCTATCCTCTGTTCCATAGTGGTGTCCTTTAAGGTCCAAAACACTGAGTATATAATGTGTCTGGAAGCTTGCAGTAGAACAGCAGGCTCATAGCTAAAAGTACTACCCTTCAGATGACCCCAGCCCCAGAAGCCCCCAAGCTCTAGAAAAAGACCTTTATTTTGTAGTTGTAAGCAATTCTTTGTGACTCTAACATTCAGTAGTTCTAATTTGTTCCATGGAAGTTTCACGCTGTCCATGGTGCTGCCCTTTGTCTTCTCTATTCTGGGGAGCAAGCTGAAGAATTGCCTTGTCTGAGGGACACTGCCCTCCTAGCAACAGGAATGCATGACACCACTGTATGATAACTTTATATGCTTCTTTGTTGGAGGGAATTTATTTAAAGGGAAAAGAATGGCTTAAAACACTACCCTAATTCAGAAAAAAAAAAATCTGAGGTATTCCAGTTTGTTTCTATTGCTGTGATTAAAACATGAAAACCAAAAGATACTTGGAGAGGAAAGGGTTTATTGGACATCCACTATGACGTCACAGTAAATCATGAAGAGCTATCAGGACATGGACTCAAGTCAAAAGCCTGGAAGTAGGAACTGAAGCAGAGATCAGGGTGGAACTCTGCTTACTGTCTTTCCTACCTGTCTTATACATCTCAGGATCACCTACCCAGGGAAGGCCCCACCCACAATAAGCTGGGCCCTTATTGTCAATTAATGATTATCAGTCATTAATCAAGAAAACACCCCCACAGAGTTGACTGTAGGCTAATCTGATGGAAGAATTTTCACAGAAAGGTTCCCTCTTCCCAGATGACACTAGCTAATGTCAAGCTGACAAAAATCTAACCAGCATACAAGGTAATAATTATAACAAAAATAAGAAAGTAGCTAAAAATACAAATGGATTCCTACATAACTAGACATTAGTCACATTTTTCTTCTTTAACAGAGTCTGATAAATAGGTGGTAGGCACATACTCACGGAGGTTAATTTATTAGCTTATGGACATTCAGCTAAGCTACGTAGAGAAAAAAATGTTCCTAACCAGGGCTCCTAGCACCCAGTGATAATTCCTGAAGTCTGTCACTTATCATAGGAGAATAGTGTTGGCTATCTCCCAACACTTCCTGCAGGCATAGCAAGATGAAGGAAGGAGGGAAATATTCAAATTAATAGGGGGTGAGTGTTGGCATTCGCAGCAAGCAACACTGAATCTCACATTGCAAAGCATTAATATCGTTAACAGTCCTGCTTATCAACTTCTCGGCATGGTGGGGATGTGGAGGGCAGCCACAATGCAAGACTTCCTTTGCTTCCCTGATTCAAATCGCCTGAATGATTCAATGCATGGAAAGCACAACAGGGGCCAGGGAGGAGATGCAAGTTGTTTAAACAAGCCATCTCTAATAAATTTAAAAGCTTTCTCTCTTTGGCCTATATGTAAGGAAGATTGAGTCGGTTTGCTAGAGTTCTCTTTCACTGTGGATTCACACTGGAAGTGGTACTTCTCTCAGGAATCATGCAGTGTTTTGCTTAAGTAATAAATACCAAGGTTGTTCCGATTGTTGAACCTATAATTAAGGGAAGACTTTGGACAGGCAGAATATTCCAGATATTCCCCCATGCAAAAGCAATCATGAACAATGACTAAGTAGTTGTTGTGTGTTTGTAGGGCTTACTAAACAGACCCTGAAACAGTAAGGCAATTGAAATATGACATTGTAAAGCCCGTGAAGTGAAGAGAATGTTCACATGCTGTAAAATAGAACTATTCATGTTTCCCTCATATGACTAAAGGAAGAAATGGTATGGGGCTTTCCAGCACATGATAACAGTTTAAATTATTATCCCCAGCCCCATAAAATCTCTGAAAGCAAAAATCTTGTTTTAGTTAGGATTCTATATTTGGTCCAAGAGTAATTGTTGACTTATTATAGATCCTCAACAAACTTTTCTTAGAAGGATAGATGATTTTAAAAAGTGAGATGAATAAGCACATTTAAAAATGAAGATGTTGAAATAAAGCAAAATGTTTCTGAGAGAAAGGACTAAATTCTAGTTAGATATAATATACAAGTATGAAGAAATACAGGCCTACCTGTATTTTGTTTCAAATCTTTAGATTTATCAGAAAGAGGGTCTTGAAGAAAAGTCAAATTTCTGAATTACCTCACAAAATTATTTCTGATGTTCTGCATTGCTAGTCTGCGGTCATTTTTTTCCCAGTGAGAGTAGAGGCTATTCTCATGAGACCACAATACAAGCACAGAGGTGTGGCATGGGAAAACCAGTGGTGAGGCTGTACCACATTACTCCATGCCTCTAATTCTAGTTAGAACTGACCATCCACAGGCAGTAAAAAGACAGACCCTTGTCCCCTAGAGCAACTCAACCCTCTACCTGTATATTCTAATTTACATGCATCTATAATGTGTTTATACAGTTAGAGTCGGTTGCTAATGGATACAATATTCAATATTTTGTACTGGCTGACTCAGTACTCTGCCACAAACACTCAGAGTTTATGATTTGACCATTCAAGGCTTTTCAATAATGAGTTAGGTTTTGAGGGATTGGTAAACTATCAAATTGGACAATTCAGAACACAAGTGAATATGAAATTGTGTCCTTTAGAGTTATTGCCAACTAAATGAAAGATAAAAAGGCATTGCTGAAGGTATGCAGGCCAACACTGCAGACCTGAATAGGACCTGGGATATGACTTTTCACAAAGCTGAGTTTTCAATAATAGGTTAATATGAGATTATGATCAAAGTCAACATCATCTGATATTCTTGGAAGTCTGTAGACTGCTTTTTGATGAGGTACACATAACATCACTCAGAGCATATTAAATATTAGGTCATATAGAGCTTAAAGCAAAGCAAAGTAAAATTACTTGCATTTTGCTGAAAAAATGAGTCACTAAAGGCTCCAGAAATTGAAGTCTAGACAGAGAGAGCAAATAAAGCAGGCAGCAACAGAACCCGTAATTGCCATGGGCTGTGACGGTGCAGACTGCACCATCTGTTCTGCTAGGGAGGCTCTCTAAAGGGCTCGCTCAGAAGGGCACAGTCCCATCTCCAGGTCTGTCTGAGGGCTCAGGATGAGCCACAGATTGTCTGCTTGATGTCACTGTATAGAAACGAATGTCCCATAGACCAATTATTCACTTTAGAGTTGACCTCAAATTTCCTGGGACTCCCACAGCTGCTCCAACAGTGTAAATATGATCTCTGCTCCACATCAAGTTAGGAGACATCTCAAAGGACAGATAAAGATTTTTCTAATACTGTATTTTCATAAAGTCCAAAGGGAAGAAAGTGTCTAAAGTTCCTATGAACTAGAAAGCAATTGATTCCTTGAGAATTTCACACCACACACCCCAATTCCACTCATTTCCCAGTTCCCCCACATCTACCCTTCACCTTTGAACCCCCAAATAAAATTTAAAAGAAAAAGAAACCAACCAACCAATAACAACAAAAAAAGCCCTTTTCATTTCACTCCTCCATCTTTCACACCTCTTCATTCATCTTAGTGGCATTGCAAGCCTTGGTGTGTGACACAGTAAGTATATTCTTTTGTCCAATCAGCTTTACTTGCAAGTGTTCATTGCAATGAGTCCTTGGTCTCCAAGGCACCTGGTTTCATCACTGGACCCTTACCAACACTCTTCTCCGATATCCTGAGTCATGGAGCTGCTATGGCCTCATTCCATAGGATCAGTCCCTTCACACACTCCAGGAGGTCATAGATGGGATAGATTTTAGGGTGGGCCAACCTAAGGCCCTGGATGTGGTCTGGATGGTAGCTGAGCTGGTCAGTCTAAGCTACTGGGGCTACTCCCTCAAACGAGGAGTAGAGTCAGCTCTCCTATGCCCATACCATCAAGACCAGATCTCCTACACCTGTGGTGAGGGGTGGGGCCGTCTGGGCCATCTCTCCCAAGTGTGGCATTGAAATTTGGGTTTGAGGATTTAATCTCCACATGAAATATGGATCTTATGAGAACTATATTCCAATTCTCCAACAATGGACTGAGACTCAATGTTCTTCAAACTCCCCGATTGCTGAAGTCTCTGGTTTCCCCCAATGAAATAGTGAGCATTCAAGTCATGATGATTCCAGTTAGGATTATACCTGGATTCCTGACCTCATCAATCAAACTTCTGGATCCTTGTGATTTTGTGGCAATAAACTCAGTATATGCTGTTTCTTATTCATTTTCTAAGTTGGTGTTGAAGAAAAACTCTCTGCTATCCTAACACCATAGAGTACATTGTGAAAAATAAATTTAAATAGTGCACTTATAAAGAACTTACAAACTGGGTTAATTTAGTCAGGGCTAGACACATACAAAAGATGCATCCCTCTCAGCATGATCTGTTCCAGGAAGCCCATAACATTTTGCTGGAGAACTTATCACTGCTTTCTGAGCCCTCTGGTTGAATTGCCAGCATTACTTCTTGTGTTCTTAGGTGAGGAGTGTGCATTTTGAACTCCCAAGGGGTGTGCAAGAAAGAAGTGAACTCACTCCTTAATATATCAAACCTCACAATGCCTATTTTCCCAACTCCTAACTCAGAACAAGGTGAGTCAGAACAAGTATGTTTTTTAAAGTCTGGTCCAAAAAAAATCATAAGTCTTGCCATTGTACCTAAGGAAATAGAAAATGAGAATGGTAACAACTTCTGGGTGGTAGATTTATTTTAATTATTGTCTTATATTCTTTGTTGTTTTCTTGGCTTTTGCATTGCTTGTTTTATAGTCATCTGCATAAAAGGTGATTCATTTCTCTGAAAGCTAAGTGTGTGTGTATGCATGTGGATGCATTTGTACATATCTTCATACCTGTGTGTACTCATGAATGTACATATGTGTGCATAGATGTCTTTTTCTGTGTCTATCTATGCACGTATACATTTGTGTGTGTGTGTCTTAGTCTCAATCGATAAAAAGCAAAACCAATGTTTCATTTTTTGATAACAAAATTTTAAGGAGTAATTCCCAAGGAAGGGGAAGGAGAAGGGAGTGGGGTGAGGCAGAGAGGAAGAACAAGCAAACACACTGAGATTGTTGCCCTTCACGATAAAAGAGGCATCACTACAGTTTCTCAACAGTCTCTTCAGATGATTTAAGAGGCTCCCATAGTCCGTTGATCAAAACTCACCTGTAGTGTGTGTTCATACCCTCCAGTCCTCAGCTACACAGCTGGACTATCATCTGAGACTATGAAGGCACAACAGGGGAGAAGGAAGGCAGGTGAGAGTTTTGGGTCCAGATGTTAAGCACCTAGACATCTGGAATGAGACATAAACACACAGGATCAAACAGGTTCTAGAAAGAAGGTACTTTAGCAATTCCTGCTGCCACTTGTGCTGAGTGTGCTTTTGGAGAGGGAGGCTATTTTTGTTTCTAGTATTGCAGAGAGCTGTACTGAAGCCAATGATAATGAAGATAATTAGATGTATAGAGCTGATCAAATCTCAACTTGTAATAACACCCTGAGCAGTGGCAGGCTCGCTGTGAATCATAATTTCATGTAAAATATAAGAGGGTAGAGACAAAAAATATTCAGAGATGGGACTAGAGACAAGACTTAGTGATGAAACATGCTTGCTGCTTTTCCTGAAGACTTGGGTTTGGGTCCCAGCACTCCCACAAAGTGGGTGGTTTTCAATTTTCTGTGACTCCAGATTCCTACACATGTGGTATTCAGACACTTATACATAAAGAAAAATTAAATGTTAAAATGGAGAGAGAGAGAGAGAGAGAGAGAGAGAGAGAGAGAGAGAGAGAAGAGATAATGAGCCAGAGAAGGCTGGCTAAAAACATAGAGGAAATGTCTCCAAAGAAGGAGGCAAGAGAGTTATAGTGTGGCTAAGCTTCATCAAGTCTTAGAACCACAGTTTACAGAAAGTCTGTGATACTCATGACTCTCTAGAAGTATACACGATATTTATCTTGGAGAGTTACTGGTGTTTAACCCATGCTGAAATGTCAGAAAAATGCAGCGTGGTATCCCTGTATGACTGATGCAGAGACAGACACACTTAGGAAGAAAAAGGAGCTGCCTGGGTTTGTTGACTGCTTTTTTTCTGCCTACACCCCTTTTCCATTTGGTACTCCAGTCCATTTGATGGTGATGCTCACATTCAAGGCAGGTGATTACCTCCTCTACTTAGCTATTGTTATAACAATCATCCTCTCCCAGAATCGTTCCTCCATAAATATTCACAGTAGGTCTCAACATACCTTACAGTATCAGTTTGAGAGAGCTTCAGGTTGAGCTAGGACGGAAGCAGAGACCTACATTCGACAGGTGCACAGCTGAGGACTTACCAGGTTGAGTTGGATGATAGCACCTAGAAACTGATCAATGTTGAAAAGAGAAAAGAGAAATTGAGGGATGGCGCCATTTAGATCTGATGCTTGCTTATTGTTGTTAGTTGGAGTGGGGCACAGGCTGTGACAAGGTTGATTGATATACTAGGGAATAAAGACCAAGATGGCCACAGTGGATGGAGAATGCTATTACATAGTACAATGTGGGGACTGTGATATAGCTCAGTAGTAGATAATTTGCCTGTAATAAGCAAGACTGTGGATTGGATTCTAACACTATGTGTGCATACAAACCACTAACCACTACCACCTCTTCACCATCCATCACCACCGCCGCCACCGCCGCCACTGCCACTACCATCGCCACCACTGAAAAACTTGGAAAAGGCTGAAGGATGGTTCACTTGACAAAGCAAGTGTCTTCCAAGCATGAGGACAGAAGCCATGCCAGCCATAGAAGAGGTGGCACACCATTTATATTCTCAGCTGTTATGAGAGGGGAGGTGGAGACAGGAGGATCCCTGGAGTTTATTGGCCAGCTACCATAGTCCACTTGGCAAAGTTCTAGACCAGTGAAAGATCCAGCCTTAAACAAAAGATGGAGGTAGAAGCTGCCTGAGGAATGATACCATAGGTCACACAGACACACACCACACCTGCTGTGGGAACACCTTCAGCCAGTAGCCTTTAAGATACCAGCCCACTTGGGAGTGGCCTTTTATACTATAAATGCTGACATAAAGCACATGCTCACTCTCTCTTCCAGCTCCTGGATTTGGTTCCTGTCCCCTGTTTATGCAGAGGACCATGTTCTGTAAGTCTACCCCCTAAATAAATAACCCTTTATTATACTCAATTCTTAGCTAGTGTGGGATTTCTTTTTAGTGGCCATCTTCACACATCTTTCTATTGACACACACAGATGCATACAACATGAGCCCATGAAGAGTACCATGTGGCTCTAAACGTTACCTCAGGAATCTTACTCCACCTCTCTTTACTCTCTGACGCATGACTGCTTTGCTCACGGTTGGTTCCTGGGACACAGAAGGAATACTGGCTATGACTCTCAGTGAAGGGAAGTTTTCACTAAGTTTGAGACCCTGGACTAGCAGAATCAGGGGAGCAATCATGACAACCAAACACTTTCGTATCACGCTAACCCTCAATTTCTCAACCTAACAATGAATGGATGAATGTTAAATGTAGAAGTAAATGACAAGGTCAAGGTCCTGATGATGCAGGGTGTCTGCCAGCATTGAAGAACCACTATGTGGCATTTGTATTTGCTCCCATGGTCTAGGTCATTTTTTGAGACTTATAACTTGGCTATGAACATATATTTGTTTTGTTTAAATCAAGCCCATGACCCATTTTTTTCCCTTAAATTCAAACTTATCATTCCCAAACTCATCCTGGAAACTTTTTTCAGAATTGAATTGTTTCAGAGATGTTTACTGCTTTTAAAACTGTTTTATTGCCACACTTGAAGGAAGCTAAAGCGTTTGAATTTTGTGATTAGGCAGTGATATGGCTTTAAGACAGAAGACAGCAAAGAGGTCTAACCGGATTAAGAGAGAAGGTACTTTTTAAGTAGTTAGGTTGCTTCTAGGAATTAAAATATGCTTCCTCTGGATACGTTCTTCCATTGCATAATATAATAAGCAAGAACATGGCAGTGTTCTTTAGGACAGAGGGTGGCAATTTGTTCTGCAGTATTGAGTGTTTCAGATGGTTTTCAGCTGGCATCATCAAGTTCTAAGTGAATTTCTAAGTCAGTACCTGTGGACTAGCGGTGGCTGTGTTTGGTCCTTGATCAAACAGTAGGTAGAACAAATGCTCCTGACATTGGTTGGGCGTCCTGTGACAAAGGCAAGTGCCTCAGAACATGTGGGTGCTTCTTGAGCCAAGAGCGTCTTTAAATGTCCCAGTCACTGTCGAGTATGGATGGCCTTCAAGAGTGCAGCTGCTCAACTTGATGCCTCCTTTGAAGCTCTGGTTGTAGCTGCCTTTAGAAGTTCTGAACATAAGGTCTGCAAACGAAATGAGGTAAACCAAGTAAACGAAGGTGAGCTATGACCAAGTCTCTGAGATTTCACAGAACAGAAATGCAGGACATCAGCCACACTGCAGGGATGACTGTAATGAGGGAGGAGTGAGCCACAGGGTGTACACATTGTCCCCATTCAAGCTTTGGACTACTGTCCACACCGAGCCTTGATTGGTCTCTTTCCACTAAGACCCGTTTTTCTGCTCTTTCATCTCCAGGGTGTGAAATGGCCATTCCTAACTGTCACACTTACATGTTTTGATTTATGCCACCAGTTCTGTATATCCATATTAGTAATCAATTACTGTGTAACAAATCATACAAAACTTGATGGCTTGAAGCAACAGTCTTGTATCACCTCGCACATAAGATATATTGGGAACCCAAGTGTGATTTACCTGAGTCCTTCCACAAAATCTCACCTATCCGCATTAGCAATCAAAGCGATGACTAGGCTAGGGCTGCGGACTCTTGTGAAAGCTTCAGCCAGGGAGACAAGCTCCTAAACTAGCTCACATGGGTGGTTTTGAAGGCTTTAGTTCCTTGAAGATTGTTGAAATCACTTCCTGAGAGCTCTTTCATTTCCCAGCAGCCTGGTTCTCTCCGCAGGTCAAAACCTGGCTGTCACCACTTTTTTTGTCTGATCGTGAGTGAACGAGATTAAGAAAGTGACATCTGTGAGTTTGACAGCTACACATCTCAGAGACATGGTGGGGTATGACATCTGTTCTTCTGATTTTTACTTCTTTTGATTAAGATGATCGCTCTTGTATTTTATTCCTGTTCCGTGTATCAGAATCTCCATTCTTAAAGTTTTTATTTTAAAGTCCCATTCTCTATTCTGTGCATATAATCTCATCCTGTTAGTCCATTCCCCTGTCAGTGGTCATTTCAACCTTTTGACTGTTTCAAATCATAGGCCTATGTAATGGGCACACAGACACGTAAGCTCTTCATTCTTTGGGTTGCATCCCCAGAGGCAGTATTCTGCAGCTTATGATTTGAAGAACTGCTATTCTGGGTTCCATAATGGTATCACTTTTATATTACCACCAACAGCGCCAGGATTAGGATTTTGTGTCTTCTTGCCAATACTTGTTTCCATATTTTGCATCTGTGAATGTCTTGGTGAGCTAACTTTCACACTAAGCGAAAAAGTGGTACATTGTGGTTTTGATAAATGGTGTTCTTACTAACATCATTGGACATCTCCTTATGTGTTCGATCTGCCACTTGTGTTTTGTTGGATGGATTTCTGCTTGAGTGTTTCTGTAGTAATAGGAGTGGCGGGGCTGTGTCCCCAGCACCCCGCTGCCCGCAAGGCTAGCTTTACCCGAAATAATTACATGGAAACTGTATTCATTTAAACACTGCTTGGCCCTTTAGCTCTACCCCTTACTGGCTAATTCTGATATCCCGATCAACCCATCTCTAAAAATCTGTGAGCACCGGTCTTAGTGAGCACCGGTCTTACTGGGAAGATTCTAGCCTACGTCCATCCTGGGTTGGAGCTTCATCGCGAGTGTCTGCCCAGGAGAGGGGAGCACTGCGTCTCTGCTCCAGAGATCAGAGCTGTCAGTCTGAGCTCACTTCCTCTTCCTCCCAGCATTCTGTTCTGTTTACTCCTCTTGCCTATGTTTTAACCTATCAGGGCAAGCAGCTTCTTTATTTAATTAACCAATGACCTTCCTCCATCATCTTTCTGATGCTATGATAAACTACTCTGATCAAAAGCAATTTAGAGAGGAAAGGGATGATTTCAGCTCACAGGTAAGTGATGTCAGAGTTCAAGGCAGGAACTGAAGCAGAAACCATGGAAATACACTGCTCACTGGCTCACTACTTCTGGCCTCCTCAGCTACTTTTATTATACAGCTCAGGCCTACCAGAACAGGAGTGGCACTGCCCACAGTGGGCTGGACCCTGGTATATCAATTATCAACTAATAAAATTCCCCCACAGACATTAATGCTATGGCCATGGGCCAATCTAATCTGAAAAGTTCTCCTGAGCTTCTCTCTTCTCAGGTGACTCTGGTTTGTGTCAAGCTGATGTCTTAAGCTACCTATGACAAGTCCTGTATTCATTTTAAACTCTTTTTGTCTTTTCCACAATTTTGGGATTCTTTGTATATTCTAGTTATTAACCCATTGTCAATTATAAGATTTTCAAATGGTTTCTCCTGTTCTGTAAATCAGTTTTACTCTTGTGGCAATGTTATTTGATGCATAGATGTTTTCAATATTTTTAGGAAGTTCACTTTATTTTTTGCTTTTAGTTTTCTTCTAAGAGTTTTATGGTTTTAGTTCTTACTTAGGTATTTGAATCATCATCTTTTATAGATCAACCATAAGATCCTAGAACCACTGCATTAAATGGGGCTGGTTTTACACTCTTTGTTTAAGTGTACAATTCACCATTTTTAATCTAAGGCATAGAGGAGAAAGCATTGTCAACACCTCTGTCCTCCTAAGACATCTGAGAATCCCAAACACACACAAAACCTAACAGGCATTTCATTTTCCAATCATTTGACAAGGTGTCTCAGAGTGTCTGGTGGGTCATTACAGTATTGCAGAAAACCTGCCACTGTAACAGGTACACTTAAAAGCTTTGGGAAGGCTTATTAGCATACGTTTGTTTTATGTTAGCTGATTCCTCACCTTATTTAATGGAATCAGTTTGCCATGGTAGTGTCAGTGTTCTGTTATATGGTAAATGCCTGAAATCCTGGCCCATGCTCTGTTCTCTGTCTTCCCTTTGCTAATCCTGTTTTTTTGCATTATGCAAATCTTCTCTTATGCATCGTAGGTGTTTACCAAACACCAGAGTTTTGCATACTCAACAGCAAGAAAAAGAAAACATTTTCCCATAAAATAGGGCATTAATCAGGGGAGCCCCTGTATGAAGACAGCATCTCTCCCTGGCACCTGTGGCTCCTGTGCTTGGGGAGTCAGTGGAAACCACACAGGTGAGTGAGTGGATGGATTATATTAAATTGCTAGCTTTTATAATGTAATTGAGGCCCTGGGAAACCAATTCAGGGCTATCCAGCTTCAGCCAGAAAATTGAGAAAGACCCTAGAATAGCTTTATGGTTTTGTGCCTCTAGTGATTTGCCCAGGGGTAAAGTAATTTGTGGCTCCTCAGGCCGGTGCAAGCTGTTTCCCAGGCTTGGCTGGGGCTGCGAGAGTCAAGGTGTGACATTTCCTTTTTCAGCAACCAGTCCTGTGGCATGTGACAATGTGCAACAATAGAAAGCTGCCTGGGCTCTTGCAGCCCATCCGGCTGCCATCCCAAATCAGACTCCGACAGTAGGCAGCCAACAGAATAGGCCCACTTGCTGTAGAAAGAGATCCAGACACGACAGTTCAAAACAAGATTTTTTTTTTTTTTAAGAATAAAAAATGAGTTTGGACACATCTCAAATGAAAATATCTCCTAACTTCCAGGATATTTCCATGAAAACCTACAGATCACTTTGTATTGTCACAGTGGAAGTAAATATGGTTGGGAATGGAATAGACTTGTTTTTTTTGTCCTGGGATAAGGGAACATGATTTTAGCCGACATACGCCAACAGAACTCAGCAGTAAGCATCAGAGAGGAAATGTTCCCTCATAGTCTGGCTTTATGTTCTTTCTCCATCTAGCTTTGCAGCTGTGGCTGGTTCAGAACTCTACATCCTGAGCCTTGACTTCCGAAACACCGGGTTGTGGGCTTGTATGGCCACGCCCAGATCAACCCGGTTTTCAATTAAATCTCCACTAGCAATTACAGTGTTTGTGTAGAGCGCCACTACAGAGATAGCAATCCTCAGGCTCTTCAGCCTAAATAGCTCATTAGGATTTTAGCTTACAATATTTTCGCAGACAATTCCTTATTTCTGATGAATTTACACTACTTACAGATGTGTAGTGATGTTGTGGGGTAGTGAAAAATGTTGGTTAAGGTGGCCCATCCATTATAAAAATCCCATTTTAGCTGCTTATTCATGTTCTCACCCACAGAAATACATCAGTTCCTGACATCCCATTTTAATATATGATAATCAAAGCTCTGCTTTAGAGAAATTAAATAGTTGCTCAGTTTTATTCCATTCTTCTTATTCCACTCAAGACTGGAAATTGGTGGGCGCCAGTTCAGATGCATCATGGTGAGAGGCTTGAAGTATTTGGATGGATAGTGAATGACGGCTACAGGTTCTGATGGGGACCACCTGGCTGCCACGTACATGCAGTTAGCATGATGCGGGAAGGAGAAGCTACCTTGCATTTTGTTTGTCTGCTGGGCAAGGATCGCCCTCTTTTCTCTCACATCCTCACACTGGCTTCCCATGTGGTGGTGGCAAATTTCTAGAACTCAGTTTCCTCCCTAGTGAGCAGGATAGCCCAGCCTCCCTGGAGCATGGTGTAAAAAATAAATAATTGCATAAATCTGCATGCTTCCCAGTGTATACTAAATTACCAAGGATGTTTATTATCCATTCTTACCATTATCTCAAGCTCAGAAAGTTAGAGATTTACAAGAAATTATTCCCTCCATATATTAAGTAGGTAAGGAAATCAAATAAAAAGGAAGAAATTAAACACAATGAAAGAACAATTTCTAGGATTACTGTTAAATATAATTTATGGAAGAGATGAAATTATGTTTTGACAAAAACAGGTGATTAGATGTGAAAGATCCCATGTGATCCCCTGTATCACCCTTATTGTCATGATCCAGAGCCAGAAAAGCCAATTGTATCTATTAGCCCATCATTGAGACAAAGGTGGCACTTGTAACCTATAGGCTATTTTCATAAATGATTCTCTGAAACATCCAATAGTCATTTGGTCATAAAAACTCTGTGTTATGACTTGAATATGAAATTGTTTCCATGAGTTCTTATGTCACATGCACTTTTTTTTTAAAGTTCTAGAACCTCAGACAGAAAGTGTCATTAAGGATGTGCTCTCAAGTGGGATATATTGCCTGGACCTCTCTCATTGCTCCGTTTCCTGTCCACCATGAAGTGAGCAGCTTCTGCCAGATGTTCTTGGTGCCCTAATTTTAGCTTCACCAAGGCCTAGAAGAAAGAGAGTCACGATCAAAGCCTGAAGTCTCTGAAACTGGACCTTTTAAGTTGTTCTGTAAGACACTTGGCCACAACAATTGCAGTTCTGAGTGACACATACTAATACATTCTGAGTTGCTTGAAGAAGGGTCAAGGTGGAGATCCGATGGAGGGGGGGAGCATGTTGGTCAAGGGTCTGGTTTTCTGATTGCTGTGAGGCAGGCCGTGTGACCACAGGTATTACATGATATGTTTTGTCTGATGATAGAGGGATAAATAATAAGAGCAGTGTTGGTTCTACTTCAGTTACAATGCTTCCTCCAAGTTTGCCTCCTGGGTCATTAGGAGGAGAACTGCCTAGGATCCTCATTTTACTCTCCAAACTTTTCAACATGTAGCATCATCAGTTTCTTTGGAGTTCATTGTTTCAACAGTTTGATAGTCAGGTTGAGAGACACTTGGGTCTCTTTAGAATACTGTCATTTAATTTTTATGGTCTATACCACTGATAAAGCAGGAATTCAAAGAACAACTACTAGTTAATTCTTACTTTACTCTCTGATAAAGAATAGCTGGCCGCTGCTTCCCATTTCGCCTCCCTTAGTCCAGTTGTGAAGAGTGTATATCAAGATGCAGAGCTCCAAAGTCTCCCTCATGCCTGGAGATATATTGGTTTGTTGTGTGACCAAAGTCACTTTAGTTGCTCCAGATAACACTAGCACAGAGACTGGCTCACCCTGAATATTCCCACTAAAGACACTCACTTTGTCAGTACCCACTATGGCTGAGGAAACTGGCGGCAAAGGTGCTATGTTCTTACCTAAAACACCCCAGGAGACACTCCATAGTCTTCTTTTTTTTTTAAACTTAATTAATAAGGTTCTTTCTTCTTTATTTTTAAGAAGTCAAAATCTTGACAGTTTCATCAAAGCTGCACCCACAACCAGCAGAGCTGACCAAGGGTGAGAAACTTTTCTCTCTCCTTTGCTCCTTTCACTCTTTTTTTTTTAATTTATTTATTTATTAAGGATTTCTGACTCCTCCCAGCCACCGCCTCCTCTTTCCCTCCCCCTCCCCTGATCAAGTCCCTCTCCCTCATCAGCTTGAAGAGCAATCAGGGTTCCCTGACCTGTGGGAAGTCCAAGGACCGCCCACCTCCATCCAGGTTTAGTAAGGTGAGCATCCAAACTGCCTAGGCTCCCACAAAGCCAGTACGTGCAGTAGGATCAAAAACCCGTTGCCATTGTTCTTCAGTTCTCCTATGTGCTGGTTGTGATCATAGCTGGATTACAGAGAGAGAATCTAGGAGAGGGGGATAGGAGCTGTGCAAGGGATCTATAATCAGAAGAACCACCTGTAAATATCTTAGTCACTGCTACTTGATTAAAACGTGTGACATGTTCTCTAATTTTGCCGTTATTACCACTAAAACAAAAATATCAATGGTATGGCATTTTTAACACTGGTGTAAGAAGTAAATCAGGAGCTGTTGAGATAGCTCAGTTCATGCAAAGTTTGTTGCACAGCAAGAAGGCCTCAGTTTGGATCCCCAGTACCCACATAAAGCAAAACCAAACCAAACCAAACTAACCAACCAACCAAGCAATCAACCAACAACCAAAGAGATCCCAGATGTGGCAGTGTGCACCTATAATAACAGCGCTGGAGAGATGGGGACAGGAAGATTCTTATGACTTGCTGACCAGCAGCCTGGCCAATGAGTGAGCCCCATGTAAGTGAGACCATCTCAATAAACAAGGTAGAGAGTAATTGAGGCATCTTATATTGACCTCTGGCTTCCACACACATCTGGACACACTGTCAGATAATACGAATCAAAACATTTTGTATAGTAATCAGATGCTAGAGAAAAACAGTGAAGTCAACCATTGAGTAACATTTGGAAAAGCATTACTCTTCCTAACACTCAGATTTTTTTTCTTCCATAAGATGAAACCCTGAATTCGTGGGAATTTTGATGCCTAACATGATTGAAGTCAGCAGTTGGGTCATTAATTAAGAGCTGTGTACCTATAATTCTTGTGGTAGAGAAGTAGAAAGAGGAGTGTCCACCATTACAGCCAAATGCTCTCTCTGTACATACTTAATAGCTTAGAGCTTATCTTTTATCAAAAGATTTAATTGTGTGTGTGTATGTGTGTATGTGGAGTGTTGTGGTATGTGGTGGTGGTGGTGGTGGTGGTGGGGTGTGTGTGTGTGTGTGTGTGTGGAGTGTTGTGGTATGTGGTGTGTGTGTGTGTGTGTGGAGTGTTGTGGTATGTGGTGGTGTGTGTGTGTGGTTTGTGTGTGTGTGCGCGCACACATGCACACATAGTGCACACCACATATGGGCAGCTACTCAAAGGCCAGAAGGAAGGACCAAACCCTCTAGCGCTGAAGCTACAGCAGAGTGTGAGTCTCCATGGAAGCTGGGAAGCAAACTCAGACTCCCTGGAAGAGTGCTGTGCATTGTTAACCGCTGAGCCATCTCTCCGTCTCCTTAGACTCTTTTCTTAAACACATATAAAGGTTCACTTACTACCAGATATATTTTACCCAGAGTTCATTGGAAATGGTTTGCTGATTGAATCTTTGCCTTTCTTATAAAGCCAGCACTGACCAGGATTCCCGAGGAGAGCCTGCTTTTGTTTTAAATAAAATGGCACGATGGGAGCCTGAGTATAGAACTTTATCCCCAGCTCTTTATGTCCTTCCCAATTATCCCCTCTCCTGTTCTTACAGTTGGCTGGCCCATGACTAATTTGATTACAGTTGTTTTGTTTTTAACATTTAAGTGACTTTTCTTCCGGATCATTCGACTTAGTTCTGTACAGAAACTAACAATTGTCTTTGCTTTTAACTCCAGGTCATTGATATGCTAATTACCACTCCATTAAATTGCCTAATTACAATTGCACCAGTGAGTGAACTGGTGTTTCCTAAGCAAAGAACTCAAATTGAGAATAAAAGCCAGTGAACATGGAGAATGCCAATCTCCCAGCTGGCTATGGATTGGGGGCAGCCAAGAAGAGCATCTGCCATCAATAGGGTCTGGACACCTCAGCGTAGGAACATGAGGTCTCTAGTGATGCTCCCAGAGCGACCATGAGCATTATTGGAAAAATGAAGGTTGAAACTTATGTATCTGGAGGTTTTGCTCCCACCTGTGAGTTCCCAAATAACCACTCTGAAGCTTAATGTTAATTACAAATTGTTTGGCCTATTATCAAGCTTATTACTAGCTAGCTCTTACAACTTATTTTAAGCCATTTCTATTATTCTATATTTTACAAGGTTCAAGGCTTGTTATCTCACATCTTGTTTCCCTTGAGTCTTTTGGCATCGCCCTGACTCCACTTTCTTTCTCCCTGTATCTCTGTTTGGATTCCCACCTAACTATATTCTGTCCTATCATAGGCCAAAGCAGCTTCTTTATTAACCAATGATAATAAAACATAGTCACAGCATACAGAGGGGCTTCCCTCATCAAGCCTCCCCACTGGATTCAGAGGAATTCAATATCATGACAATCATGTATGGAGATCATTTAGATAATTAGGCAATCAAGACTGTGGTTAAGCTTTTTAAATTCTTTTACACCTTACACCCTATTGCTTTAATACTGCTCCATCTCATGGTCCTCTCTGGAGAGCAGACATTTTCTCCCCATACTACAGGGACTTCTCTTCTACTTGGTGCCATGACCTTGACAATGGATACCTTTCATTTCAGCCTAAACTGGGAGAAGGTGAACACTAGGTTTCCAGAGCAAGTCCTAGGCGGGCTGCCCTTTAAAGGCTAGCTGCTGTTGGGGCTCCACGTGCTTTTGCTTCAAGCCTGGTGAGGTATTTATAGCTGATCCCAATATTCTGTGATGTCATACAGAATTCTCGAAAAGTCAAGTCGAGAAAGGATCTTTCTTTTTATGTGTTGGGTGTGCAAAGTTAGCATCGAGACGCAGTGGAGCGCTACATTTATAAACTGCATTTATCTAAAAAGCAATTTCCGATGCTGGCACAACAGAAGGAAGGAGACGTAAGGAAGGCAAGTGTGCTGCTCCCAATGAGTCTAACTTCTCTCTCCTGACTTAGCAGGATATGGACCGTGCACATTCCTGAATCTACTCTATCCTGTCAGGGCACGTGCTCTCTGATAGCTTGTCTGGAGAGACGGGAGGAATACTTATCCCATCCAGCCACCCATCACTTATATTGGTGCTAGACAAAGAGTAAAGCATTGTTTCACCAGCCAAGTGAGTTTCATGTTGGAGTTTGATGTTAGGAGTCTGGGGTCTCAGTCTTTTCTGTCTGTCTTCTGAAAACACTCTTGTCTAGACACATGTTTGAAGCTGCAGATTTGCTGACTGTGTAAAAGGTCTGGGATACCCTGCAAAGGGCCTCATTGTGTGAGACCAGCACCATTGTTCACAAAAGCCAGCAGTGACCCATTATAGAGTCAAGGGTCAGTTGGGATCTTCTCTTCCTCCTCCAAGCCACTGAAGTGATTGGGAGTGAGTTCATAAGAGACAGTCAGCTCTTCAAGGACAGAAAGACTGTCTTCTGTCCAGTTTTCTTCCTCTTCATTTTAAAAGAGACTATTCTAATAATAATATCAAGAAAAAAAAGGTCTAAAAAATACTCCCAAAGAAGGACTGTTTTCTGAATTATGTGTAACTGCAGACATAGGGGACCAAATGTGGAGAACTTCGCAGTGTTTGAGCTTCATAGCATCTGTCTGAAAAGCCATGTTTGTTTTCCTGTGCCTTTCATTAGCAAACAGGTTCCTTAGCAACCATCGTGGGCACAGGCTCCATTTTGCATACTTGCCTTGTAAAGTGAGGAACCTGAAGTACAGGGTTACCATGCTTTAGATCCTAACCTGTCGGATAACCATGATTTCAACCTGTCTGAGAGCCTGGGAAAGGGATCTGTGTTCTGACCCTCTCCCTGTGTGAACTCCAGGATAGCTATCTCCAGTCTCATATAGCTAATGTCTGATTTCTGATGTCCCACGGTTACAAGACAGTTAATACTGTCATTCTCACCACCCCTCCAAAGATAGGAGGCTTTTATTTTTGCAGATCATTTTGAACCTTGACTTTGGAACTTGGAGGGAGGCAGCCTTTGTGTTCGTGGTTTCCCAGTGACGCCTTTCTTCTCATTAGCCTGTTTGCTTACAATGAAATAAGTTGGACTTGCGAGACAGCAGGCACCAAGTTATAATTTCATCTTTTTAAGAGTGAAAGGAAGGGTTGGTTTATATCAACTGCTTCCTCCTTAGTTATCTGTTGAAGCTGCAAATGTTCCTAGGTGTAGTTATTAAAGTCATGATATCAACTCCCAGCATAGATAACCCTACGCTCAAAGTTTGTGTGTTCTGGGAACTTATTTAGTACCCATTGCAGATTTATTGTTTAAATAAAGAATTACTACCCAGGATTGTGCTCAGATCAACTTAAAGGGGCTTAACAAATCCTCACTGTCTATTGCAAGTTGCTCTTATCTTTTGAAGTGTTAAGTGTATAAATACACAGAATATGCATACGTAATAATGCATAAGTAGGTAGAATTTTCACTTGAACACATGACCAAATGGGAAACATGACAAGTAATGTCCCTTTTTGTTTTCAGCAAGAAGCATTCGGTCTAACACCTTCATTTTCCAGACAGCAAGCAAGGTGAGGTGTGCTTGGGCATTAACAGTTCTCCATGTTGCAATATGAGGGGCTGATTGTGAGGTGACAGACCCCCAGACTGTCAGCTCGTAGATCCAATTGACAGTAAATGGAGGAATGGAAAACTGCCTTTCAGACCTGCAAGAAATACGTCTTGGAAAAAAAGGTTGGGAATTTCTGCAATAGAAAATATAGAAATCTATTCAAATAACCTTGATAAAGTCATTTTATCAGTAAATTAAGAATACAGTTCTATAACCACTGCCACTTCCTGTTATTTAGTAATTCTTTTCCCTTGAAAGCCCCTAGGAAGTCATTGTGACAGCAAAAGGCTGAAGCAACAGAATCAAGTGGGAGTTGTATTTCTGAAGAATATTAATAATAATTGAGTCATAAAGATAATTGATGAGAATTTGCTATCCTTTGTGAGTAGAAGACTGATGTAATGAACTCAGGAAGGCCAGGAGACATCTTTGCTGAAGACATAGCCACATAATTTGAAAAAATTGGTACTTACAGGCCAGGAGAGCTATTTCAGATGTTAAGAGCAGTGGCTGTTCTTACAGAGAACCCAGGCTCAGTTCTCAGCACCCACCTGGTGGCTTATAACCATCTGTAATCCTAGTTCCTGGGGATTTGATGCCCTCTTCTGACCCCCATGGGTACCAGGAATGCATGGAAGCATGCAGGAAAACACCCATACACATAGAATAAATTTTAAAAAATGAGTACTTACTAAAATGCTTGAGGTTTTATCTTAAAATGAGCATTAGCAAGAAATACACTCAATTTCTGTTTTAAATTGTTTTGCTTCTGTCAAATGGTTATTCCTATTTTCTGGCTTTCCTCACTTCAGAATTCTCTGTCTTTCCACGCCTGACATAAAGCTGCTAAGAAGTTAGTCCTTTTGTTACAGGAACTTGCTGAATAACGGGAAGAAAGACAGCTTTACACTGGGGTCATCAGCTGTTCAAACAGAAGCAGAAAACCAGCCAAACAATTCCAAGTATAGATTTCTGTTTTCAGTGACTATAGGCCATAAAAGAAAAGCTTTTAGTGTTCATTCAATAGAAAACACAACATCTGCTATCACTGTAGTTTTTATTGTAGACTTAAACATGAAACACCAAATACAAGTTCATTCACATGTAACTATTGGTATAGAGTGTGGTGGCCAAAAAAAAGAGAGAAAGAATCCAGACCCCAAAACCACTAAGCTTGATCATATTTAGAAGTGGATGCTGGGATTCCAACCCAAATGTATGCTGAGAATGCAATGATCCTAAAAGATCATGCTATATTTTGACATAAAAAGAATTCTATACTTGATCTCTGCACTTGATTCCCAAAACTCTTGCAATTACTGAACAATAAACACTGCACGAGCACCTTTATAACCTTACTGAATCTATGGCCACGTTCCTAACATAGAAAGCCAAATGCTTCAGAATTCCTAGGAGGGGATTGTGGGGAAACTCTGGTTTACATTCAGAGGTGAGGAAACAGAATGAATGACCTGGGCACTGTGATTGGCACCTGAAGCAGAGTGTTCGATAGTGAGACTTCACTTGTATTTTAATAAATACAGCTTGCCTGATGATCGGAGAGTAAAACAGACCAGGCAGTGGTGACACACACCTTTAATCCCAGCAGAAACACTAGCTTGCCATAGAAACTGGGCGGTAGTGGTGCGTACCTTTAATCCCAGCACTAAAGAGGGATACAAATGGGAGGAGCTCTCAGTCAGTCTCTTTCTGAGGATTCCCGGAGGTAGAATCCCCATTTCGGACCGAGACAGACGACAGAGCCAGTGACTGGCTGTTTTGCTCTTCTGACCTTCATGTTGAACCCCAATGTCTGTCTCTGGGCTTTTATTAATCATGTTGCAAAGGTCTTGTGCTACTGAGCCCAAATTGTGGGGTCTGTACAACCCCCTGTATGAGCTAGTGTTGGGTTGGGTTGATTTATAGAACCTGCAGCTAGTGTGGTAGAATTTATTGGTATGGGAATAAATACCACATACCTGTGTTTATAGCATTGTTCAGTGTTGAGTTCTGAAGACAAAAACATTTATCTTTTACTTCGTAGATTGTATACTTAAAATTAGGGTTTGAGAAACACACTTAGACCAGGGAGGGGGCTCAGCAGGTAAAGGCCTAATGGCCCTGAGTTTAATCCTTAAACCCCATGGTGGAGGGGAGAATTGACACCTAAAAGTTGTCCTCTGATTTCTCTCTCTCCACTCAGTACTCAAATATTAACAAATAAACATTTAAAAGAAACATACTTATTACTTTAACTACGAACTTTTAATTCTCACCATATTTCTTCCCCCATTCATCTATGGCTTAAATGGGATATTGATTTTACTATGTAGAGTAGATTAAATTATATGTTCCCCAAATCTTATCTAAGTAAGAAAGAGAGAGGAAGGGAGGGTAGAAAAGAGGAGGGAGCAAGGAAGGAGAAATGGAGGGAGGGAGGAGAGGGGAGGGGAGTAGAGCAGGTTTCTTCTTAAGACCACCAGCTCACAAATAATGATATGAATAATATGAATACTTATTAAATATGAAAGCTAAGCCTTAGCTTAAGCTTGTTCCTAGTTTTGATAACTTAAATTACTCATATTTTTAAATCTATGTTCTCTTATAGTTTTATTACATTTACTCTGTACTGTTTATCCTGCTTGCTCTGCACCTGGCTGGCGACTCTAACTTCCTTCTTCCCTGAGACCTCTCTGTCCCCTGAAGTCCCACCTAACCTCTTTCTGCCTAGCCATTGGCCATTCAGCTCTTTATTACACCGATCACAGTGACACATCTTCACACAATGTAAAGGAATATTCAGCAACAGAGGGAGGAGGGGGATGGTATTTGGTTAACAAGACTGAAGAACTATGGAAGAAGACCATGTGGAGATAGAGGCGGAGACCAGGGCTTGACTTTACAAACTCAACAGTGTTAAAGACTTGGAGGCGGCAGAAACTAAAAGAAAAAAAACAAACAAACAAGAAAGAATTCTTACCTAAGGGCTTTGGTGACAGCAGGGTCCTGCCAAGGTCTTAAGAGATCTCCAAAGAATAGATTTCTGTTCCATCGAGACCTCCAGTGTCTCACTTCTTAGGAAGGACTTCTCAGCCACACAGAGGAGCTGCATCCACACTACCCGGGTTGTTGTGTCTCATTTCTCTGTAGAGAGGAATTTTAGTGCTGCTGAAATCTCCTCAAAGCACAGACACCCTCAGTTTGCACTATGGTTTTCCATCCCAACATTCTTCTATGTAAATACTTTTGGTCTTCTGTTTGTTTTTCTTTTTAAAATGTTTTTCTACCACTGTTTCTAACAGGAGGAAATATTTTCTCTTTGGCCTGAGGAAAAGTCCAAATTCTGATTCTTTTCTGATTGTAAAAGGCTCAGTATTAAACCATTATACTACACTATGAAGCAAAACAAGGTCATTTGTAACAGAAATATCAGTATTCTGATTTTAAAATATTTAGTATTTTTCATCTTATTACTTTACTTAGTGGCTAATATAATAGTTTCTATTTTCTTTATACAAATACACTTTAATACACTGTATTAAAACCTTGAAAAACTGGGAAACTGGTCAATATCCTCACTGGAATTCTTTGCAAATCACAGAGGAAATACAAATTAAAATATCCACTCACCATTTCTTCTTAACTAAATGTATAAATTTATGAATTGGCAGTGCAAAATCTACCTGACTTTGATGTAGTAGACAGAAGATTCTTATGAAATCCATATCTTCTTGAATTGTAAATATCTCATTGCTTAATATTAATAAGATATTTAGTTATTGAAATGTAGATGCTTAAATGAAATGTTTACTATTTTTGTAATTGTTTTAATTCTTTAAGAATGCCTAATGATATATTGTGATCATATTCACTCATTTCCCAACTTTTGTCTGATCTATACTCCCTTCCTCACCCACTCAATATTGTGTTCTTTTTTTAAAAAAAATATAAACAAACAAACAAAAAAACCCATCCAGTCCACTTTTTGCTGCCTATATACTCTTGGGTATGTGGTCATCCAGCAGTTCACGGTCAACCTCCCAAGGGCCATGCACTTAAAAGAAAATTAACTCTCTTTCTCTCCACAGCTCTTAATTGTTGATAACTTCTTAGCTCAGGGTGGGACAGGCTTCCTGCCCACCTCCTCTCCCCATGCTGGGATTTTGTCTGGCTTGAGCTTGAGCAGGTCTTGTGCCTGCCCTCACAGCTGCTGTGAGTCCTTAGTGTGTCTGGGAAACACTGCTCGGTGGAAGCCACCTACTGCCTCTGATTCTTATAGGTTTTTTTTTACCCTCACCCACGACGATCCCGGACTCCAGGGAGGGGTGTGATATGGGTGTTCCATTTAGGAGTAAGCATTTTCTGTTGCTGTGATATTTTTAGGGAGAGAGAGGTGGGGATGGAGAATGGTAGCAGTTGGTGGAAGTAATCTGGCTGGTTATATTTTCATCCACATACAAAAAGTAGAAAAACAGTGACACCCCAACGGCTTACTACCTCCAGGAGGGATGCATCTTTAAAGGCACTTTTAAATGTTTTATATCCTTCCCAGACAGTACCAGCAACCAGGTTAAGGATAAAATATATGAGCTTGTGGAGGACATTTCTCACTCAAAACACCATATTTGGTGTTTTATAGATCTATATAATAACATAATTTTGTAAATAATCCAGCAAGAACTAATGGGCAAAATCATGTGCAATATACTTCCTTAGTTTTCTGAAACACTGGACACTCCTGTTTACCCCCTGTCCTGTTCACCCCTGTCCTGGGCTCACATGAACCTTGATAAATGCTGTAGATTTCTGGTGTTTTTGTTTTTTTGTTTTTGTTTTTGTTTTTTTTTTTTTGTCACACCCAGATCATCTGTAAGAGGACAGAGGGAAGATTAAGTTACATTGTATTTGTTCTCTTGATCCATCCAGAGCAGTATGAGACATTTGAGAAGGCCTCTTTCTGGTACTTACTGTGTCCTTATTAGAATTGGACCCAAGAAATATGAATCAGACAGAGGTAAATGGAGGCTTTATACTGTGCTCTTCTTTGATGTAGGATTTCCTTGGTGTGCTATGGGTATGTTTGAACGTGTTTTATTACCTTTGGTTAATAAAGAAACTGCTTTGGCCTGTGGCAGGGCAGAATATAGGTAGGTGGGAAAACTAAACTGAATGCAGGAAAAAGAAGGTGGAGTCAGGCAGACGCCACGTAGTTGCCAAAGAAGAAAGATGTGAGAACCTTGCCAATAAGCCACAGTCTCATGGCAATCCATGATTAATAGGAATGGGCTAATTTAAGATCTAAGAGCCAGCTAGAAATATGCTTGAGCCATTGGCCAAACAGTTTTGTAATTAATAGAATTTCTTTGTGATTATTCAGGTCTGGGCAGCCAGGAAACTAAAAGTCAGTCCCTGTTTACACTTTTTCCCTTGGTATGAGGCATGATATTTCATTTCAAAGGAGAATAATAAAATCACAGTGTCTAAGAGTAGAATTTTGAGATGGCATAGCTCAAAGCAGAGAACTCACACTTAAAAGCTGTTTGGCTTTGGCAGCTTATTTGGTCTTTATTCACCCTTCATTCCTTAACTGTATTAACACCCATCTCCCAAGGGTTGTTCTGACAGTTAATGAGATCATCTATGAATTCACTTAAACTATCCTGACACTGTAGTGTTAGCACTGAATAATGGCTGTAGTGGGCGTTACTTCAGTAGAATCATGTGTGGAACAATACAAGAAAATGCAGGAGAAGCCAAGTTTTCCATATTCAGTAACCATTTATTTGCTACCATAAGCAAGAACGGTAACTTAATATTCATTGGGAATTAGATATCTCCAAATGAGGAGCCATGTTGATACTCTTTTATTCTAGTAAAGCTATTTAATACTCCTTTGATAAAAAATATTTATTTTTATTTTATATGTGTGAGTATTTTGTTTATGTGTGTGTACCACATCCAGGGATTGCCTGTGGAGGCCAGAGGAGGGTGCCAGATCCCCTGGAACTGGAGTTACAGATAGTTGTGAGTTGCCATGTAGGTTCTGGGAAATGAACCCAGGTCATTTGCACGAGCAGCAAGTACCCTTAGCCTCTGAGCCAAGTTCTGAGCTCCCTACTTAATACTCTTAATGTATCTCTTCAAGTATTCCATTTTGTATAGTAAAATAGGAAAAATCGTTAGAGAAGCAAGAAATCTGGAGGTTACAAACTTGACTGAGGCATACAGTTTGCTAATTTCCATAGCAGTTCAAAATAACATATCTCAGAATGAGCACTCATAAGCATGCCGTGGGTATTGACTGCTGAATGATCAGTGTCTCCGAGTGTCTTACTTTTTGAAGTTTTTATATGGTGAATTTTCCCTAAGGCACCTCCTTTACCCACTCTGTCTACTTTTCTGCTAGTCTACTGTTCCAATAGATCCAATTTATTTTAGATTAGTGAAGGAAACGCTTCATTTTGTTTTAGCCTTTTGGTGCACTTTGTAGTAATCTAGCTGAGGAAAACTGGGTGTCGTCTGCTGAAAATATTTTAGATATCCCTGGTTTCTAATATCCAGGATTCATTTTCCTGTTATTACTTGAGTGTCTCTAAAAGAGGTCATTTTGGTAAATGATTTTTATGTTCTCAGATTCATCATCTCTGCTCATTAATAAAAGGCAAGGACATGCCTATAGGGAAAATTCATGGCTTTGGAGGGAAATAGGGATTTAGGGTAAAGAATCTATATTGAATTATGACTTCGAAACACAGCTCAGGCAAAAAACAGATCTATTATTTCCATTCAGCAATTGCAATTTCATTCTAAAGGAAATGAGGAAACCCATTACAAGCAGCCTGCATGGTGTTACCTTTTGTGTGTCTGTGCATTGTCATGGTGCACTCCTGTTAGGTGGCTGATGCTTCGTAGGGAAACTATCTGGCCCAGTCCAATGTTTGCTGGTGAAACTGGTTTAATATAAAAGACCTAAATTATTTCCTTAAGTCCTTTCCAGAATTATTTTTATGGAAATCATTTCTTCGCACTGTGTTGTCACATTAATCCTAAGACCATAAACTGTGGGAAGAGAGCTAGAAGCATTGGTTTTGGAGATGAGGCTGCTTGGTTCAATGAGAAAGGAAGGTCTTATATATTTGGATATTGAGCTGAAAGCTTAATGGGTAAAACATGTGTGTCTGATGAGCTTCAACTGGCCCTTTGACTCATACCACATCTATACATTCATCATTCCTTGGTGTGGGAAGTCCTTCTGTATATGTGTTGCTCTTATTGGTTAATGAATAAAGAATCTGCCTTGGCCTGTGATATGGTAGAGTAGAGCTAGGTGGGGAAAATGAAACTGAATGCTGGGAGAAAGAAGGCAAAGTCAAGGAGAAGCCATGTAGCCCTGCCAGAGATTGACTCCAGACAGAACCTTGCCAGTAAGCCACAGTCATGTGGTGATATACAGATGAATATAAATGGGTTAAATTAAGATGTAAGAGCTAGCCAATAAAAAGCTAGAGCTAACAGGCCAAGCAGTGATTGAATTAATACAGTTTCTGTGTGGTTATTTCGAGTCTGGCTAGCCAGGAATGAACAAGCAGCCCTCCTACTACAATTCCTCTATACTTAAAAGAGAACATTGTTGATTTTTTTAAACTTAATATATTTGCCATTGAAGTGGTTGCCAAAGCCACTTACCCCATAAATGGAAAGAAATGACTTTAGAAAACACAAAGGTAAGCAAGCTAGTGAACGTTATCCCTCCAGTGACTTTGTCTCTGCTCCTGCTTGGGTTACTGCCCTGAATCCCTCAATGAACCTGAACCTGAATCTGTAAGCCAAATAAACCATTTCATTCCCAACTTACATTTGGTCATGGTGTTTATTACATCAACAGAAAGCAAACCAGAACCCTCCATTACATAGAATAGTCCAATAAAGAGAGTACTTATAAATATATCTATGTATAAATGTTCAATGTATATTCTACATTATATTGTTATGAATTTTGATTGCTTTACATTATACTGACTTACATATAATTGTTTTGGATTTCTTTCTATGTGTCTTGGATCAGTGTTTTTCCCTTTTTAAATTTTTTATTATTTACTTTTTGAAAATTGAACTTGATCTGTAACACAGGTTGGCCTGGCACTGTACAGACATGCTTCCACAGTCTCAGAATCCTGCTGCGTCAGTCTCTTGAATACTCGGTTGATAAATATGTGCTATGGTGTGCGGCCTTCACATTTGATTTTGACTACAGTGATGCCAATAAAATTGTTTAAAATAAACAAACAAGGAAACAAAACAATGCACAAAAAAACAATTTTTCTTTCATACCTCATGAGTTCCCTATACTGTCCTGCTTTATATAAAAGAGAGAGATTCACAAACAATATTTTACTTGTTAATGCTTATGAACAACTGTCTTGTTTTTTGCTTTCTGTGATCTGGAAATATCTGAGAACTTCAGTGAGTTTCCTACATTATCTTGAAGTGTTTCAGAGTTCCAGGATTTGGTCTGTTTTCTTGTGTATGGGCTTTAATGACAAGTCCCTGGGTGTAGCTGATGTCTGCATCTGTTTTCATTTAGATGTTACAGAGGTAAACCCTACTCAGCTCACTTTACTAAGATCACTGTCCAAGAGATCTTGGAGATAGCAATTTAGTTTACTAGGCTTAGGGAGATGACAAGGAGATATGTAGTAGACACTGTGAGGCCATTGGAGGCAGACTTAAGACTGAAACTGAACATGTCAATATAAAGTAGAAGTTCAACAATACTGCACAGCATGGTATATTGAACACATAATCCTTAAAATGAATGATTTCAAGTTGTTCATTCCGCTCCAAGATAAGGCACAGATTTCTTCAAGGTTTTAGGAGAATGAGCGACTACGGTAATTTAGTTGGGTGGTTCTTCAAATTACAGCCATAGTTCACATGAGTCTTTTATTATGAAGGAGAAGTTCATGCTCTGTTATTGCATGCACTACTTATTTTTCTGCAAAATAAAACCAAAACCAAATCGAACGAAAAGAGAATGCAAGAAGAAAACTTTTTACGTGAGTGGCACAAAGTGTACATTTGCAATTTTACCTTAGAACAATGCCAACCTTACAAAGTCTTACACCTTAACCCATTGCTGGTTTACAATTGTGTACTCCTCTGATCATACGTATTAATGATATCATGTTACAATACATGGAGAAAGCCCATGTCCTTAGTACCTGAGTTGTAAGATTGTGATTTAATAGACAGTCTCAACCATATGTTAACTCTACACACCTTTCTTTAAAAAGATGATTGCGCAATTCCTCCCACTTATATGCGGGGGATTTTTGTTTCCTCATCTGAAACTAGGTGGATTTTTCTTATTGTTTCATCCAAAAGGACACACCAGTCTAGGGTAATTTCATTAGAGAAGAAATGGCTTCCAATTTACTCAACAAAAGACTTGTGTTTAAGCCTTTACAGGCTCTATGACCAGGAAGTCAAGGAACAGAAGGAATAGAGGGACCACACTAAGATCCACGCTATGACGAAGGATCACTGGCCTTCCTGGAGCTGTTGCCACAGTCCATCTTTGCCAACATCAGGCATGCTCTTACTGCTGCTTCATGAGAGATTCTGAGTGGCGATCATCCAGTCACCCACCCCTTACTGACCCATAATCACCACGAGATGCAGGAAAGCAATTGTTGTTCCTTTAAGTAAACTTAGCTGTGGAGTGATTTGTTACACAAGAGCAGATAACCCAAGCACCTGATGAGATACAGGCCTGTTCACTGCAGAATATAAACCACAATGAAAATTTATGTGTCTGTCATCCCAGAGAAATTTCTGTTACTCCTGTAGTTCATGGCATGTCAGGATATTACATCTCAAGTGAAAAACAAGCTTCTATATTTTGCCCAATTGCTAGCACTTAAGGAAGGGACATTGTTTTTTTTTTTTTAAGGCAATACTTTATCATATCCAGGGACAACTAAACCAGGCTGCATTTTAAGTAGCTCTGACTACTCCTTGAACTTCATTGTGAAAAGGAAGTCCATATTGGGCAAACACTCTATGGCAGAATACCACACTCTAGGGGCTTTGTGGAAAGTTCTGCTTAGAGCACTGTCTGTAGACCCTTTGAGTTTGGAGGCCAGTATCCCTTATTCAAAAATTATGCTTTCACTTGTTACAAAATCACCCTTGTCTTGCAATTGACTCACAGGGATACCAAGTGGCCTTGAAAATTGAGCGTCTATTGTAAGTAAGGTGTCAATGACTCCTTAGGGCATTTGCTTATCAGTTACTAAATTACTTTTGTGCATGGACTGATGGCACCAGTGTGCTTTAAACATAGTGTGACCCATCTTTGTTACTACCCACTTCTGGTACTATTACTACATTGTATATGACTCCCTTACTCTACAAATATAGCCTCATTGGGAGAGTAATCGAACATTGCCTTGCAGGAACTTTGATGTAGCTGTTAGAATCACCCTGAAAAAGAATAGTATAGAAAGGTTTATAACTTACTTATGGGGTAGCCCAGAATTGCATCAAGGAAGGGGCTGTCTCCTGGGATCAGAATTTCAAGTATGTATGTATATATATATATGAGAGAGAGAGAGAGAGAGAGAGAGAGAGAGAGAGAGAGAGAGAGAGAGAGATACATATATACATATATATGCCGATTTGCTTAGAAAAGCAAGTCAGAGGTGTGGCATACTATACATGCTAGTAAAAAGTTGGTAAAAGTCTTTGGGAGGGTATTAAAATTAAGAAGGAGAAGAAGGATAAAGAGGGTGACCCGACACCCAGGGAGCCTGCATGGGACTGAACTAGACCCTCTGCATATATGCCACCATGTGTAACTGTCTTCTTGTGGGACTTCTAATAGTGAAAGCAGGGCCTGTTTCTGACTCTGGTGACTGCTTTAGAGACCCTTTCCTCCTAACAGACCGCCTCATCCGGCCTTAATAGAAGAGGAGGTGCTTAGTCTCGCTGTAACTTCATATTCCACCGTTGGCAGATATCCATGCTTGTTATTTTCTAAGAGAAGCAGAGAAGGAGTGGGTGGATGTGGGGGAGGGAAGAGAGCAGGTGAGGGGGGACTGAGAGGTGAGGAAAGAGGGGAAATGTTGGTTGGGATGTAAAAACAAAGAAAGAAAGAAAAATGAGGTGTGGCTTTGTTGGGGTTGGGGGCATAGAGGTCCTTGTGCTCACAGAAAAGCACTAATAAAACAGGGAACATTAGTCACGCAGGGGTGTCCTCTCAATGGAGGAGATAAAAATCAAATATTCCACCCAGAAAGCTGAGAGTGGATTTTGTTAAGGACCTGGTGACCTTCTTGCTCTCTGTGGAGGCAAACCTCACCTACCTTTTGCTATAGAGGCTGATTCCTCCCGAATTCCCCAGAATGATTGTCCCAGGCTCTCCCCTCTCTGGACCATTACTCATCCTTAGGGGAGAGGGCACATGTGCTTTATGGCCTGCTGACTTCTTTGCTGTCAGTCAGAGACCATAGTAGACACTGGGTGTACTGTTATAGAAGCCACCCTCATAATCACATTGCTTTGCAAGGAGTTTCTATGTAGTCACACCTTACGCTTTGTTGTGCACCTGGAATTGAACTGGTTGTTGCCTGGAAACCTTTCCTCAAATTGTACTGCAATTGAGATATGCGGACAGTGACCCGCCTGGTGAAGTCAGTCTGCACTGCTTTTCATTCTCATCTCTCCACTGGATTTGCTCCTCTGTCACCTGCAGGGACCCCCGTATCACTAGGGGTGGAATTTGCAGTTTCCAAATCCCAAGCCAGGCCCAGTCTTGCTGCCTGCGACTTTCCGATTGGAATGTAAGCTCTCAGCCCTCCAGTTCCATGTCTGCCTGCTGCCACACATCCTGCCGTGGTGGTCATGGACTCAGCAGCTGAAACTGCCATCAAGTCCTCCAATCAAATGCTTTCTTTTAACAGCTGCCTTGCTCATGCTGTCTCCTTACAACCTTAGAACAGTAACTTCCACAGGAGCTAGAATTATTTTCCAGAAATTGAGGTCTCTCGCGACATCTTCATTGACACTTAATTACTTTCACTGAAACTGGATTTTAACTAACACGAACAAAGAAGTTGAATAAATAAAATCCCCATTTTAACACCTGTTTTTACTTTTGAGAGGAGACGTGGAAAGATTTAAAGAGATACAACCATTTATTACTTTGCATTTAAAACATATTGGTACTAAAGGAGCATCCTCAAGATAGGCCACAAGATTTAAACAACTCAAGATTAATTTCCATGACATTTTGTAAATTATTAAGAATAATGATGACTAGATGAAGCACAGTAGTGGTTTGCAAGCCTGTTGTGTTTGAGGATTTCATTCCAGTGCCTCACCCCTCAAAATCACACATGCACACATGCATGCACACGTGCGTGCACACACACAGAGAACAATCTCACAGCTCTATAGAAGTTTACAAAGAAACTGTTTTCTCTGTTGTATTTTTAATTTAATTTTTGAGAATTATAGATATGAGTACTGTATTATGTTGTTTCTACCTCCCCTCCCCCAACTTCTCTCCTAGTCCCCCCCCCCGACACCCTCTCAAATTCATAACCTCTTCTTTCTTATTACTGTTATATGTGTTCCCTCTACTGTGTTTCCCCTGAGGGCAGAGTGTCCTGATCTGTTATTCCCCATCCATCAAAGGCAAAAAAGGATTGAGTCATTCTCTTCCACTTAAATGGATTATTGCACAAATGCCCTTTTGTCAGAGAAAAGCTTCAGGACTCGAGCACAGCTGAGCGAAACGTTTGAAGAGTGCTGGAGGGACAACAGAAGGTCCAGAGAAACTGTGGCCACCGCTGGGTGTGTGGCACCACAAATCACGCTCCGCGTGAAATTAAGGCTGCTTTCATGGAAGCCAGGAAATACATTTTACTTCTTTGTTTTCTTTGTGTTTTCTGATTTTTCACTGAAATGAATCCATCAGGGTCACTACTAAAAGCACAATAAAGCTGCCAAGAAATCAGAGCTCAAGTCTATTTACTGCTTGCAAAGCAAGAGGGTTATTCTTCAGCCCTGGGAAGGCATCGTTCTGATGACAGCCACTTCATAAGAATTGCCTCAGACCGAGTGATGTGGAACATGGAGGAAAAGATGGTGATTCTTCATGCGTCTTTCTCTGGTCACCTGCAAAGTCTAGCTGGAAGACCTAGGGAGACTGGCTACCTTTCTCATTCTCAGACTGATACAGAGTGATTCTAGTTTAGGTAAGACCTACAAGCTCTTCAACAATTATGTAACTTTGGATCATATAATAAGGAAATGATAAATCAAGATTCACCCAAAGGCATCTTATTCATAGTTTGGAGATGGTGGATACCACCCAACAAGTAAGTGACAGCATAAATCTCTGAAATAATCATGAGCACATTGCTAAATATTCTAGATATTCTTCAGTGGTCTACAGCTTGTCATCCTATAGAGGACTCTGTAGCCCTGCAGGTCAACATAAACCACAAATTCAAGTTAATGTCACCTTACCTGAGTCAACAGTTTGGAAGCTCATATTTATGAGCTACATACACACAATGTGTGTGTGTATGTAGCGCATAAATATTTATCTTTTTCCATTACTTGGAACACATTGAGAGAATCTTTTCTGAATTGCTTTGTAACACTAATGTCACTTGTTCCCATTTATACATTAGCCAAACGCAGAAGATTGATTGGTCTTATCCTTGACTTGTTTCTGTTTATGTCTGCACCATTAATGTTTTCCACATTTCTTTCTAATATTCTAGAAGCACACATAAAAGTTTACTTATGTACACAAACTGAATAAAACTGTTTAGTTTGTTTGAGTGTTCCTGAAAAAATATATGGGTCACTCTGATGGCTTTGAAGGGATTTGTTATAGTTTAGTGGAGAGGGTTTGGAAAAACATGCCGAGCAACATCTTGTGATGGCATTGGTCATTATTTTACACAATTTAGATATGGCTTAGCTTTACCAAACTGTGACATCTAGCCTTTAGCTGAGATCCATTATCCTAAGTTTATTGATAAAACATGCTGGGTGTGCACTGAGGTGGGGGGGGGGTTGGGAACTAATGGGGTTGGTTCATTCAGAAGTTAGTGTCTATCAATTACCCAAGGTCAAGCACTGCTCAGGGTCATGACTACAAGTAAGGTGGACTTCAATCCCTGTTTTCATGAAGCTTTACTCCAGTGGGTAAAGTTAAGACCATTAATAAATAGATGAATAAAACATATATATATATATAAAATACATACACACATACATATTATTCGAGATGGTAGCTGTGGAGAAAGAAAAATCTCAGACATATAGAGGTTGTGTGTGTGTGTGTGTGTGTGTGTGTGCGTGTAAGGGAAGGAACCCTCTATAGAGGAACATTTCACACAGAAGGAATGTACTAGTTAGCCTTTCTTTACTGCAGCAAACACTTGAGATAACCTATAGAGATGTGTGTGTGTGTATATGTGTTTGTGTATGTGTGTGTGTTTGTGTGTGTGTATGTGTGTGTGTGTGTTTCTGTGATGAAAGAGAGAAGAGACTAGGGCTCCAGAGTCTCTTTTGAGAAAATGCCCTTACTAATTTACTAACTTAAAGACTTTCCTTCCAGTCCCCTACCTCCCAAACTGGAAACTGAACTTTCAGTATATGATCTTTTGGGAAACACGAGCTCCAAACTACAGCAGGAACCAGTGCCAAGCCTGGAGACACGTGCCTGCTATATTCAATCGACAGCATAGAGACAAAGCTAGAAATAGCAGGCATAAGACCATGGGATCTCCAGACAACATCTTCCTTGTCTTTGCAAAGAGCCTTTCAGAACCTGAAGAGAAAATGGAGCACTTCCCACTTGGAAGTAGTTAGGAGAGAGAAAGCTGAACTGAGATACTCTACAGCAACAACTGTAAACATCTAGAAATCAACAGCAGCAGCAGGGGAAGCCAGTGACCTAGAGCCAGAAGCTACAGCAGAACCTAGCAGTAGCTTCCTGGAGCTTCCTTTTGCAGCAAGCACAAAACTGGGAGAAAAAAAAAAAGAAAGAAACACTTTAGTTTTCTCAAAAGGTTGCCTTGCTTTGAACAAAGTGTGATGCCCGTGGTGCAAATCTGCACCCTGACCTTGGGTACAGCCTTGCAATGGAGTAGTCTAACCCTTGGCAGAGGCAGGGGAGACAAAGATCTAGGGGGAGGATTTAGTAAGCCTAGGAAGAACCAGTGTCTTATTTAAATGTAAGTACTTCCAGATGGTTCTCCATAAAGTCTCTCTTTTTAAAGTGGGGCTCCCAGAAGAGCAGCCTCAATTTACCAGAGAATTTCAGACATGTACATTCTCAGGCTCCACCCCAGATTTACTGGATTCAAACCTCTGGAGGTAGAGCCTCAAATTCTGCACATCATGAAGCCTTCAGTTGGTAAGGGAGAGGTAAACTTTGGCAACTATTGGTTCCACAGGATAAAAATCAATGTGTTTTTATTTTTGTGTGTTTAAGATAAAAGTCTCCTGTAGCCGCCTGGTATGCACTAGTAGCCAAGGATGACCTTGAATTCCTAATCCTCCCACCTGCACCTCTTCCCTGTTTTAATTTTTATTTTTCAGAATTTCATACATGAGTACTGTGTTTATATCATTTTCAACCCTCTCTGCCCAACTCTTCCCACCCACTCCTTTTCAAATTCATACTTTTTCAGTTATTTTTGTCTCAACAAGCATATATACACACATGTATGTATGTATTAAATGTGCATGTATATATGATGTGTATATGCACATACAACCTGATGAGTCCATCATGTAGTATAGCTTGTGTGCTTACGTATTTAGGGCTGACCAGTCAAGGTTGGCTAACCCACCAAGGGTTTCATCCATGGAGCAGACTGATTACCCCCCTCTTAGCAGCCATTAATTGCCAGCTGCTCCTTACCGGTGGAGTTGTGAGATGTCCCCCAGCCATACTAGCCTGCCATCTGGTGTTACTATTGTGCAAGACTCCTTTAGGCAGACACATTGTTGAGATTTCCCCTGTACTGCATAGGAGACTCAACTCACAGCAGATATCCTGTTCCTCCAGCTTTTACAGTGTTGCTTCCTCTTTCCCAGATGTCCCATGAGCCTTATTTTAGATGTAACAATTAGGATTGGGCACCTCCTGACCACCTGTGGATCTCTATAGCGGTCTCCATCTGCTGCAAAAAGGAGCTTCTTTGATGAGTGTGAGAACTACACTTGCCTGTAGATATAGGGTGTTTAGAATGCAGTTAGGGATTATACTGGTTTAGGAAAATGGCTGCAGTAGGCTCTCTTCTAGGATCTATGATTTCCCTAGCCCCATCTGGTCATCTAGGTTTACGGTTCACGTATGGATTTCCTATTTGGTTAACCAGTTCTTAATGGGTTAAGGCCAACTGGGCATCTGTTGCTTACATCTCAGACATACTGCCATTATTGCACTCTTGGGATATCTTGTTAGACTGGTCATTGTTTTTAGGCTTAACAGCTACGTAGGGCTATTGACTCTTTTCCTCCCTTGGCAGCGAGCACAGCACCTTCTGATACTATTTGGGAAGAGGCTTCCAATTCAGGTCCAGCTTGATTCACCTAAATCCTTTGTCTGAAATGTATGGTGTCTTCAGCAAGAGGATCTTACCTGCAGCCTCTGGGAAGCAACCAGTAGCATGTATTATTTTGGAAGTTTCTTATATTGCCCTGAGCAACAACCCAGAGGAAGGTTACCAATGAAATAATCCTTCAGTATGAATTTTTCAAACATTCTTAGTGTTTTTTATTTTTCCTTGCCCCTTTCCCTGCTTTGAAGTGCTGTTTACAGGCATTAAGCTCTTTCTCATACCCCACCCCCATCTCATCGTTCTTTCTCAGGTCCTAGTACTGGCCCATGCATCCTGCAGTTTTTATTTTCCAAGATGCTTTGACAGTTATTTTCTTAACAAAATCTGACCCAACTTTCTAAAGCCAGCTAAAGGAGCCTTGCTTTGGTGCTGTTGAATCAACCCAGAGTTAAGGAAGTGGGGTGGGGTACAGATATTCAAATGGTGGCCTTCTGCAGGCATCAAAGAAAGCCTCTAACTGTTTGTCAGCCCTTGCTTATAGCTGTTCACGGGGTTGAGAGATAAAGCAGAGATTCCCTTTCAAGTGATGGGCAACCCACAAGAAGCTTCTAACTGCCCGCAAAGCTAAAGACTAAACCAGGAGATAGGTCCCCTGCAAAGGTGAAATGTGGTTTTTGTGTCCAAAGCTGGATGCTACCCTGGGTGAAGCTAGCTTTCATTTTCAGTCCATTGTCATCTTTTCTTAGCCCCAAATCTGCAGTCTGTGAGGACCAGGGCCTTAAGCTTGGATTGCATCAGTAGGGTCATTACCACAGAGCCTGGCCCAGGGAGGGCTTGTAGTACACAATTACATACTGTGATAAGATCATAACAAATTTAAGAGACTAGCAAAAATGAAATATTTTAAACATATTGTTCTGAAGAAGGGATGCCAGTGTGGGGAAAAAAAGCAATGATGGCTGGCATGCGGACTTGACCATAAGAAATTTCTGCTCTTTCTCCCTATTGGCTGTTCCTTTTGAAATTCACAACCCAGCATAGCAACCTCCCTCAGATTCCTCAGCCTATTGATTTAGGAGGCAAAGGTTTATTTAATGAATAAATTGAGGCTTGAGCCTGTCCCCTTTTCTGATAGAGACTTCAGTCACATAGCAGTCTGTCTGGTAGGGAGGAGAGGAAGCCTTAAATAAGGGAAGTTCTGACATAGGACTTCCTGTATTATGTGTATTGCTGACATAGGTGCAGTCATGTTGTAGACCCGAAAGCCTTGGACCCCTGAGACATTAGCAAAACCGTTACCCATATAGACCAGGCCCTAGAAAGAAGGCAAAGCTTTTCTTGGGGGACCCATAATTAGTATTTATGAGGGATTGGTCAATGTGTGCAAGACTATGCAGCTCCCTGCTCTTGGATGTTTACAGCCCCTGTGTTGTTATACCTAATAACACACTGAGATTGCCAGTTGCAAGGAGTAGACCCCACCTGATCCCAGCTTTATTGTATATATGTCTATTTGTCTGTCCTTCCTTCATTCCCTCACTGCCCCTTGCTGAGGTTCTAGGACCTAAGCCTAGAACACACACAGGTGCTAACACTGCCTGCAACATTGGAACTCAGAGAGTTTGGAGGTAAGCAGGTGCTAATCACTAACTAAGGGCGAGAAGGACCTAGCCCCTACCTCTTGCTTATCTGCAACTATTGAATTCTAAGCATAACTCATACTGAAAATGGACCATAACAGCTTATTTCTTAGAGTAGCTACAGGGAGGATTCCAGGACCTTCCTGCTGATCCCAACTCCTTGGGTACCAAAGTCTAAGGGCCCTCATAGCTGATGGCTTGGTAGCGGTATTTGCATATAGCCTAAATATACTCCAATATATTCTTGTTAAGTAAAAATTACAGCAGACATTGTTTCTTACCAAGCCTTGTACTAAATCCCAACAGACCAGGCCCCAAATCAAAATGGAGTCACTGAGGCTAAATTTCCATGTCACTGAGCTGAACTAAGTTGTGCATCTGACCTCTGAGAAAGCAGGATTAGAGAGACAACAGCTGGATATGGCAAACAGGCCAGTTTCATTTGTCAAGATAATGAAATTCTCTTCACTTTAATCCTCTCACAATAGAGGTAACCCAAACGAAACCATTGTTAAATAAGCAATTATTTTTCCATTGTTCTATTTCCCTGTCCCTTTTTAACAAAGAAAACAACTTTGCAGTGACTCTTCACGGTTTCTCTTATCTTGTTTCTGTCTGCCTTGGTCCCTCTCTGTGTACAAAACCAACCTTTTCTGTTCAGCCCATGGGGACACTGATTTTATTTTTCAGAATTAAGAATTGCCAGATTCTAGAATTGAAAAGGAAGCAAATTAAGATCATTAGACTAAATTATTGTAATTTTCTCCTTTGATATTTTAAATCATCTCTAGGTTGTTTATGCAGCCTAATTCGATGTAATGCTACATGAAATATTTTTATACTGCATTGCTTAGGAAATAATAAGCTTTTGTTTGGATCATAAATGTCCCTAAAGGCTCATCTGTTGAAAGTTTGGTCCCAAGACAATGGAGATGCTGGGAGGTGAGGGAAGCTTTAAGAGGTGATGCTGAAGGAGAGGAAGTAAGATGGTTGGTCACAAAGCATAAAAGGATAATTAGGGCCCCAGTGCTTTCCCATCTCTTTTACTTCCCAGCTGCAATGGAGCAAACGTGACTCCCCTGCCAACCGTTAATCCAGGATGCTCAGTCTCATCACATCTGAAGGGACTCTAGCTGGCCCAGGCCTGGCAAATGTGGCTCCAGCAGGCCTTGCCCATCTCCCCCGTTCCCTCTGCCTTCCTAAAATCATATATTGCATTTCTGATGCTGGTCACCAAGGTCTGTACCCTTATTTGGCCACTCCTCCTCCTGAAGCTGACTAACAAGATCCAGCTATCAAAGTACTGAAATCCAGTAATCAAAAGCCCCTTTTTGTTCACCCAATTAAATACCCAATCAAAATACACTACCGTATCCTAGCCCATTCTAACACAGACCTCCGCTTTTTCTCCTCTTAAAAATGACACCTGCAAGGCCATTTGCTGTTTTCCTGCCTGAGTCCTAAAGCAGCCACTTTAATTTTTCTTCCCCCTTAATAAAGGATCTCTCCATGAAAAACCAGTGTTTAGGTGAGGTTTGTGCCTGATCTGGAGTCCGGAGGGAACCCCACTTGTGCAGGGATGGGATAGAGGGTGGGCTCCTTCCATATCCTCAAAGCAATTGGGTTAACCCATTGTTGAAGCCATGAGCCAACAATCGTGTTTTTTTAAACTGGATTATCGCAGCTATTTTGTTACAGTAATGCAAAAACTAACATAAATTCACAATAAAAAAAACTCAGCATGCTTAGTACAGAATACAAGTTTTGAAAACATTTTTTTCTGTACCTGCATATGTATAGCTTGTGTGCATACTTGTATATGTTTGTGTGAATACGTGTGTGTGTGTGTGTGTGTGTGTGTGTGCGTGTGTTTGCACATGTGTCCATACATATGTGAAGGCCAGAGGAAAAGTTGGGGAGCTACTCTTCCTCAGACACCACCTACCTTGTTTATTTGAGACAGTCTCTCACTGCCCTGGAGCTGCCTCCCCAACACTGGAATTATAAACTTGAAGCCAGGGTGCGGAGTAGTGCTGTTAAAGTGGCTGCTTTCTGACTCAGACAGAAAATCAGCAGCAAATGACCTTGCAGATGTCATTCTTAAGAAGAGAGAAAGGGGAGGGCTGTGTTAGAATGGGCTAAGGTGTTCTGGTAAAGGAGATAGGGTTGAGGGAGATGGGTAAAGAGACAAGGGGAAAGGGAGGGGGTATTTGACTGCCTGTGGACCGGAAGGAGGTAGACACAGAGGCATATAGGCAAAGGGCAGTTTATAAAGGTAAAAGGGGAAACCCTGTGTTAGGATAAGGTGTTTAATTTTAATTGGGCATGTTAATTAGGTGAACCAAAGGGGGCTTCTGATTGCTGGGCCTTGGTAGTCAACCTCTGGAGAAAGAAGTGGCCAAATAAGGGACTAGACCTTGGTGACTAGCTTTAGGAATGTAATCTAATCGTTTTGAACAAGGCAGAGGGAATGGGGACAAGGGCGGGGCCTTCTAGGGCCACCTGCCATGCTCTAATGAACTAGGGTCCCTTCAGCCCCAACACAATTTATTATCCCACCAAGGTGGACGTTGGTGGTCTGTGTTCTTTGGGTCTGTTGTCAGTTTCTGATCTGGAACAGGTAGCTGTTTGCTCAATAGTGTCTCACCACTTGATGCCCCAGGGTTCACTCTGGTGCTTTACAACTGGTTGCATGACCAGAGGATATCATTTAGCCTTTGGGGCTCCCAGATGCTTCTTGAATTAAATGAGGCCAGGCCAGGAGATATTGATCCAGTATTTCTGTAGGTTAGCCCTTTCACCACAGCTGCCTTATGATGTTAGAAATGAGACTTCCCATTGTAGACTTTAACCACCATTGACTTACCTGGAGCCATATAAGAAGGAAAGCAGAGGAGAATGGCCCTGAATGAAACCATGATCCAGGAGTCATCTGCCCCTTTGCTAGAGTTACATGATACACAGATTATATGGGAAACACCCAGCAACAGACTCAATCCAGTCAGAATTTGTGTAGGACCCAACTGGATTTAAGATGCGGGGGAAAGTGACTTCAGATTGGGAAGAACTTAGGGCTGGGCATGAGCATGAACACTTCTTCTGCCTCAGGTGCTTTTCTTTAGCTGTGGGCAGCACGTTTTTACATCTCTGCTTCATTTACCCAGAAACCTTTTCTCACCTGGAGCTCACCAAATTCTTATTTCCAGAAAGACAAACCTCTATTTCAGAGTCAGTAGTTTAAATCCAGTTATTAAGGGTGATGTTTCAAAGACCACACAGTGTTAGGGGCCATCAGAAGCTGTTAGAGCCTCATCCTAGACTCCTTGGATAAAGCCCACAAGTGAGATGCCACAGTCTCCAGGTCTGTCCGTGCTCTGGAGAGGTGAATTCCCCACCCAGTTGCTTCAGTGCACGAGAATGATTTCCCAAAGAACTCTGGAGGGCTTCTGACAGTAGCAACAATGCAGGAGCCTTGTGCTAACTTGAGAGGAACGATGTCTTTTGAGAAAGAGCAAATGAAGACCCATTCCCCCATGAAGGCTATTTCCAGGCTCACTCTGGCCAAGTGATTAACTAAGTGAGAAACCTTTGTCTGGCTGAGAGATGTTTGGAAAGGAATGCTTAGCTGAAAGCCAGGGTGACACTCTGTGTCTTTATACAGGAAAGGAAAAAGGTCCTTTCACCGTACCTATCTCAGGTTCTCTGGGAGAGGCTCTATGAAAGTCCTGTTCCTTAGGTTGACAAAAGATAGAATAACAAGCGGAAACCACTCACACAAAAGTTTACATGTAGGTGCCCATGCATGAACATGGCACCACAGAGATGAGCGAGAATTGAGTTTACATAGCGTTTTAGGTACAACAGTCTGCATATACATTTGTACATAGCGTTTTAGGTACAACAGTCTGCATATACATTTGTATAGAAGTGGGCACACGAAAGCAAGGACTTTGTGTTTCTGAGATGGTAGGAAGTAGGAAGGCAAATATGTGGGAGACGCTCGTAAAAGACAAACCTTGACTTGTAAATGTTTGCTATGTGGAACCGACTGGTGTGGCAATGTGACTGATCGAAGTCCAGCTGTGCCTCTGGAGAGGAGAATGTCCATCCTTTCTGGCAGAGGGATCAGGGTGACAGCAGCTCTTCTTGCACTCGATCCTTTCAAGCCAGTTAACGCAAAACAGCCCATCCTTGTAGCATATATTGCAAGAAGGACAGGAGTGGAGAAAGGAGCAGTGGCAGAGACTGTGGAGAGCCTGAAGAGCACCGGATTTGCTTTCCTGGGGTGCAGGGGTGGGTGCCCCTTTTCCTTAATGCTCAATCTCACCACACTGGCTTTGGCTTGACTTTACTCCACGTGTTCTACAGCACTGTTAGGAGAGCCCAGTTTTACCTGCTCTGCCCTTAGTGCTTCCTCTCTAAGCAGGATGCTCTTCCCCCTCAGCTTCACGGAGCCAATAGCAAGACTGAGAACCAAATATGGAAAGTTTTATGTTTGGCAGAGAAGAGGAGAGGTGGGAGGCAAATTCAAACTTCTAAATAAAACCAACTTCTCCAGCCTAGGGGGCCAGAAGTTTATGAATGAAGACTAATGAAAGGAGGGGGGTGGTCTAAAAAGGCTGAGAAATACTTAGGTCTTTTCTGGAAATGGCAGAGATTTTCAGGGAATTGAGAAACACCTTTCCTCTCCCTTTATGGTTCTATGTGGGCATTGTCATGCCAACTACCAGGGCTTACGGCGGTGGTAGTGGGGAAGGTCAGGAGGGATGGAGAGTCACTTAGCATGCAGGCGAACTTAGAATGAAGTTAGAGGTTGTCTGGGTTTCATTCAGTCTGGAAGTCATCTTAAAGCCAGCCAGTTTGGTCTCACCCATTGGAAAAGGGAATTCTGGGCAGTAAGTACCCTTTCCTCAAAAGATAAACAAGGTGAGGACTGCTGTGGAATATTCCTTTACACTGTGTGAATATATGCCATGGTGATTGGTTTAATAGAGAAGCTGACTGACTGGTCAATAGCTGGAAAGAAGGCAGGAAAGCTAGACTAGAAGAATGCTGGGAGGAAGAAGGGCGGAGTCTGGAGTTGCCAGCCAGACACAGAGGAAACAGGAGATGAATTGCCATGAATTGTGGCAAAACATAAATAAGGAATATGGGTTAACTTAAAATGTAAGAGCTAGTTAGTAATAAGCCTGAGTTATTGGCCAAGCATTTTAAATTAATATCAGCCTCAGTGTGTTTATTTGATAGTGATTGAGGGACAAGAAGACTCTGCCTGCAAAGGACAGGATAGAAATTCAGCCATGCTTGACGGAACAGTCATACAGGCTTGACCAAGTTCTGTATGTACCTGACTTTTGGATAAATGAAGAGTAGACCTGCCATGTATTTACTTCCTATCCCCAACTAAAGATGTTCTGAAAAGCTAAGCTCTAGAACATGTGAATAGGACTTAATTTAAAAATGGAGCTTTGCAAATATAATCAATCAAAGACCATCAAGCAGGTCCTGTTAAGGATGACTGGAATTCTTACATGAGAGGCACACACACACAGAATGGGGGCTGCTTGTCATGCTGAATCCTGATGCAATCCAAGGAGCACAGAGCTGGCAGAGTCTTCTCCTGGGGATGCCAGAGGGCTCATACCCTGGAAGGTACTTTCATTTAAGACTTCAAGCCTTAACAACTGCAAAAGAATATTTTTTCCACTATTTAAGCTGCCCAGTTTGTGAGACTTAAAATCTGACACAAGATTCTATTCTCAAATGGACAAGGAAGCCGGAGACAGAAGCTCCCAGGATTGAAAGGCTGTCTGTGACTCATAGCCTCTTTCAGATGCTGAGATGATAGACTCAAAGGAGATATTTTCTTGGAGATGCTGGCAGTTAGATACTCATCTCCTCATGGTGGGATGTGCCTCCTTGTGTTATCCAGCCCCGCACCAATGTTGAGGGGACAATGTCACCTTTCTGAATAGACAGCCTGCTAGTGGTCAAGCCTCAGGTCTCAGCTCATTCCTCTCTACTCTGCTTGGTTTGCCTCAATCCTTGTCTAGAGGACCTGTCAGCATGGACCACAGGAGTTCGGAGAAGCCGGCTAGCCAGTTGCCTTGACAACCTGATGATGTAATTCTTTCCAGTACCTCCTGGCTGCAGGTCTTCTGAGAGTCTGCACACTGCAGGCTCCTCTCAGCTGGGTGGCATGCTCTACAGCAACAGCACTGCAGCAGCACAGTCTTAATGATGCCCTCAGAGGCATCTGCAGGATGCATTTGCATTAGCAATGAGAGGTAAGGCTGATGGTTGCTAAGCTACACAGACTTTTTGCCCAGGGGACACAAGGCTACCGCTGGCTGATCTGTTTTTGCTGTGGGCACCCCTAGTTTGTCTCAGCTGCTGCGAGGCTCTCTCCTGTCCTTGTTAAACGCTAGGTTGGAGTCCCTGCAACAGCTCAGTAACAGACAGTGCATGCGACCCCCAGTTGAAAGGATTTCCGGGAAAATCCCAGCCCCGAGGTTGACTGCCAGTATTTCAGAAAATTTCATCCCAAGTGATTTCTTAGCATCGTAATTTCCCTGTTTCCTCCTGTTAAAAGTCTTTTTTTTATGCAGTCTGTTTTTAGAGAAGCAAAATCAAGTCCTCTGGAGTAAATCACACTCAAATATTCATCCCTATTTCATAGGCTCTCTTTCTAGTCTTTGTTCAAAACCACCACAGGGCGATACCCTGATTAGTGGAGACAAGCAGGCGGGCCTTTCTCTGTGGAGAGGAGCGCCATGACAGTTGCCTAAGGTGGGTGCATGTCAGCTGTGTGAGGGAGATTTGAGTTGATGGTCTTTCTCAATGAGTAAGTCTCCTAACAGTGGGCAAGGCGGAGCACATGCAGCAAGACTCCAGATGCTCTGCTCCTTCAGTGTTGGCATCAGCGTTAGATACAATAAACTGAGCAGAGAATTCAATGTCACAGACTCCTTCTCCAGAGTTCACGTGAGGTAGGAGGCCAGGGGCCTTTTGCATGGAGAAGAGGGGAAGAGTCATTTTGCAAAGATCCTTTGACCTGCTCACACAGACAAGGTGTAGCCACTAGTAAATCCTTATCCATATCCCTGTAAGAAAATAAACTGTTAGGAAACCCAAGGCTTCTTACTGCCAAGGCAGATGACTGGGCCAGGTGTTCTCCATTGTCTTTGAAATCCACGTTTAGTGTCAAACCCTGGGAGCTTGGAGTTCATTGTTCAGAAGCCTCCAGGGTGGAGGATAGCTTCTGAAGAGACGTGCCACGTCGTTCAAAATTGTTATTGAAGGGCTCTGTAATGAGCCCGAGGAACACAGCAAACAAACATGGTGCTGGGAGGTCTGGCCCTTCCCCCTTTCCTCTCCCTTGCTAAACTATTAAACCATTAGATTACATTCCTAAAGCTAGCCACCAAGATCTGTTCCCTTATTTCGCTGCTTCCTATGCCTAAAACTCTTAAGATTCGGCAATCAAAATTCATTATTTGGTTACAATGGCTGACATATCCAATCAGGACTTACCTACTCATTGTAATATAGACTTCTCCTTTCTTCCTCAAACCCACTCCTGCAGAAGCACCTGCTGCTGTTTTTGTCCAATCCAGAGGCAGGGCTCCACCTCCATTTGCCCTTCTGTGGTAATAAATCTCCTTTGTGCTTAGAATTTGGTGTCTGGATGTGTTCTGTGCTGATTCCAAGACCCCTTTCAAAGACAAGCAGTGGTGGCACATGCCTTTAATCCCAGCACTCAGGAGGCAGAGGCAGGTGTATCTCTGTGAGTTCTAGGTCAGCCTGGTTTACAAGAGCTAGTTCCAGGACAGGCACCAAAGCTACACAGAGAAACCCTGCATTGAAAAAAACCAAGCAAGCAACCAACCAACCAAACAAACAAACAAACAAAGCCCTTTCAGTTATTACTCTCTAATACCAAGCCAATTTTATGGCTCTAACAGCTTCCTAATACCTGTTATTGGCCTGTCCTTATGGCCATGCCTTAAAAAAATATTACCATATATTAGTTCTATACAACACTGGACTGCATTATGACACTTTCACATCTGTGTATAATGTATTTTGGTCTTGTCCACCCCTCCTAATTGCAATGTTATCCTCTTTCAGGCTTATTGGTCCTCTTCCTCTTTCTTGATGGGTCCCCCATCTACCTACATGTCTTTCTTAAGTAAAAATAATAAGAAAAGGGCAGCTCCACAGGCGCTGCAATTAATAGAATAGGCCCCTGGTTTAAAGGAGCCTGACAGTTATAGAGACATTTGTTAATGGTACGTTTTGCTCCCTTCTCTCCTTAGGCAACATGCCCAGTGTATCTTCTTCATGTGGTCAAGGATTTGACCTTAAGCTGAGATCTCAGCCCATAGCTACACACTAGGGTAATATTTGTACCAGTAATTTACAACTCTTGGTTATCCTTTAGTGGCGTAGGGGGTCTTTCTGTCTTTGTATTGCTTCTGTTGGTTAATGAATAAAGAGTCTGTCTTGGCCTAGTTGATAGGGCAGAACTTAGGTATGCAGGGAAGACAGACAGAACTGAATGCTGAGAGGAAGAAAGGCAGAGTAAGAGAGAGCCACCATAGAGCCACCAGAGTCAGACACACTGAATCTTTCCTGGTAAGCCACTGCCATGTGGCAATATACAGATTAATATGAATGAGTTAAATCAAGATGTGAGAGTTAGCCAATAAGATGCTAGAGCTAATGGGCCAAGCAGTAATTTAATTAATACTGTTTAGGTGTGGTTATTTCAGGGCTAAGCAAGCTGGGCAGCCAGGATGAACAAGCAGATGCTTCCTTGTAACACGTTAGTTCCAATTATAGTAAGAACTAATGTACAGTTATGACACATCACCTAGAGATTTGACTGAAAATTGCAGAGTGTCATGTGATTTTAGCAATTGCCTTAAATTTTTTCATTGATAATCCCTTTAGTGTCAGTTGAAGGCAAATAACATCAGAAAACTCTGAAAAGGAAGATATATAGTATTCAGGTTGGAAAGGGAACAAGAGAAGTGAGTCATGCTGGAGCTTTTAGACTATAGGCATGCTGAAATCCAGAGTTTGTGCTGTGGCAGCCAGTACAATATTTATGTCCAAAGAAGATAAATTATGCAGATTCTAATTTTTTCCATAGACTCACCCATAACCATTCATCAGCAAAAACTGCAGCGGTAGAAAAAAAAAGGAGTGTGGAATTTTCTGTTGATTCTAGCACTAAGTGGATTGGATATCACTTTAATTCAAGTTTCAAAAACACTGCAAAATAAAACTTATCTCCCACTGAACAAGCAAGACATTTGGAGAGTTATTGGGGAACATCTCATTAAAATTTGCATCCCAAGACTGACAGAGTTTTGGATTTCATGAGGGCTTATTATTCTGAACTAGCAAACAAAGCTTTTAGATTATAGTATATTATTGTACAACTTATTTATGTCAATGAGGTTTGTAGTTAGTTTTTGTTGCAAATTCAGATAATACAAATAGTTTATATTAACACTGGGAGTCTACTGGATTTAGTTATCTTTGAAAAGGACTTGTGGTATGAAGATGCCAACATGTTCTTCCCAAAGATTCTCATCTTCTGGATTCTACACTCTGTGTAATCATCTCTCACTTGATTTAGCATTGATCTCCAGGACTGACAGAATACTGTAGAATGTAGAATGTGAAATACAATATAATTCTCTCTCTCCTCATGCTCTGGAGAAGCCACAGAAGACCTGAAAAATCATGAATAGAGGTTTAAGCTGAGCATAGCATCATGGAAGTGGCTCACCCAATCCCAACCTGCAACTGATTATAGCCCTCTGGATGATAACTTAACTATGAAGCATCTAACTAAGTCACTCATGGACACTCGACCCTCTGAGAGTGAGATAAATGTTTATTATCTTAAGCATCAATTTCAGAGTTATAAAGCAGAATATATCTGATGTAAGAGTTTGTACATAACCAACAATTGGAAAAGCTATCAAATGCCATTTCCTGAATTGAGCTTTTGAGTCAGGAAGCACACACACACATATATACAGGTCTTAGTCAGTGTGAGCATTTTATGATCTCAGGCTGACTTCCTAGCCTAAGTCTGTGACATTAACTCAATATTGATAGATTATTTTTAAAAAAAATACATATTGGGCATGGAGAGATAGCTCAGTGGTTAAGAACACTTGTTCTTGCAGAGGACTCAGGTTCAGTTTCCAGCACACAAATAGCAGCTAACAGCTACCTGCAATGCCAGTTCTAGGAGATTCAACACCCTCTTCTGGTGTCTGTGTGTACTGTATACACAAGCTGCATGTGTGTGTGTGTGTGTGTGTGTGTGTGTGTACACACGCGCCCGCACACACACATTCAGGCAGACATAAAATTTTATATGAACACAATAAATTTAAAAAAACATTTCAGAGGACTTCCCCTTTCCATCATTACCACAAATCACCCCATCAAAGGCTCATCTTGAAGTGCAAATGTCCACTTCTATTCTTTCACTAACCCTTTCCTAATTGTCTTAAGATTTAGTTACAACTCAGGGCTGCCAACTTCACTCCTCAGTTGGTTGGAGTGGGCAGAGTCTACGGAGTTGTTTTGGTTTTTAATTCTATAACTCATGTGGTTATCCTGTTGCTAGATACTTGGAAACAATCCAACTAACGCAATGGACAAGTGACTTTCATACTCTGGTTACAGTACAATCTGATTTGCAATTTAAGAGGCACCTCCAACCCACTGCTCCAGGAAAAAGGTAGGCATTGTTTATCCCACTGCCTCTCTGCACTCCTCTGCTTGGCATCGAGTTTCACCTAAAGAAATTATCTTGTAGGAATGCTGAGGCTTACAAGATCTCAGAGTTCAAAAGCAAACCTAGTGAATTCCCAGCTAGCCTGGGTCTGAAAAAGCATGGGATAAAACCGGACTTACATAGCGGACAATGAGGACTACTGAGAACTCAAGAACAATGGCAATGGGTTTTTGATCCTACTGCACATACTGGCTTTGGGGGAGCCTAGGCAGTTTGGATGTTCAACTTACTAAACCTGGATGGAGGTGGGCGGTCCTTGGACTTCCCAGAGGTCAGGGAACCCTGATTGCTCTTCAAGCTGATGAGGGAGAGGGACTTGATCGGGGGAGGGGGAGGGAAAGAGGAGGTGGTGGCGGGGAGGAGGCAGAAATCCTTAATGAATAAATAAATTAAAAAAATAAAAAAATAAAAAAAAGCAAACCTAGACTTCTTGTCATAGTGCCCCCCTGCTCCCTGTCTTCTGGAGTGCCACCCTTTGCCCAAACTTGTCCACAACTTCATTCTGACTACCCTTTCTTCTTTGTCTTGGTTGGTGCTTGTTGGTCTTCCCAAGTCTTATACCCTAAATCCTCTCCTGTGGGCTATGGGAAGGCTCTGGACTTCTAGGGTGAACCTCACTAGCCTCCCACCTTGGGTGTGGCTAGCACCCTCAGTGCCAGGCTCTGTACTCTGGTTTCTAGTCAGCTCTCTGGGTTGCTTTGCTCCTATCTGTGCTATTTGGAATCGTGGGGAGCCAGGGGGAGCTACAACTCCAGGCCCACTTTGCCCAGCCACTTATTTGATTTAGGTTTGTTGTGAACAATGCAGATAAAAGAAAGAGACAATTCTTTTTTAATGGTTGGGAAGAAGCTTCCATCTGTTATGGGCCAAACAGTTCTTATTTAATACACTCCCACTCTCGGCTGAAGCTCAAGTTTGCCACACAGTGTTCTGGTCTCACCTCATCACTTTTCTGCCTCTTTTTGCTTTTCTTTTCTTCTATCTGCTCAGCGCCCATTTTCCTTCTATGATGCAATATCATTGGTCTGCTGTAGTAAGGTATGGCCTATCGGTTGGCTCTTCACCAATATAGATAGAAGCATTTTTCTATATAATAAAGGAAATATATGAACAGAATCCTTCAGCATAGACCATAGACAGAATTAACTTATTAGTAATTCATTATGTCCATAGATGCTCTCAATTTTAATATCAGAAATCAAATAAAGGCTCATTTCCAGGACAGGAACCAAAAAGCTACAGAGAAACCCTGTCTCGAAAAAAAGAAAAAAAATAAATAAAGGCTCATTCCTTCCCTGTTCATGATCTTTGGAATAGACCTTTTTTCTCCTTTGTAAATAATTACCTTAAACTAGTTTTGGGTGGGGGAGGAACCAATAACTCAGAAAGTAAAATAAAGTAAGGAAAATATAAAAAGAAAAACTCACATTCCGAATTGTCTAAATTATACTGCATAATGCCTATTTCTACATTTTTTTATTGCTGATTTTGCAGACATAGATTTTCATTTGTAAAATGGAGATGCTAGCTCACTGGCCCAGGTGTGAGGACTCATATGGAAAATTCCTGGCGTAGCTGGGTAAAGTGATCAATGTTCTTTCTCAAGTAATCTTTTATAAAGTTTGCCTTAATACAAAGCAAGAGAAGAAATCTACTTACACATGGAAAGTCATATTTAAGATCAAGGACCTCAGCAGAGCTACGTTCAGCACCCGAGGAAGTAGTAAGCAGGTAAGCATGACAATCATTGGTCACGTGTCACCAGGTGGCTCTATGGTGACATGCCTGGAGGGGAGAAGGAATTTGCAGACCCTGGAGCAAGGTCTTCAAAATGTACCATTCTGGTTAGCTGTCCCACCTACTTCTGAAGAGGAGCGATCTGGCAGGAAAAACAGGGACATAGAAACTCTGATATGGGTTTCTCAGTCTTAGTGGATACACTGAGAGGATATCTGATGACCCTTCAGCAAGCATTTCTAGGACAGGATGCATTATGCAGCTCCCGGCTACCCAGGATGGCATGCCAGCTACTCAGGACAGCATATCACTTGGTCACTTATCAGCTCAGCTGAACACTGCATACTGAAACCCTGACTACCCCAGAAATGGAGCTCCCAGTGTGGGAACGAACCAACCAACCCAATGTAGCTGAGTATAGTGGCACTCACTTAGAATCCTTCCATTGGAAAGGCTGAGCCAGGCTGATGCCTGGGCAAGCAGTACATTTCCCTAAGGAGTGCTAGGTCCCATTGGGAAACCTGTTTCAAAAAAATCAGAGTGGATGGTTTCTGAGAAAACCAAACCAACCAGCCAACCAACCAACCAACCAACCAACCAAAAAACACCCGAGGTTGGCCTCTGACCTCAACACATATGCAGACATATGTGCATCCACACATGTGCATCTAAACACACACACACACACACACACACACACACACACAGAGAGAGAGAGAGAAAGAGAGAGAGAGAGAGAGAGAGAGAGAGAGAGAGAGAGAGAGAGAGCATGCAGTAGACATCACATTGGAGATCTCCAAATGAGTGTATTTTAGACCTCCCTGAATCAATGACTAACCACTGACCAGTCACTGCCATCCACAGCCCTCACCTCTCCTGGGGGTATAGAAAGCCCTCATCCTATGGCCAAAATACCACGGAACTTCTAGAAATAAGGAAGTGTCCTATGCTGTCTCAAGGGCAAGGGCTTTACCTTTCTATTGAGAATCATCTTTCCGAGGGCAATTTATCATATCAGTCATGATACAATCACACAGGAATGACTGCATGTGACAGTTCTCGTGGATGGCGATGGCCAACCTGGTGCCAGTCTGACAAGAGGCCTGAATGACTCATGGAACAGTTCTGCATTTTAGGACTAGGTGACACACACCACAGTATGAGTGAAGGTCTTCCCCTTTCCAACATTACATTGTTTCTGTGCTTGTAGAGAATTCAGAGGCTGCAGACACAGACCTGGGACAGGTATTCCAAGGTGCAGACAGTGGCTGGGCCCGCTTGAGCCATGAAGGTGCAGTGCTTACGGAATTTTAATGGAATATTAAGGAGGATGGCAGAAGAGGGGACCTCTCACAAATTCTGGGGTCGCTAGCCCAAATGATGGATTCAGGAAGGGAGAAAGAGTGTGCTGAAGAGTTCCTGGGTCTTGATCCGGAACAACAGTTGGCATCTTAATTATGTCAGGATGTAGGAGACCATGAGCTGGTTAAATCTTAGTTCAGTTGTTGCTAGCTGATCTTGGCAGCAAACCTGAGCAGTTTGGGGCCATGAAAGTAGAACTACACCAAGAAATCCCTATATTCCCAATGGCTTCATCTCCCAGGGGCTCCTTGTCCCCTTGCTGCTCTCCTCTGCTTTTCTGATGCCCCAGATTCCTTTTCTTTACACCTGCAAATTGAGAGCTGCTACATAAATGGGGAGGCTGTTCCATTTCTCCTTACAAGATTGCTTGCAACTCTGCTCTCCCACATGGAGACCTTCTGTCCTTTGATGTGCCTCCAAATCACCCTGCTTCATTATTATTGTTGTTATTTTATTATTGTTGTTGTCATTATTATCATTATTGCACCACCCCATGTTTTTAACCTCTAAACACATGGTGGAAGGATCGGAGGCGTGGCTCTAAAACGGCGAATGCTTCCAGCTTAAATATCCGTGTGCAATTTCCGTGGCTGTTGGGAAAAGACTATTGTCGTCTTTCCTGATTTCTGCGAGAAACAGGCTGAAGTGTTAGGCTCTGAGTTCGCTGGAAATACCTGCTTCATTTTCAGAAGACTCTCATCAATGATTGGCTTCATGTCACAGAAACGTGCTCCTCCTCCACATTCCCTGTCCTATGAAATATGGATACTGCATTCAAAGCAGGAGGCACAATGTAATCCTTCCGTCCTACACACACAAAGATGATGCTCAAGTGTTCATGGGAAATAAAACTCCAGTCCCAGGTAGCAGCTTTACAACTGTCATTTAAGGTGACAGCTCCTCTGGAGCAGGGTTTTAAAATAGAAGTTGGTGACATCTGTTTATTAATTTGGTCTCTGTGTGTTCTAGGTAAATTGGATTGGGGAGGTTTTAAATCACAGAAGCGTCACAGGACCAATGACAGGCATTTCCCACTTACCTTAATTATAGAATTTTTACTATGGAAATGGCTTCTCAGCAACTGTAGTCTGTTTATCTATTTCTTCCATCTTGAAAATTAGATCACATAAACCGTAAAGGTCTCAGATTGATTTTGCAGACACTGGATTATTTTAAACAAAAAAAAAAAGGCAACAGTCTCAGAATAATTGGCTCAGCCTTGTTATATAGACACAGCTCCAGGCCAAAGCCTTAGGCACTTTAGCATTCAACATTCTTGCTTGAGAAGATGCTCTGTGGCTTTTCTAGGCATTATTTTAAATTTATTTTTGCCTGCTCCAAATTCATTGCAGAGTCCAGACAGCCTTCTTTATCGTCACATTTTACATTCTAAGAATTCATGTTTAAGCAACAGCCTGCCTTTCAGACACGTTCAGAGCGCATGCAGCTTGCTATTTCTCTTTACAAAGGTTCCTTTAAGCCTGGGGGTGGTTATTGGAAGTCAGGTGGTGAAGCTGTCCTCATCTGGGGTGTGTTCAGTCTATGGACAGGAATCCTTTGGTGGACATGATTTAAAAAAAAAAAAAAACTCCCAGCTTTGTTCTATTTAGTTTCTCTTCCCTTAGTCTTCAATGATGTATGAAATCTCTTTTAGGATATTATTTGCTTCCTTCCAAATTTATCTCTCATTGTTGACCAAAGGACACTCCTTTCTATTACCCTTCTTATGGGAGTCAAATCATGACATGTGGCTTCAATGAAGAAGGTCCAGGAAAAGCGTGCCTGTTATTTGTCTCTGTAGCCCATGGGAGGCAGTTCCCAAACATCCCTGGGAGGAGCTGCAGAGAATAAGGCACATTTTTCTGACATTCAGCCTGGGTAACAGGGCTCTGCTAGCAAGAAAAAAATTGGTACTCAAAACCTGAGTTTGAATTTGGGTCCTAACTATTAACCTAGCTGCAAGTTTCTGATTGCATTCTGAAAACCAGTTCCATCAAAACACGTTTTAGATGGGTCGTTCTCTTCCTGTACCGTCACTGTAGGCTCTAGGGCCCATTCCCAGGAAGGGCAGAACACACTCTTTTTCTTTTAATTTTGTTTTTTAAACTTCAGACTTTTAAAGGAACTGTTCATTAATGAAGAGGCATCTGTGGGATTTGAAGAATATTGGAATGTACTCAGTAGTAATAGGAGCTGATCATCTATTTCTTGCTAGGTTCTCTATTTTAGTTTTGTAAATTATTCACACAAAAAGCTCACAGTTGGAGAATTGCGAAGATACATTTTAGTCCCCCCTTTCTTCCTTTTAATGGGGGAACAGCCTCACTTTTGTGTCTCTTGATCTTGCCTTTGTAGTGAAGGGCCACGAGCAGAACAATGAGGATTCTCCGGAGACCCACAGCGGTTCCTAAGGGGAAGTAAGAAACCTGAAGAAACCCGTTTTCAAACAGCCTGCTAGCTAATGGGTACCGCGTTTCATTTTGCAGAGTGCTGTGTGCGTCTCCATTCATTACAGAGATTTTTCTTTTTATGATGAAGACTGTGTGTTGCAACTGGTAAAGCAGATGGATAATGGAACCCAATCAAGGGCCCAGGACTGCATCTTAGCCAATATTACAGGCCACTGATCAAATTCTAAGGTACCCGAATACATACAGATTTCTCACAATTTGAAATTTCAGCCACTCTCTTTCAATTCAGCAGCAATCAGACCCCAGGCCTGGACAGAAACCCCAGGTGAACACAGCAGACAATGTGTCCCGTCTAGATTGAAATCACACAGGAAAAAAAAAATAGATTTTAAACTTAGAAGTTCTAAGAATATTATGATTGAAAATGGGAGCCTTTGTCTTTGGTTACTATGTAGCATGGAGAAGTGAGGCAATTATCTGAGTGATACAAATGAAACACAAAGTGTTCATTTTTTGCTCTGATTGGTTGCAGGGTGAGATTGTTCTTGAAGTATGTAGGCAGAATTTTCTAGAATGGTGACTTCAGTCCTTTGCTTGATACATTTAGGGTAATTGTGACAATTTATATAGCACATTTTCATGAAAGGCTTGTATAAACATACTTAATGCATATGATGAGGTAAATTATCACAAGCATGAACACATATGACCACTTCCTAGGTCAGAACATAGAATGTTGTAGGAACTAAGTCTGTTGTCCATATTCAAGCCCACCTGTTAGAAGGAGTGGAATCACAGGACAGCTTCCAGCTGCTGTTTTTCCAAGATTTACATGAGCACTCAAAGCACCATGCTCCTTAGCCAGTTACGACGTGTGTCTGTCACTTTAGACAAGTCCCTTCATGCAGGCCGCAGGACACCTCTGTGTGTCAGTTTTTGTTGTGTGTCCAAAATCTTTTCAGAGCTATAAAAACCTCTGAGGCTTCTGTGATCAAATTTTCATGCTATACACCTCTTCCTTCCAAAAGGTCAGCACTATATTGTAGTAGAATATTCTGTCAACTCCTGCTCACTTTCCCTTGTCCCTACCTCAGATATTTTTCTAATAAATCTATGAAACTTCTGATATTTTGTTGTGTGTTGAGGGTGTGTGTGTGTGTGTGTGTGTGTGTGTGTGTGTGTGAAGATACATGTGTGTAGGCACACAAGGAGAACAGAGAACAATCTTTAGGAACCATCCACCTTGTATCTTGAGATAAAGTTCTTTGCTGGCCGGAACCTCTCAAGAGAGACTGCGTTGTTTGACAAATAAGTCCCAGAGATCCAAATTAGTTGGGAAATGTTTAACTGTATGGTCTATGGCATTCTGTACTCAGTGCAAGACAATATTATCTCACAAGTGGAACTCAGGTAGAAAAAAAAATTCATCCTGGTATTGTGGGTCAGCAGTAGCAGTTTGTCTGATTAGAAAATGTGTTTATGTGTGAGGGTGTCACAACACTTGTTCCTTCAATGGCAGATGTGAGTGTAGTAATAATTATTATTATTTGCAACCTAAAGTGCATCACTTCGTTTCTTCAGCTTAATTCAATTAACCTTTGAAGAGCTAAATGTTACAGGTGTGAGGACCAATTATCATTTTGTTTTGGCAGCTTAAATTTGGTTACATATCTGGTTACACAAAGCAAAATAATTGTCTAAATTAAATCTTCAAAGTAAGTCCATATATATTTTCAGAAAGCTAATATGCGTGTTAGTTTTTTGTCAACTTGGCATAAGCCATATGGAAAGAGGAAACCTCCATTAGGAAAATGCCTCCATCAGGATGGCCTGCAGGGGTCTTTTCTTCACTAATGATTGACACAGAAGCTTCCAGTCCATTGTGGGTAGTAGGCATCCTAGGCTGATGGTCCTTGATTTCATAAAAAAGTTTGAAGCCTAGTGAGTGTGCTGGGCGTTTCTTTCCCGATATATAAATGCTATGATCCTTGCTTACAAAATTTGACATCTCTTCTTACATTCTGCGCTTCCTAAACCAACTCTAGAACAATGAAAATTGTAATTGAAGATGAACCTGATCTTGCTTAAACAAGCAGCAGCCCTTTAAAAGTTGGAACAAATACATCAAACTGCAATCTTTTGTTTAGGATATTTAGGGGTCCCATTAGTAAAACAAAACAAGATCTGTTTACATCTACTGAATGGTTACTAGAGCCAGAAAGAACATAGACAAAGGCAATCTAACATTCTTTGTATTTTCATGTATCAGAATACATGTAATGGTGGACTATCTATACACATATATACTCTACTTCCTTATATACACATAACTATGTATAATATATGTATATTATATGTGCATATTTGATCATCTTGTATGTATGTGTGTATATTTATTATCTCTGATTCCTAGTTTCCCACTTCAAAATCTCTTAGAATGACCTGAGTAACATTAATATATTTTGATATTTGTAGAGATGCAGTGAACCCATTTCAGTTAAGCTGAGCATGTGCTAATAAGCAGGTTAGCTATCTAGAAGATGGGAGGTGGTTACCAGAAAAATAATCCTATGATAGAGAGATAGGATTTTTCAGTCTTGCATTCAAGTTTCCGGCAAGGAGCTCTTAGAAGTTAAATTTAGCCACGTGATGATTGACTGTATTGATCTTGCCTCAGTAATTTAGACTCCATAGGAGCTTTCCATGACACTTAGAGCATCCATGGCACTGGTCACATCCATGTACCAGGAGGCAGCACAGGCACACCTCTGTGAAACAGAGTGCTTTAATTTCTCCTTATTCCAACCTTGTTATCTCTGCCCCCTTTTTCTGGCTCATAGCCTCTGTAATAAAGCCACACTTTTAAGTGAACCATTTTTTTCTGGATTCTGTAAACTATTCTAGGGGATTAGGGAACACCAATATATATATAAGGAAGTCCTGGATTTGATGCCAGCTGGGAATAAATGGAAATTACCCAGGAATAGCTAGGAGCTGTGCCATCTGAAGGAGGGCACTCTTTGAGGACCAAGGTGTTTGACATGTGGGGCCTATGCCAAATCTAAAATCGGTCTCGGCATTGAACTAAATTGAAGGGCTTTGTTGTAAAATTGTTGTTGGGAAACCACACACTAGCAATTACTCTGGATCAAATATTTAGCCCTTTGATTGCCAGAGTTGAGAACTGAACCTAGGACCATACACACACCAGACAAATGTTGTATTACTGAGCAATCTGGCCCTAGGGTCATGTTATATCAAGGATGAATTACTTTAAAGAAAAAGATGTTGTTAATTTTAATGTAGAAAATATTCAGCAAATGTCATGAGTGACATGATGGTAACTGAGAAATTTAAAATTGAGAATCTGAAGGTAACAAATGACCTGAAGGCACAAGTCTCTGGCACAATATTCCAGCTACAAGCTAAAAAACACTCATTCTGACCCCAGATTATCTTGGAAATCTTAAAATACTATGCAGTTAAATTTTCATCCCCTCTCTATATTCAATGATTTTATATATAATAATTTTTCCAAGGTTCCTTCATAATATGGATCCTGTATATTCAAGCTGCTTATTGTTTCTATGGCTTTTGCCTTCTTGCTAATATTTCCACTTAATGCTTTTCTGTCCTTAGCCCTCTACTCTCCGGCTCTCTAGGAAGTACAGAATGGGTGGGAAGAAAACACTGTATTATGGAAAATAGTTCAGAATCGAAAATATGGTTAAGACTCATATCTTAGTTCTTTTTGTGGTAAGACACCATTGTTCAGCTGGAAGCTTCACCCTGGCATATCCATATATCCAGAGTCTGGAACGTTCAGGTGGAAGCTCCTCTCCAAGTCCCCTCCCCCATCTCTCTCCAAACCCTGCTGCATCTCAGAAAGGCTGCCAAATGATGACCCCTCCCCAAGAGATGCTCAAGACCACGCCCACAGGGTATTTAAACTGCCCCCCCTCCACAAAACAGACATGTGGTTTTCTGGTCTCCCTTTCCCGTCTCCTCTCTGGAGGTCTAGAAAATCATCCAGGAGCGTTGTATTCATTAAACCTGGGCTTTTTTTCTAATTCAGTTTGATTTGATCTGATTTGAATTGTTGCATCGACGGAGAGGCTTAACGAGGTACAGAAACTTCTTAACCATGACCAAGGCAAATAGAAGAAAGAGTTTATTGGTGGCTTACAGTTTCAGAGAATTGGAACTCATAACCACTATGGCAGGAAGCATGGCAGCAAGAAGGCAAGCATGGAGCTAGAACAGTGACCTGGAGATTACATCTTGGGGCACAAGCAAGAGGCAGGGGGTGGGAGGAGCTAATTAGGAATGGCACGGGCTTTTAAAACCTGAAAGTGCGTCCCCAGTGACATATCCCCTCCAACATGGCCATATCTTCCAGTCCGTCCCAAACAGTTTTGCCAGCTGGGAACCAAATATTCAAGCATATGTGTAGAAATTAGCTCGATTCAGGAAATAACTAGCCTAGCTAAAGGATAAGACAATTATGTTTTTATTTATTATAAGGGGAAAATTCACAAAACAGGAACAAGAAGTCCAAGCTCAGCTGTGCCCCGGAGGAATCACACAGAGAGAGCACACCGGGCGGGGTTGTGCTCCCGCCTGTTTTTCTGTCCCAGGCCCAGAAAGCCAGGCCTTAACTTGGATCCAGCTCTTAAAGATAATTGACTAACAAGGTTTTCCCATCATGTACGAGACTTTGTGAGCCATTCTCATTCCAACTACCACACTCACCTTGGGGAATTCTTTTTTTTTTTTAATTTAAGCTCCCTGATGTTTTTCTAGAAACTCTTGCTACACACCCTGGCTGTGTATCCCATAAATATGCATTTTATCAGCCTCTCATGTCCAACACAGGTCAAGAAAGTCAGCGCTCTTTTCTTCTCTCATTGGAAGGTGACAGTGCTGTTATGATACACTTGGATGTTTCTCCAAGACCCACAAAGTTCTGTCATGTGTTATTCTATTACACAGAGTGGTAAATAAATTTTGGAGACCAGCATCAGCTTAAAAAGTCATGTTCTTTGTTCACTGGGAACAGCCCTTGAATGAGACCCTTCCCCATTCCATTCATGAATAATATGCAAACTTCCCTAATAAAATCATGCATTAAGACCTCTGCTTTTGTAGCTATGAGTCACCGAAATTAAATCTTAGACTCTGAGCGAGTAGAACAGTTTAATTGGTCTCGTGTCTTTCATTATTGTGCCTGTCAGGGCTGTGCTCTGAAATTTTCATTTGCATACTAAGAAATGCCTTAAGGAGATACACTTTGTTTTTCATCAGCAGAGAAATCCATGAAAATGTTTTTATACTAATTAGGTTTTTAAAATTCTCATTACAGCATTCATATTTTTCCCAAGGAATGATTTCATCCCCCATCCCCAAAACAAAAAAAAAAACAAAGAAACACCTCTAAGCTGTTATATCTAGTGTTGTTACAGAAATCTAGATTTTAATATAAAAGCCTAAAACTTGGCTAGGGGGTAGGTCGAATATGAGAAATGGAGGTGGACCTGGTATAAGGCAGCCACAGGATTAGATACTCAAATTCCAGAGATGTTTGGATTACTTCTTTCTATTAAATGCAGATGCTAACAATACTATGAAAATTGTAAGAGGACGGGGTAAAACAGGAAAATCTGGGTCTTATTATTTGATGGCGCTAATGTCATGAAAATGAGCCAGTCACCTCCATCACTCATCTTTCTAGCATGCTGGTTTGAACCATGACATCCATCCACATTTCCTTCCCAAAATGCTGTTGAAGGATGAAGAAAGCGCCCTCTAGAGGCACATCTATAGCAGAGACAGGGTGGGGAAGAGTAGAATGGATAGTATGTTAGAAAGAGCAGGAACATTTGAAGAGCACCTTTCCAGAAAAGACACAACACAGCCTAGCAGAGCTGGGACAACAGCCTTTCCTTCTTCACACTTGCATTCAAGAACTGCATTGCTGCTAAGAAATGGCGGTCTCCAGAGTCCTATACTTCTGCCAGTTTGGGGTTCCCTTACCTCCTATCTCACGGGGGATTTAGGGAATAGGGTGAGTCTTTATTTAAAGACGAGCATTAAGTACACAATTAGAGACACGCAGAGAGAAACAGCAGGGCTCCCGAGGGTAGATGATATTAAAGAGCCAGGTGGGGATCCAGAGAAGGAAACATTTCTGAGGCAACCAGGGAAGGAGTTTGGAGTATTGGGGGGCAGGGAAGTAGGGCAGATATTAATCACTAATGTTTAAGAGAAAAATCTGGGATAGTGGCTGATCCGATATGTCAAGAAAGCTTATATGTTCTAAAGAACACATTGCTGAGAACATCTTTCTATGCAAGAACTAGCCCCACACAACCTTATTTGTTATTGGCACAGTTTAAATAGTGAAAGACAAGAATCTTTCCTCTTCCTCCCTGTTTTGTCTGCTAGTGTTGCCATTACTTCTAAAACCATGCAGAATTTTTAAAAGTGGAGAAGGGGTGTGGGGGAGAAGAAGAGGCAGAGAGGAAGAGGGTTAGGGAGGAAAGGAGGCAAAGAGTAGGAGGACAAAAAAATAAGAAAGAAAGAAATAAAAGAAGGGAATAAAAAGTATTTAAAGGAATTTGTTCTAGCAATCCAGAAGCAATGACACCATCCATTTGACATCTTCAACTTTGGTTATCTCCTATTTTCACAGCACTGTGCCTAAGATGAAGAAACAAAGTAATCAATAGGCCTTCATCATGTACCTGCTAAATGCAGAATCAATGAGACAAGCACATTACTTCACACTGACAACACAGCAAACGCATATGATCTTCTACTATGCTAGAAGGATAAAGTTACTTCTGCTAGAAAGCATTATAGTTACAAAGTCCAGATACATTGGGATCTAAACGCATTGTACACTTTGCTTTGTCACTCCCCACCTTTTCCTTCCCCGATTATTACTATAAAAAATATTCCTGTGAGCAGGCTCTGCATCTAGGAGGGTCTGTCCATGCTGCTCTTTTCTCTTAGGATACTTTCTTTTGCTGGGATAAACACCATGACCAAAAGTAGCTTGGGTAGGAAAGGCTTTATTTCATCTTACAACTCATATTCTATCATGAAGGGAAGCCAGGACAGGGACCCTAGACAAAAACCTGGGAACAGGAACTGAAGTAGAAGCCATGGAGGAACCCTACTTACTGGCTCACTCAGTTTGCTTTCTTACCAACCCTGAACCATCTGCTTGGGGTGGCACCACCCGCACTGGGAGGAGCCTTTCCCCATCAGTCATCAATCAAGAAAATGCTCTTATAGTCTTCTCTACAGGCTGAGACATTTTCTAAATTGAGACCCTGTCTTCCAAAACTAATCTTGCCTGTGTCAAATCAATAAAAACAAAACAAAACAACAACAGAAACTAAACCAACCAGCACGGATTTTCTGCTCTAGTTCACGAAACCTACTCGTCCTTAAAGACCACTTGTTTTGTTACTTCCCTGGGATGTTTTCACTAATCTCTCTGTTAATTAATGAGTCCCCAGAGCATCTTCCAAATAACTATTGGAATGTCTGAGGTTCATGAGAAATCATTTTTGCATGCCAGATAATTAACAGGGCAATCATCTTAGTGTGCATCTCTCTCCTCTACAGTGAGAGTTCTTCTTATGTGTCTATCTCCTTTTTCTACAATGAGAATTCTCGTAAGAACTTAGGTCATCATTTCCTAGCAACTAGCAAAGTTCCTGACACACGCTAAATTTACTTATTAAATATTTGTGAAGCCAGGTGGCATTTACCTTAGGCATTGAAGGACCAAGAAGGATGGTTGCAATTACTCTACTCCTTTTGGGGGGATCCACTTGCTCTATCCAGCGACTTCTGTAAGGAAACATTCGCCTGAATTTCCATGGGACTTTTCTCTCCCTGCCATGACTCACTAGGTCAGGGATGGGACTGTGGTTACAACTTCACTCCCCAGAGCCTCACACGTAGGTGAGAAAACAGACACCAAGACAGGTGGTTCAGCATCTGAGACAAAAGCGGTGTGGGAGCAGCGGACTTTTCTGAGCCAGCAGTCATTGCATTGTGTCCCGGATATTCATAGGTACAGGGCCTCTTTTGAGACTCCAAAACCCTGCCTAAGCTACTGGAGATTTATCCAAGTTTTAATTGATTGCTTGTCCCCTGTAACAAACTGAATAAATAGAGACAAAGAAGTATAAAAACTAAGAGCATCGATTCTGTTGCCATCATGAGCTAAATTTTTGTATTTCTCATTCCCAAACATTCATGTGTTGAAGTCCTAACCTCTCAGGGACTGGGTCTATTATGAAAGTAACTGTAGTTTTAAAAGGTCATAAACATGGGACCCTGGTCTGGTAGGATTAGTTCCTGTGAGAGGAGACAGCAGAAAGCATGCTAATTCTCTCACAACTCTGTTTCTTTATGTCATTCTCTCCTCAGGTGACATGAGGGACAGTGAGGTAGCCATCTACAAGATAGAAAAAAATCATAGTCTTTGATCTGGAACTTCACAGCTCTGGAATGATTTTAAGAAAACATTTTGTTATATCAGGAGCACAGACCATGGTGTTTCATTGTTAAACTGAACGGACTAAAACAGTTTAAAAAGCAATGTTAGAATATTGATCACAGAAGGTTTAATAGCTATAGAAACAGAAGGCAGAAAAAAGTTAACAATTTTTTAAAGTTAACAATTTAATTAGATTTAAAAAGAAGAGGAATTATATTCACGCTATTAGAAAAGATGACCCCTAGAAGTCTTTACCAGATAATCTCATCTATATGGACTTCTGGTCTCAAGTGAAGGACCCAAGTGAAGATGACATACTTACTTGATTAGATTGTTTCATGTATAATTTTGAACTTTGCTCTTTTATGTAGAATGATTTTTCTGGCTCTAAGATGTGATTGAAGGAAATTTGGCATTTCCGTCCTTGAAATCAAGATTTTACCCTCCTGGGGAGAGGCACAGATGTCAAGGAAAAGGTAGCTATATCCCAGCAGTGCCCTGTGTTGATCTGAAATCTGCATGACAGATTGTTGATCCTAAAGGCCAACCAACTTTATTGATGTGAAATGTGGTCCTGTTGAAAAGCAAGTGAGTCAGATTTAAAATAGAGAATTCAGAAGGAGAATGGAAGTTTTTGTTTCTTGGCATATATCATGGTAACTGAAGGAATTAGGAAGTCCATGTGGGCACAGTAGCGCGCGCGCGCACGCACACACACACACACACACACACTCACACACACACACACACACACGTAGGTAGCAATGCCTAAAAGCTTTATTCTTCGGGTTTTTGGCTTCTATGCCTCATATATTCCCTACTCTCAAGCCAGTGGATTCTCTTCTTTTTCTCTTTGTCTTTTTTCTTCACAAAGCCCATAGAAACACAATCCAAGATAATGAGAGCATAATTTAAATTTATTTCATTTAAGATTTTTATGCCCACAATTATGTTTGTGTTAAATGAGATTAAAATATCAATCTGCCAACTTACTTTTGCTTTGTGACCTTTTGCACACAAAGTTTATCATTCTGACAAGTAAAGGCCCCTCTAATGCCCAGGATGAAATACAAATAACATCTTTTCAAATTAAAAAATAATCATCCATTGTGTTATTTAAAAATTAGATGAGATGCGCAATGCAGATGAAAGTCTCTAGCAATTTGGATCTTATAATATTTGAATATTATTTAATTTAGTAGTAAAGAACAAGGCTGTTGTGAGTAGACTCTGTTAATTTCAATCCCTCAAAAATCAAGAGCTGGGATAAAAATTCAGATTTCATTTTAGCAAAAACATTTGGAGTGTTTTTGCTCAGTTTCTAAACTGCACAGTTATCTCCCCAATTGAGAGAACTCAAAGTTAACATCAATGAAACACAAGGTAGCATTTCCTAAGACACCTGACCCCAACTTTCTTTCATCCTAGACAATATCCCACTTTTTATTGTATATAATAGGACATTTACAAGTTATTATATCAGCTATGCCCTTAAAACATAGAAGCCCTTTTCTTGACTTTGAGCTTCCTATGCAAAGTCATTGATGTCTTGCCCAGCTAGTACCAACATCAAGATGGGGAACTCACTCCTCTGTCAACTGAACTTGACAATGGTTGGACCTAATCATGTTTCCATGACATCATTCCCACGTGCTCAGAAATAACTGTGTGCTGCCCTTTTACTAGAATCAGTACCAGGTCTCTAATCCACCACTTCCTCTGAATTTCTTACCTGCAGATATTGTGATTTTCAGTTGATTTTCCTTAATTTTATTAGTTCTTTAAGATTTTTATACAATGTGCTTTGATCATATTTACCCCTCTTCCAACACCTCTCATATCCACACTCTCTGTCTTGTCTTCTCTCTTTTTTTAATGCATTGAGTCCAACTTGGGCTGCCCATATGTATAGCCATCCATTTGAGCATAGTTAGCCTAGTAGGAGCTACACCCTTAAAGAAAACTGACTCTCCCTCACCCAGCAGCTACCAATGGCCTGTAGTTTCTCAGCTAGGTGTGGGCTTTGTGCCTACCTCTGCCTCTCATCTCCAACCTGGGATTTGGTCTGGCTTGAGCTTGAAGAAGTCTTGTGGATTCTGTCACAACATCTGTAAGTTTATTTGTGCTACTGCCCAGATATGTCCAGAAAACTCTGTTTCCTGTAGACATCTACTATCTCTGGTTCTTACAGAACCTGCCCTTCTTCCACAACAATCTCTGAGCCTTTCGAGATGGGTTTGGGATTCAAATGTCCCATTTAGGGTTGAGCATTCCACAGTCTTTTATTTTCTATACCTTGACTAGCTGCAGGTCTCTGTGCTAATCACCATTTAACTCCCATTTTCTTAAACTGTGGACTTTGTTCACATATGGGATCCCATTAACTGGTGTGAGGGCTGTGAAAAAAGAAGCAACAATAAAAGCACTACAACCAAGAGGTAATGCAAAGTCACGTGGACCAGTGCTTGCCCTTGTTTCACCGTGTGTCTTCACTGCAGCCTCACTTGTGAAGGATACACAGATGCCATCATTCCAGGCAACACCAAAGAATGCCCGAAGCACCTTTGCTCAATATCCAGACTGCTCTATGGTTGGAACACAGCGTTGTTACTGTACATGCAAAATCCTCCGCTCTTATGAAAGCTGGTTTAATTAAGGACAGCAACATGTTTTAGTAACTCTCTCACTCCTCGAATTAGTATATGTTTGGACTGGAATGTGTTTAGAAAATTTGATTCTAAAAGTTGCCTTGTTGACTGGGAGTTTATTTTTTGAAATATTTAATAAATTTAGTCTTGAACTTAGCAAACATATCCCAATAATATCTGAGTTGAGCTTAAACATACTCCCCTTATTTCACACTATTTATTTATGTGAAGCTGAATTCTCAGTACTAATGTTAAAAAGTCAAAATATTGATCGACTCTGAAAACCGATGAAGATGTTCTCCTCCTACTGAATCAATATTCAGTCAAGATTTAATTCTTTATGCAAAAATAAACACACATACCCATTTCATTAGGATGCAAATTTTCTTCTGTCTCTAATAAATTAAAAAATAGATATATTAAACTAAATTCATGATTTTGGGGGGGTAAATGCTTGATTTGTATGCCTGTTTTATGTGCCCCTATACCTGATATAGTTTAAATGTCTTTCAGGTGTAAAGGGGTCATGAGTGAGAAATTTTTAAGAAATCCTGATTTAAATGATAGGGCTGAGATCACATTGGCGAGGAAGGGCATAGGTGAGCCCAGAAAGTTAAGGCTGCTCCTCAGGTCTGGTGGGTTTTGTTTCTTAAGGACAGGACATGTTCCTGTTTCTGCTCCTTTGTGCTTTCATCACAATGCGAAGAACTGTATTAAAGGGTCTCAGCATTAGAAAGGTTGAGAACCGGTGGTATAGAGCTGGTTGTTGTTGTCTCCTTAATGTGTTGAGAGAAACCACTCCATCTGCAGCAAGGGGCTTTTGCAGGAACCTTTAGTTTCAGTTTATCTGTGCTCAAATGCAAGATTTTGGGGACCAGTTACATTCAAACTACCACAGTAGCCTAAGAGAGGTCACTATTTAGCACAGACTGTGTCCACTCTTCAGTTGTCCTGAAAGTTAGATAATATTCATTGCTTTTTAATGAAACAAAGATGAAATTAAGTTGAACTAAGTAATGCAGATGTTGTTAATTATTGTGTTGTATATACCCCAATCTCTGTTGTTTTAATTAAAAACAACCATCCTCTTGTAACATCGAGTGGTAAATGTCCTTTGGCTATTTAAGGCTCTGATCTCTGCCACCTTTTGGAGATTTTCAGTCTCTATGTACTCAGGTTAGAATTACTGTTTGCTCATTTAACAAGAACTTGCAGGTGTCCACAGAATAGATTTCAGCCTGGCTCCTTCTACTTATGTCATCCTGAGTTTGATGTTTAACTTAATGCAAGCTTCTTGGGCCTAGACTGATGGTGACATACCTCACTTCCTTTCACTTTGGCACTTGCCAGAACTTAGTCATGTGGGCACACTTAGCTCCCAGAGAGGCTGGGAGACATATGGAGGTGTGTGTAGAGAGACTGAGGGAATTGTCTGAGTCAATTACATGAGGGACCTCATCCAGGCACATAGTTGGAAGTTGACAGAATGAGAGTTTGAATTCGAATTGAAACATCAGCATCTTTTTCTATATGATGCTCTTCCAAATATTTTGTCAGAAAAAAACATTTTAAGAATAGTTGAAAGGATCGGTGCCAACATCAGTTTGAAAATATAGATGATTTCACTTTCATTGCCAAAAAACCTGATACCTGTGAAATCTTAAGTTTGAACCCACTCCGCTGCCTGGTATTTTGACTAATGGAAACACTGTCCTGTTTCTGTAATGGCATATGATGGGACTTCCTGACCCACACATTCGGTGCCCTACCCTGACTGTAACCGATGGCAACCACTGTGGTGGAATTTCCCAACCCACACATCCGGCGCCCCATCCTGACTGTCACTGACTGCAACCACCTTGTCTTGCTCTTCGGTCCTCGGTGGGCTGGAGTCCTAAGACCTTCCTGGAGAGAAAAAGCTTCTCCATACTTATGCCTCCATTTGCCACCTAATGACTCATCCAATTAGACCGGAGCCGCGCACCTCACACACCCCTACCGGAAGTACCTTCTGAAGGCACGCTCTTCTGATGGATTCCTTGAGGTCGCTGGAGAAGTGGGTGCTAGATAGAAGACCTCTTCTCTGTCACCCACAATTCAAGTGTGGGTCCTTTGAACCGAGATGTCTGTAAGAGTCAAGTCATCCAATCAGATTTCTGCCCCTCTACTCACAGGCCAGCTTCCATGACTACAGAGTTTCTGGTCCAACCTGGGGACTTAATCTAGTCTTAAACTGGATCTCTCACTTTCAAGGATATATCTTAGATCTCAGATAAGTGTCCCCTGTAAATGTTCTTAGGAAACTTGTTTTGGCCAGGTCCTGGAACTGCGAGAAGAAAACTGTAATTGGTATATACATCATTTGAAATTGGAATCTTTGACTTTTTTGTAAGGACTATTTTCTTCTCACAGGCATTTTACATATTTGCCCTGAAATATTGTTCAATTAAGAAAGGCTTTATAGGAAATCTAAGGAAAGGTCTCGCTGTGGCTCCGGAGTTAAATGTTTGCAGGCTGATGTTCGGGTTATTACGAGTTTTTGGACACTCTTTTACCTTTTTCCTGTCATAAATGTCAGTTTTAGTGCCTCACTTTGCTTTCACAAAGCCATCTTAAAAATCTTTCCTAATCCCATACCAGACCCACGGGCTTGACCACAGCAATCAAAGAATCCAGACCTCTTGGGAGTTACAGGACAAGTAGCAACTCTCCAGCATGCAAGTTCCTTCCTGGAGTCATGAGGTCCTACAACATGTTAGGAGATTGAAGTCTTGAGATCCCCCTGGACTCATGGTCCATGGCAATGTGCACTAAATGAATAGACTTTCAACTGACTAATCTATTAATCCCAGCCATTTAATGATCAGTGAGGATCGCTGAATGGATGATCCATCATGGTGATCAATAGTCATCATGAGGAAAGCTGAAATGGAGACCAACCACAAATCAATAGAGAGCAGGATGCTGAAACTCAGGGTAAATCCTAGTACTGTATGTACAATGTAGGAGTTTCTGCGATGCAACCGAAACCTGCTCTTTAAAATTATAGGTCTTTCAGCAAAATGTTCTTCCCTAAGCATTTTGGACAATTTTCCAAAGTATTTTTTTATTGATGTATTTTTGGACTCTATATAACTGTTCTTTTCAGCACTTTTTAAATCTGTCTTGATTGACTTGCACATACAGGCCCACACTTCATTGAGGAGGTAATGTCTTTAACCCAAGGCATGCAAGTTTATAGTGTCTCAGGGGTGAAGGAAAGCAGTCTTTGTTGGGATGGTCCTTGCTGCTTGCTACCAAATCGCCACACTGTAGGCACCACTGCTCTGCAGGATAAGACCAAGTATTAGCTCTGGACAGAGTTTAATATTTCTTCTGATCCCTGAGGGAAGGGCAATATAGGTCTTACCCAAAAGCCATTTTTTTTATAGAGAATCCACAGTCTTTCTTAACAGAAGATTAAACATTCAAGATTTCCAGAGTTGCTAGCGCCTGCTTCACTCCCAAGCTGCATAGCAATTTAAAACTTCTGAGTAGACATGAAGTACCAGGCATTCAAGACTGTGCCTCATTTCTTGTTTTTTTTTTTTTTCATTGAACATACAGGTTTTGCATCTCTAAACCTACAGAACTTCACAGGTGGACATGTGTTTAAGACAGGGCTGAGGAAAGGAAGGCAGAAGTGGACTTTCAGCATCAAAGCTGGTGTTGGAAAAACTTAGAGAGGAGGCAGAGAGCATTTGCCCTGTGCAGAGAAGTGGTGACTTTGACAAGGAGAGCAAGCTGGCTTCCCCACCAACCTAAAAGCCTGGCCATGTCCCAGGGTACCCTTCCTTGTCTGTTAAGGGGCTTTCCTGTTAGCAAAAACTTTGACAAAAAAAAGGGCCACTTGGGCTTTCTTGGCTCTCCTAACATAAAAGGCTCTCTAGTGAAATATGTTTCTAGACTAGTTGCCATGGAAATATGTTTTAAAGATAGCCCATCCCAGGGAACGCTGACAAGCACTGATCGCAAATCAGGCTTTGATTTATCCATCCAATACAGCTCTCAGAATCACTGAGAACAAATGCTTGGTAGCTCTGAGGTTTTAGAGCCTGCCTGGTTTGCTCGGGAGTGCGGAGATGCTTTGTGAGAGGCACTTCTGATAGTTGTTGGCTAGCCACACGTGACTGAGAAGCTAGAGTACTTTGGAGGCCCTGTGCTGCTGCTCCTCCTGGGCACTGTGCTTTTGGTGTTCCGTTCTTACACTTCCTCCAGAGGAAGGGGAGGACAGGAATTCCAGGCAGTGTTCGCAGCTGTCATGGGAGGTGGGTAGAGGAGAAACTAAGTCCAGTGCCTGAAATTGATCTGTGGTTTTGTTTATGATTCCTTTATGAGCAATTCGATTGTTTGCCAGTGTCTACATGTGAGTTAGTTGAAAAATGGCAGGTTGGATAAAAACCATGTTGTACATATGTTAATAAGTTGTATGTTGTAATATGTGTGTCTAGAGACACCTATTC